>NC_092141.1:10579311-10947952 GCF_043159975.1 Macaca nemestrina | reverse complement strand
TGGGCGACAGAGCGAGACTCTCAAAAAAAAAAAAAAAAAAAAAAAAAGAATTCTCTCATCATCATCTAAAGCAAACTGGGCTTGAGTCATGGCTGTTTAGAGCCTGATCTTGGAAATCAGAAAGCTCTGGATTTCTACTTCAGTCTCCACTGTTACTAACTGGGTGACCTGGGGCCAGTTATCTAACCACCCTGCACCTGCACCTTACTTTTACATCTATAAACTGGGCACAAAAGTATCTAAAGGATAGGAGAGGCTTATTAGGATTTAAATAGTTCATTTATTCATTGGCTCTTTCCTGTGGCAATAGTTAATAAGAACGCACTGCGTTCAACCCCGCTAAGCCTGGGAAGGTAGCAGGAACCAAAAGCAGAAAGAGAGACATTGCTCTCATCGGCCTGTCATTCTGTGGGCTACACAGATACTAAACAACTAATTGTACAGTTAATTATTTATGGCCATTGTGATCAGTGCTGCAAGGGAGGTGTGACAGCTGCTAAGAGCCTGTGACAGGCTTACGTAAGGAGGCTAAGAGTGGAAAGAGGACAAAGAAGGCAAAGAGGGACCCTTCCTGACAGAAGGAAATGCAGTGTCTGAAAGCTCTCTGGGGGAAAGGAGCACTGCCCTTTGGAAGGATTGAAGAGGCTGTGTAACCACAGGGCGAGGTGTGAGTGTGTGTGTGTGTGTGAAGTGGTGGAGAAGGAAGGTGAGCTGGAACAAGTGGACGCTGACCAGGCTGGGCAGTGCTCCGAGTATGCAGGGCTTTGCAGAACAGGTTCAAATGTTGGTTTTTTAACCCCAGAGCCATAGGCAGCGAGGGGTGCTGGACTGTAAGCTTCACACAAGAACAGCAGATGGGAGTTGTCTGTTTCGTTCACTACTAGATCCCTAGTGCTTAGATGAGTGCCTTGGATCCATTTGTGGGAGGAAGTGAGGAAGGAAGGAAGGAAGGAAGGAAGGAAGGAAGGAAGGAAGGAAGGAAGGAAGGAAGGAGGGAGGGAGGGAGGGAGGGAGGGGGAGGGAGGGAGGGAGGGAGGGAGGGAGGGAGGGGAGGGGAGGGGAGGGGAGGGGAGGGGAGGGGAGGGGAGAGAAAGGGAGGAAGGGAGGAAGCGGGAGGAAGAGAGGAGAGGAGAGGAAGGGAGGGAGGGAGGAGAAAAAGGGAGGGAGAGGAAGGGAGGGAGGAGAAAAAGGGAGGGAGAGGAAGGGAGGGAGGAAGGGAGGGAGGGAGGAGAGGAAGGAAGGGAGAGAAGAGAGGAAGGGAGGGAAAAGAGGAAGGGAGGGAAAGAGAAAGGGAGGGAAAGAGGAAGGGAGGGAGGGAGAGAGGAAGGGAGGAAGAGAGGAAGGGAGGGAGAGAGGCAGGGAGGGGAGAGAGGAAAGGAGGGAGGAAGGAAGGGAGGGAGAGAGGAAGGGAGGGGAGGGAGGGAGGGAGAGTAGAAGGGAGAAGAGGAAGGGAGGGAAGGAGGGAAGGAGGGAGTTAGGAGAGGAAGGGAGGGAGGGAGGAGAGGCAGGGAGGAGAGGAAGGGAGGGAGGCTCTTAAGCAGAAGTTGGAGATTTGTGTCTCATACAGTCACTGGCTGCAGTGTGGAGACTGGGTGGGAGGGAGCACAGAGTAAGTATTCTTCTGCTCAGGCTGCCAGAGCACTACAGACTAGATGATACTTAAACATTGATTTCCTCACAGCTCTGCTGGCTGTAAGTCCAAGATCAAGGTTCCACTGGGGTTGGTGTCTGGTGAGGCCTCTTTTCCCAGCTTGTAGATGCCCTCTTCACACTGTGTCCTCACATGGCCTTTCCTCTGTGTGGGCCAGGAGAGAGCCAGCAGTGGAGCCTCTTCCTCTTCTTGTAAGGATACCAACCCTGTGGATTAGACCCCCATCCTTACTACCTCGTTAGCCTTCATTATCTCCTTAAAGGCCCTATCTCCAAATACTCAACATACGAACTGGGGGGTGCAGGGGGAGCACAGTTCAATCCATAATAGGGTGGAAGCCATCCATAATAGGGTGGGAAGCCAGTTAGGAGGTTAATGTGTTCAAAGGGGGGAAATGCTGATCGCTGGGACTAGGTATCAGGAATAAAAATGGGGGACTACTGAGCAGAAAAGTTCACCCGAATCAGTGGTGGACTGAGAGAGGTGGAAGGACGAGATGTCAGGAATAACTTCCAGGTTTCTACAATGATCATGATGGCTCCCACAAAGATATGTCTACATTCTGACTCCTGGGACCTGTGAATGGGACCTTATTTGGCAAAAGGGTCTTTGCAGACATTACATTGAGGATCTCAAGATGAGACATCCTGGATTGTCCAGGTGGGTCCTGAATCTGATGATACCTTATCTTATAAAAGAAGAGCAGGGCCGGGCGCGGTGGCTCAAGCCTGTAATCCCAGCACTTTGGGAGGCCGATACGGGTGGATCACGAGGTCAGGAGATCGAGGCCATCCTGGCTAACATGGTGAAACCCCGTCTCTACTAAAAAATACGAAAAACTAGCTAGGCGAGGTGGCGGGCGCCTATAGTCCCAGCTACTCTGGAGGCTGAGGCAGGAGAATGGCGTGAACCCGGGAGGCGGAGCTTTTAGTGAGCTGAGACCCGGCCACTGCACTCCAGCCTGGGCGACAGAGCGAGACTCCATCTCAAAAAAAAAAAAAAAAAGAAGAAGAACAGAAGGACAGGCACAGAGAAGGTAATGTGAAGAGATTGGAGTCATGTGGCCACAAGGAGCCACAGGAAGCTGTCACAGGAAGCTGTCAAAGCAAGAAAGGACTTTACCCCAGAACCCTCAGAGGGAGTGCAGTCCTGCTGACACTTTGACTTTGGGTGACTGGCCTCCAGAACTGTGAAAGAATAAATTCCCCTACTTAAGGCAAGTTGGTGATAATTTGCTAAAGCAGCCCTAGGCAATCGATACAAGGAGCACTTGAATGGGTGATGGTGCCATTCACGGAGAGAGGGAAACCAGAGGGGCTCGGGTGTTGTGGGATAGGAGGGTGAGTATCAGTTTACATGTAGAAATTCAGAAACTGTGGTGACTTTCAGATGTCAGGAGACGAAAGGGCAGTAGCCGGGCTTACCGTAAATACTCATTAATTCATAGTTGATATCATCATTTACTTTTAGAGTATGCCTACATTAGAAGTGATTGCTCCTCTCAAGCATATCTGAATTTCCTGGCGTACTGGGGTGGCAAACAGTTTCAAGCTCTGCCAGCACCACAGCAAGGCTTAGCTCTTTTCTTGCAACACCCTCGTGTAGGCATAAATATTTCCTGGTACAAAGTTCTATTTGAATCGCTTCTCCGCCTGTTGACTAAGATCAAGTGTAAAGTCCTGTTTGTACTTCTTCACCTCCAACTGATACCAACCTCGTACCCACCCAGACTTCTACATCACAAGCTTCCTGGGAGAGCCAAGGGGAGGCACAGCCCACTCTTCCCTCGTCCTCTCCTAGTTCCCCGCCCGCTCGACTCCATTCCCAGCAGAAGTCTGCCATCTTGTGGACACATACAATTCCAACAGCCCACGCCAAAATCAGAAAGTCAAGATCAGAGAGAAGATGACTTCAAAGTCACTCAACTTCTCTTCCTACCTCCAAATACAGCTTCATCTAATTGGCTCTAAAGGTCAAGGGCATGCGTGGAGAATCTTTCTGGTCTTTAAAATAGCTAAGATGTAAGAAAAATGGCATCAAAGGAGGCCCTCAAAGATCACCCCTTCAGCCTTTAGAGAATTGAGTTCCTTGGCCTACAGATGACCCCGTCCACCATTTCCAGTTCATGGAAACAGAGCCACTGTTGAGTGAAATGCTCCACTCTCATGGGGGAGAAAGCCCACTTCACTCACTGCCTTCGTAAACCTGCAGGAGGCCTCATGCTCTCATGAGCTTGAAGAAGTCTAATTTCTGACTCACTTATTTCTTAACCAGGGTACTTAAAAGCTAGTGTGTGCCCTTGTTTCTCTATCCATAAAATAGGGATGATAGTATTATCTACCTAATTGATCTGTTGTGGGCACAAGATGAGTTAATATATATGAATTGATTAGAATACTGCCTAACTCAGTAAACTCAAGACGCTACCTATTACATCCCCACTACCAAACCCAACATTCCTACAACATTTCAATGTGTCCCCATTCACCTTGGATATTGTTGATATCCAAGTATGTCAGGTGCTACTGCAGAGAAGAAAAAATTAATAGGTTATAGTCCTTACCTTCTGAAATTTGTGGCATAGTCTAGGAGCATGAACAGCACACATACACACAGAACAATTATTGCGAGATTAAAACTTAAGAATTTCCAGCTGGGGCGCGGTGGCTCACGCCTGTAATCCCAGCACTTTGGGAGGCCGAGGTAGGTGGATCACCTGAGGTTGGGAATTCAAGACCACCCTGACCAACATGGGGAAACCCCATCTCTACTAAAAATGCAAAAAAATTAGCCAGGCGTGGTGGCGGGCGTCTGTAATCCCAGCTTCTCAGGAGGCTGAGGCATGAGAATCGCTTGAATCTGGGAGGTGGAGGTTACAGAGAGCCAAGACCCCGCCATTGCACTCCAGCCTGGACGGCAAGAGTGAAATTCCGTCTCAAAACAACAAAACAAAACGAAACAAACAAAAAAACCTAAGAATTTCCACCAAAGGAAAAAAAGTGAAAGTATAAGGAGAAGAGCATTCACATTCCTACCTAAGGAGATCAGGTGACTCTAAATCGAGGCCAGGTAGCTGCTAGCAAAGGCTGACAGTCACTGATTCTGGACGAAGCAAAGGCAACACTGGGCAGGGCTTTGCCATTCCCTTGAAGAGCTCACCTTCTGCCTTCTGCAGTCTGTTCTCAGCCATGCAGAATCAAAAACTTGTTTTTTTAAGTTATTTACTATCAATTATTTTTATTTGTTGTGTAATCTGCCATGTATGATTTTGAAAATCCTTTTTTTTTTTTTTTTTTTTTTAACGGGGTCTTGCTCTGTCACCCAGGCTGGAATGCAGTGGTGCAAATCACAGCTCACTGCAGCCTCGAGCTCCTGGGCTCAAGCAATCCTCCTGCCTCAGCCTCCCAAGAAGCTAGGACCACAGGCACATGCCACCACACCCAGCTAATTTTTTAAAAATTGTTTGTAGAGATGGAGTCTTGCTCTGTTGCCCAGGAGGTCTTGAACTCCTGGGCTCAAGTGATCCTCTCACTTTGGCCTCCCAAAGCACTGGGATTACAGGTGTAAGCCACCATGCCCAGCCTCGAAAACTTAATTTTGTCATCAGATGAGGCGTGGAAGTGTTTTTTTATTCCCCGTATACAGCCCGATTGACTTTATCTCCCCAACATCACTCATTCGTGCTTCTTTCCCTCCACAGCCACTGCTACCCTGTTAGCCCTGGCCAGCATTCTCTCTCTCCTGGCCTGCTGCAAGCACCTCATGGCCAGTCTCTGCTTCTTCTCTGGGCTCTCCCAGTGCATCCTCCTCCACGGGGTAGCCCAAGCACACCTCCCATCATGCTCTCCCTGCTCAGTGCTCCAGGGGCTCTTTAGCACACTTGGGGTAAAACCAAACCTTTTTTTTTTTTTGAGATGGAGTTTCACTCTGTTGCCCAGGCTGGAGTGCAATAGTGTGATCTCAGCTCAATGCAACCTCCGCCTCTCGGGCTCAGGCGATTCTCCTGCCTCGGCCTCCTGAGTAGCTGGGACTACAGGCATGCGCCACCATGCCTGGCTAATTATGTATTTTTAGTAGAAATGGGGTTTCACCATGTTGGTCAGGCTGGTCTTGAACTCCTGACCTCAGATGATCCACCCACCTCGGCCTCCCAAAGTGCTGGGATTACAAGCATGAGCCACCACACCCAGCCGGGATAAAATCAAACTCCTTACCTGCACCGTGCCAGCCTCATCTATGTCTACTTGTACTCTCATTCCCTGCCAACCTCTGAAGACCTTAAGGATTTGGGGTCTTCTCATAAGCACTTCTCTCTTGGCCTTACGCACTGGTCCCTAAAGTCTTCACCTGTCCTCACCCATTCATCTTTCGGGGCACACCTGAAAATCACCTCCTCAGGAGGTCTCTGGAACCCCTGGGAAGAGGTCAGATTCTCTGGTTTCACACATTCCCATAGCAGCCTCACTTCTCCTTCGTAGCATCACCACCATTGCTGGCTGGAACCCCTACCTATTCATGTAATTATTGTTTGGCCTGTAAGCTCTACAAGGGCAAACACCGTGTCTCTCAAGGTCACAGTCACATCCTCACTTCATTCACATGGAATCAGCAGAGCCTGGAGACAGTATGGCCTGGCCTTTGCTGATCTAGTGTCTGGTGTGCTGGACAGAGGAAGGTAGATGGCACAGGCAGTGGTTTCTGATCCTTGTAATCCTTGCTCCCAGTATGTCACCTTGGGAGCATCACCAGCACACGCACACTCTGGACATCCAGCAAAGGCAGGAGCCACTCACTGGTGATGACCCTGCTTCGGACTTTGTCTGGCCTCCACCCCCACCACATTCCAGAGTAGCTGACCACACCTTGAAGGATAGATAATGGAGACTGCTACAAGGAAAACCAGTCTATAAAAGAGAATGGCATGGGCATTCCATCGATACACACTTTGAAATCCACCTGGCTCGAAGAACCACATATTCTCCACTCTGTAGGCCAGCTAGGCAGGAAGCCAAAGTCTCCAAAATTGGCCTTCTGGAATCACAGTAAAGGGAGGGTTGAGCTTGTGAAATTTTCAACCCACATCAGCCCCCAAGAGGTTGGCCCGACCAAGAAATGTGAGTGTCCACATCTGGTGGAGCAAAGCACTCTCTCCAGTCTGTGTGAGGATGGACTTGGTCTATGCTTGCCTTCCAGATGACCTAACTTGGAGCCTCTGAACCCATCAATCCTACTTTGCTGACATTCTTCTTTTACACACTTTCATGCATTCATTTTCTCTCTCTCAATCCTGTGACCCTGGGAGGCCATTTGTGTCTTTATATGAGCTTCCTCTCTCTGCTCCATCTCTTAGCATTGGATTAATAACCCTACTCTCAGGGAACAAGCAAGCATCTCTATTTCCAAGTTCTCAGAGGACAGATGTCCAGCCATTCTTGGATTCCAGCAGGGAAGTGAGTCCAGCTCGCCTCACTCCTGTGGCTCCAATTGCTTTTATGATGCTGTCACTGACTGGGCAGCCAGGGAGCGTCCAGCAGGATGAAGGGTCTTTTGTGCTGCCCTTTCTGCAGAGGGACGCCAGCTTTGACAAGACCCCACTCCCTTTAAAACTTCATCTTCTCTGCAGTGTTGTATCACAGCCTTTTGTTAAAAAGGAAAACGAAATTACTCTTCAAGCAGAGCTGTCTGAGGTATTGGACTCATTTAAACGTATTTTTCATTACTTTTCAGACTAAGCCTTCTCTTCCGTGTCTCTGCAAATTCCGGACAAACCTATAGCAGAAGGTTTGAGAGGATTTCACACATTGCCTTAACTATTGGATCGTGACTTTACAAGTCATCATTCTTTGTTGCAAATTACAAAAACCCAGTTCACATGGGCTTATGTAAAGAAGAGACTCTGTTGGTTTTCAGATTGTTCCAGCTTCAGGCATGGCTGGATCCAGGCCTTTATCTCAGGTCCACTTCCTCTACAGTGACTTTACCCGTGGAAAGCCTTTCTCCCTGTGAGGCTTTCTCCCGACAGCTCCAGGCTCACATTCTACCAGCTCTAGACATTCATCACAAAGAAAGCTTCTCTTTAATAGTCTGAGTAGGGTTGCCAGATTTAGCAAATATTTGGAACACATCATTGATGATCCAAAATTCAGTTCAACTGAGGTTGTCCTTTACTGACAACCCTAAGTCCCATACAGGTCCTAGTATTGAATCTGGGCAATTTGGACCCTATATCCATTCTAGACCCAATCACAGTGGTCGGCAGAAGGGGATATGTCAGCTGGCAGGCCAAAGTCACCTGCCTATCCCCAGAAGGAGGGGAAAATGGTCAGCCCTGTAGTCCACATCCACCCATAGTGCGTGTGGTAACCCACAGTACTAAAGACACTGATCCTAGAAGAAAGGGGACTGAACCCTGCAAAGGCAAAACCAACAGACGCTCACTAAGGTGACTTTGAAAGTCCTGGCCAGGTACAGTGGTTCACACCTGTAATCCCAGCACTGTGGGAGGCCGAGGCACGAAGATCATGAGGTCAGGAATTCAAGACCAGCCTGGCCAATACAGTAAAACCCCATCTCTACAAAAAAAAAAAAAGGTAGCCCTACATGGTGGTGGGCACCTGTAGTCCCAACTACTCTGGAGGTTGAGGCAGAAGAATCACTTGAACCCGGGAGGCAGAGGTTGCAGTGAGCTGAGATCGTGCCACTGCACTCCAGCCTGGGCAACAGAGCAAGACTTAGTCTCAAAAAAAAAAAAGAATAAAGAAAAAGAAAGTCCCAGACAACAGTGAAAACTGTACAACTTCATGGTGGTTGTATGGCATTCAAGAGCTTAAAAGTACTTCCATGCCATTGTCTCCTTGTGGATATTATAATCATTCCCTGTATTAATTTGCTAGGACTGCCCCAAAAAAGTACCATAGACTAGGTGGCTTAAACAATGGAAATATATTTTCTTACAGTTCTGGAGCTGGAAGTCCAAATTCAGGATGTCGGTAGGGTTGGTTTCTCATGAGGCCTCTCCCCTTGGCTTGCAGCCAGCCATTTTCTCCCTGTGTGCCCATGTGGTCTTCCCTCTGTAACTGTCCCCTCTTCATATCAGGACACTAGTTATATTGGATTAGGGCCCACCCTAATAACCTCATTTTAACTTAATCATCTCTATCAAGTCCCTGTCTCCAAATACAGTCCCATTTTGAGGCATTGGGGGTTAGGGCCTTTAGCATACGAATTGGGGGTGCAGGGGGAATGCAGCTTTCATTTTTTTCTTTTATGTAAGGAAAAGGACAGTGAGAGTAGTCTTGGTTTGTTTCCAATCCCAGGGCTGATTTAGTGGTGGTACTCCACCCAGTGCTGGTCCCCGCTGTCCCCACCCCACCTCTGCAAACACGGGTGCCCACTCCCCGCCAGCCACCAGGCTCCCTGCCTGGTCCCAGCACCTGACCTTCATGGTCCCAGCACCAGGCACAGAGCAGACCACATTCCTGAAATAAGTGTTTCGTGAAAAGAATGAAATTCAGAGGGAAAGAAAAAAAAGAAAAAAAAAAACTAGACAGTTTGAGGAGATTTAGCTCAAAGGAAAGGGGACAGGCACAGAAGCTCCTGATTTGAAGCGATAAAGACTCTTTAAAACAGCAGAAATGAGGCCTATGGATGTGTAAATGAGACCGGGGAGGAACTAAGCAGAAGGGCGAATTACAAAACAGAAAAAGACACGACAGACTAGGGGAGAACAGTGAATATTTCAGTGTCTTTGGTTCATAAGAAATTCATGAGCAATTTTGGAAATGTTGTTGGTTTTGGTGGCGGGAGAGAATTGTAAATATGTATAATATGTAAATATCTTTTATAATAAAAGCCCATGAAGATAAATGAGCTTGTCTGCGGAAAAGCTGTGAGCCGTATAAGATGTTAATATAACTGTCGTCACTCTAGAAATTACCATAACGCTTACAGGGATTTGAAATTTCCTGAGCTTTGGAAGGAAATGCATAAATACTAAACAGAACACACACACACACACACACACACACACACACACACCCCTCTTTTTCTTTCTCTTTCTTATTTTTGTAAAAACCTTTTTTTTTTTTTTTTTTTTTTTTTTTTGAGGAGTCTCACTCTGTCGCCCAGGCTAGAGTGCGGTGGCACACAATCTGGGCTAACTGCAACCTCCGCCTCCCGGGTTCAAGCAATTCTCCCGCCTCAGCCTCCTGAGTAGCTGGGATTACAGGCTCCCGCCACCACGCCCGACTAATTTTGTTGTATTTTTAGTAGAAACGGGGTTTCACCATGTTGGCCAGACTGGTCTCGAACTCCTGACCTCAGGTGATCCGCCCACCTCGGCCTCCCACAGTGCTGGGATTACAGGTGTGAGCCACTGCGCCCGACCCTTTCTTTCTTTCGCGTGGGTCACTGCGCCCGGCTCTCTGTCTCTCTCTCTCTCTCTCTCTCTCTCTCTCTCTCTCTCTCTCTCTTTCTTTCTTTCTCTTTCTACCTCTCTCCCCTCCCTCCCGCCTGCCTGCCTTCCTTTTTTCCTTCTTCTTCTTTTTTTTTTTTTTTTTTTTAATATGAGGAAGGTAGCTTTAGTGAAAACAGGATTTGGAGTTGAACCTACTTGGGTTCAAATTCGAGTTCTGTCCACCACCGAGACCTGCGCTCCGGGTGGGACTCGCTTTCCCATCCGCGAAACCGGGACGGCGCCGCCTCCACCCCGCGGCGTTCGGGGCGGGCTGAATGGGACGCCGAGTACTGGCTCCAGCCACGCCCTTCCCTCCCCGCCCCCGGCGCCGAGCGACTGCCAAGGCAGTGTCCCCAGGGGACCGAAACCGGGGCGGGGTCTCGGTCCCTCCGCGGAAGGAGGGAGCCGGTCCGTACCAGGCAGGAGTCGCCGCCCCGCGCCGCCGCGCTCCCCGAGCCATGGCGCCTTCCCTGTGGCGGGCCTGCAACGGGCTCATGGCCGCCTTCTTCGCAATGGCGGCCTTCGTGCAGGTCAGGCGGCCGCGGTGGGAGGGGGACCCGCCCGGCTCCCAGCTCCGCCCCCTGGCGTGGCGGGTCGTGTAACTGACTAGCCCGCAGAGTCGCAGGGGCGCACAGTTCATGGGGAGGACGGCACTTGGGGTTTCTGCTAGGGAAGCCCCCACTTTCTCCCCCGTCTAAGAGACGTGGATATGTTCATGGAAGCGAGTCCCACACCCGGGCTCATACCCTGGAAGGGGCTGGTTCCGCGCGTGGAACTTCCCAGGGGACTTCAGCAGAAGCGGCCCTGGCCCCTGCCTTAACGTCCAGTCCGCGGACGACACTGGACACATCTCAGGGCTTAGGAGATGAAGCAGAACAAAACCCTTTATAGCATCATTAAACTTTCTAGTCGGCTTGGGGACCCCCTTCATAGTAATTTCCCTCATTTCTTGAGACTGGTGGGGGGTGGGGGTGGAGGGCCCTTAAAATACCCATTCCCGGTTTGGTGAGTCCTCTCCAGAGCCCCTGTGAAGGCTTTTCAAAAATGTATGGATGCCTGTTAAAAACATCTGTTGTGTCAGTCACAAATACCGTCGTCACCCACCCTCATCTGCTGGATTATATCCTGTTCAGATTTTGTATCCTCGACGCCTATTGCAGTGTCTGGCACTTAACACATTAATTTTAAAAAGTACTTAACAAATGAATTTAAAAGGAATGGAACAGCACAGGATGTCTGCTAACACTTCTGTATTCCGACGTTCCAGGTAAATGATCCAGATGCAGAGCTGTGGGTGGTGAGTATGAGCCGCTTCCAGGATTTCCTCCGTTTGGAAGAATTGGGGAATGGCACAAAACACACGGTTTTGTCTTTACCCCTCCTCCCTGCTTAATTTTCTTAGAAACTTAAAAATCAAACCCTTGGTAAGCTCTTTTTCCTAAAATATTAGTAGACAGGATCAGAGTTCTAATGTAATGTGTGTATGAATTTCGAACTTTCTGGAAACAGGTCTTTCTGCAGTATTCCCTTTGGTTAGATGGCCCAACTGAGGACACTTTCTTGAGGACCTAGAGTAGGCCTCTCAAGACCAGTTGAACCATTCCTTTCGGTTTCTAGCCAGAGACTCAATGCAAACCTTTGACTGGGAAATAGCAGGCTTAAGTTCTGTGATTCTGCTAATCCAGTGACTTAACATTTCTAGAAAGTATTAACTCCTGGCTGGGCAAGGTGGCTCACGCTTGTAATCTCAGCACTCTGGGAGGCTGAGGCGGGTGGATCACTTGAGATCAGGAGTTTGAGACCAGCCTGGGCAACATGGTGAAACCCCATCTCCACCAAAAAATACAAATATTAGCCGGGCGTGGTGGCATGCTCCTGTAGTCCCCTGCTACTTGGGAGGCTGAAGCAGGAGAATCGCTTGAACCCAGGAGGCAGAGGTTGCGGTGTGCTGAGATGGTGCCACTGAAACTCCATCTCAAAAAAAAAAAAAAGAAAGTATTAAATCCTGTAAAACCTACAGTCTTCATATAAGCAATGCTCTGATTTGAACCATTTGGAGGAGGGGGACATTGTCCCATACATCTTCTAAATATCTTTTGTTTGTTTGTTTGTTTTTTGAGACGGAGTTTCGCTCTTGTTGCCCAGGCTGGAGTGCAATGGCGCGACCTCGGCTCACCGCAACCTCCGCCTCCCGGTTCAAGTGATTCTCCTGCCTCAGCCTCCTGAGTAACTGGGATTACAGGCATGCGCCACCATGCCCGGCTAATTTTGTATTTTTAGTAGAGACGGGGTTTCTCCATGGTGGTCAGGCTGGTCTTGAACTCTCGACCTCAGGTGATCCACCTGCCTCAGCTTCCCAAAGTGCTGGGATTACAGGCGTGAGCCACCGTGCCCGGTTCTATCTTTTATCTTCCAAAATATCTGAATTTTGCCCAGTTTCTCTCAATATAGATACACAAGACTGTACAGTATCACCAAGGGGATGATTCTTAGACTTTAGAATAATACTGACAGAGGAGCAACAAGGATGATGGTATTTGGAATTATAACACAAAATTCTATCTCGGTTTTGTTTTTTTAGTGCAATAAAACCACATTCTGATATTTACTATCCAGATCACTATGCCTCTGAATCAAATCAAACTGCCTTTGCCTTGGCACCCTGGTCCACATCTTGAATTCCAAATATTATTTCCCTGAAGACAAGTCTCAGGCATCCAGCTGCATGGTGAATTTCCAAAAGACTGCTGTGTATATTCACCTGCATGTCACACTGCTCCTCAGATATGCCCAAGGACCTACCTAGCATCTTTCCCTCCAAAATCTACTTCTCCTGACTCACCCATTTCTGTTATCAGCAGAATCATTCTTTGAGTCGTCCTTGTTTAGAATCTCAGTCATCTTTAACATCCCTCTGTTCTTTACCACTGCCTTGGAGAGCCCCTTGAAACACAAAATAAATTTGAGCCGGGCATGATGGCATGCACCTGTAGTCCCAGTTACTCAGGAGGCTGAGGCAGGAGGATCGCTCAAGCCCAGGAGCTCGAGGCCAGCCTGTGCAACATAGCGAGACCCTCATCTCTAAAAAATTAATTAGGCCGGGCACGGTGGCTCATGCCTGTAATCCCAGCACTTTGGTAGGCTGAGGTGGATGGATCACCTGAGGTCGGGAGTTTGAGACCAGCCTGACCAACATGGAGAAACCCCGACTGTACTTAAAAAAATACAAAATTAGGCGGGGGTGGTGGCGCATGCCTGTAATCCAGGCTACTTGGGAGGCTGAGACAGGAGAATTGCTTGAACCCAGGAGGCAGAGGTTGCCATGAGCCGAGATCGCGCCATTGCACTCCAGCCCGGGCAACAAGAGCGAAACTCCATCTCAAAAAAATAAATAAATAAAATAATTAAACAATATAGGTCTAATTGCTTATCTACGTAGTACCTGCACATTTTACCTTTCACTCATGCTCAGATGATATAATAGGAAGAATAGACCCCATGTCCCCATAGACATCCTCCCTCATTCACAGTTCAGCCCTCCACTGCCTCCCGCATGGACCCCTGGCACCTGCCTTAACGTCTTCTTCTGACATAAGCACAGAAATTGATGTGATTAAATGGCTACATTGCTCAGAAAGTCCCCATCCTTCTTAGAAACCCACCCATCCTATTTGCTCCCCGCCAACAACACATGCACACCAATAGTAAGTTTGGCTAGAGCCTGCTTGCTCTGAACGAGGCTTAGGAATAGGGCCTCCTTAGGGCCAGACTTCTCATTTCCAAACAACTTACCAGCAGTTTCCAAAATGAAGACCCTGACCTTATTACTGGGCACAGTTGATTGTGAATGCATTATTAGAAAACTTTCTGTGGTCTCAAAGAGATGCAGCACTGGCCTGGATGGTCCATTGGGTCCAAACCAGCAGGGCCATCTAGCATCGTGGCTGCTCCTGCCCTGCTTTTCAAAGAACATTTTCTTTTATGCAAGTGGGGAAAGGCCATTTGGGCATGAAAGTTGCTTGGGAGAGAGAGACTGGAAAGTCAGTGTGTCTTAAGACCCAAACCCTATGCTCAGTGCCAGAGCTCAAAGGTAAATGAGCTTCTCGAATAGCCTATAGTCTAGGAGGAAGGTAGATAAAATTGCAGGCAGGCATGGTAAGTGCCACAAAAGCAGAGTCTACCACTTTGTCAATCTCCATTGAAACTAGAGGCAAATCATGGAGAACAACAGCCACTGATCTCATCTTTCTTTACTTCCTACATATCTCTGAACATCTCATATATTGGGCATACATCTTCACTCACGTAATTTCCTCCCTTTTTTGCTAACAGGTGGTATACACAATCCCTGCAGTACTGACCCTGCTTGTTGGACTTAACCCTCAAGTCACAGGTATAAGCCTTGCATTCTAAATGGAGAGACAGCAAATCGGATTTCCTCATAATAACGAGGGTCTATCTGCCCAACTCCCAGAAGTAAAACGGGGCTCTCTAGACCTTTCTTCTCATTTCTGATAATAAGAGGGGCTAATTCTAATCATCTTTACCCATCTCCAGGAAAATGTCAGAAGGATCTGCTATAAAACAGCGTCTTCTGTTTTACCAAAGTGACAGGACAGATTCTTCTTCACTTTCTTTAAAATCATTTCTCCTAGTGGGGCTCAAATGTTCTCAGGGGCCTTAGAATAAAGACTAATGAGTCTCACCTTGGTGGGGAAAATTCTAATTCCCTAGATGCCTGGGCTCCCTGTATGGAGATGTACGGAGCTAGAATTCCATCTGCATCTTTAAGGTAGATCAGTTAGGGCCTCTTTAGATACAAGCTAGAAAAAGAACTCAAATGTGCTATGAGCTAAGAAGAAAAGGCATTGGTCCAGTTTACTGAAAAAGGTGAGGGGTGGTGCTGGCTTTAGGCTGGTGGACTCGGAACTTTTAACTTCTCTCCACCTCTCAGTTCCACCGTCTGTCATGCTAACTTCACTCTTGGGCTCCACACAGTGGCCCTGCAGCCCCTGTTCACATCTTCACGATACCACGTCCAGTGGAATATGGACTGTGTTTCTTCACTCTACCAAAGTCTCAGAATGCAGTCGCTGGCTCTGACTGCTTGTCCGTTTGTGCTGATCCAAATCACTGTGGCTGAGGAGATAACATGCATTGATTGACCTAGCCAAAGTCCAGTTTGCTGGGAAACATGGACTGGGAGTGTGGACATGGTGGATCCCCAAAGAAAATAAGGGTAATCGTCTTAGGAAGGGGAGCTGCTGAGCAACCCAAACAAGAAATGGCTACTGAAGTTTATAATCAGTGCTATGACCTCTGTGTTGTCCTAAAAAAAAAAAAAAAAAGGGCGATGGGGGTGAGGGGGTCTGAATGTCTTTTTTGAAAGCAGACTATGGCAAAACATACAAAAAGATCATATATTTTCTGTGGGCTGTGGTTCCACGATTAACAACATCAGGATGTCTATTTTTAGGTAATGTTATTTGGAAAAGTATCTCTGCAATACACATACTCTTTTGTATGGTGTGGGCTGTTGGCTTGGCGTACTACCTCTTGCGTCATACACAACAGAACATCTTACATGAGGAAGAAGGCAGGTGAGCGGTGATGTTTGCCCTGTGGAGGGATAGAACTGTGGGCTGGAACTGAGGAATCTTGTTTGCAACACCCCATCTGAGCACAATGGTAACTCAATTCCCCCAGTGTACCCTGCGGAGCAGGGAAGGTATTCTTTTTTATAAGCTGATGAAATTGAGGAAATAATGGAGCCGGGATTCAAACCCAGCCCCATCTATCAGACTTCATTATCACTGCCACTGGCAGTCATTACATATTATATTATATTACTGTCAGGCCGTTGGACTTTGGCCCCCTTGTAACTAGCAAGGGTATTATACAGTAATACTCAGTCTGATCTAATATGATGATAACTCTGTCAGCCTCTGATTCAGTTCTGGTTTAAGGCAGAATCTTATCTACGAGTGTGATCAGCTATCCCAGAGGTCATTACTTTTTTTTTTTTAAACGGAGACTTGCTCTGTCGCCCAGGCTGGAGTGCAGTGGCATGATCTCTGCTCACTGCAACATCTGTCTCTCAGGTTCAAGCTATTCTTCTGCCTCAGCCTCCTGAGTAGCTGGGATTACAGGAGTGCGCCACCACGGCCAGCTAATTTTTGTATCTTTAGTAGATACAGGGTTTCATCATGTTGGTCAGGCTGGTCTTGAACTTCTGACCTCATGATCCACCCTCCTTGGCCTCCCAAAGTGCTGGGATTACAGGCATGAGCCACCGTGCCCAGCCTAGAGAACAAAACTTTAAGTCAACCTGTTAGGCTTGCCCTGGTATGTCTTGTATCATTTCCTTGTCATGACCACTTGCTCCTACGTTATCACTTCTTCCTTTGCTTCCTCCCACCCTTGTCTCCGAGGACTTATTAATAGAGCCTTTCCTTTCTTTTCTACTCCTGCTGACATCTGCCAACAACAAAATTCATAGACCTGTAAGTTAAACATCACTGAAAAGGTGCTGCTTTGTTATAACCCCCAATCTTCAGAACACTGGAGGGCCAATCTATAGGTTGGGTCTGTAGATGAGAATGTAGACCAAATGGGTTAAATCACTTCCAGCATGGGTTATAGTGAACTCAGGGTGGGGCTTCTAGTGGTACTATGGCTGAAGTGATTGTTTTTTATTCTACATAAAAGATATGTGTGTCTAATACATATATATAGAAGCATATACCCACCTCCAAATTATTAGTCTGATTTGTACTACAAATCATTCCTCTCCCCTAAGAAATGACCCAATCTCTTATAGTATATACACAGATTACGTATTGGTTTGGGCTCATTCTGCCTCACACTGAAGCCTCTTTAAAAATGTAAAAGTATTGGCCAGGCGCGGTGGCTCACGCCTATAATCCCAGCACTTTGGGAGGCCGAGGCTGGCGGATCACGAGGTCAGGAGATCAAGACCATCCTGGCTAACACGGTGAAACCCCATCTCTACTAAAAATACAAAAAATTAGCTGGGCCTGGTGGCAGGGGCCTGGAGTCCCAGCTACTCAGGAGCCTGAGGCAGGAGAATGGCGTGAACCCGGGGGGGGGCGGAGCTTGCAGTGAGCCGAGATCGCGCCATTGCACTCCAGCCTGGGCAACAGAGCGAGACTCCGTCTCAGAAAAAAAAAAAATGTAAAAGTATTGACTGATCAAATCTGGATTTTCTTCGTTGCACTGTTTCTTCCAGCGACCTGAAAAAAGTGATATATCTGTGGATTTTTTAAAATATTCATTTCATTTTGGGGGGATCCACTTATAAATCAGGGCACAGTCAGGGATCTCATATCTGCCTTTTAAGATGAAATGTATTTTCATACAAGGCTTTAAATTATCTGAAAAAAGTAATGTATGAATCATGGTCAGACTTGAAAATATTCCATCGATGCCATAGATCTTGAGGGAGAGTCACTTGATCAGAATGCGCTATCAGGTGGTCCTGGAGAGAATGTGATGATATCCATCTCACTTGTAGCCACTTCCAAAATCTGAAATGTACGCCCTTTTATAGGGAGCTGTGTGGTCTGGTGATTATTACAGCATGGATTATCCTGTGCCGCAGTTCCTCAAAGTAAGTATTCAACTCATTAGTTAAAATCACATCTTCACTTTGGGAGGCCGAGGTGGACAGATGATGAGGTCAGGAGATCGAGACCATCCTGACCAACGTGGTGAAACCCCGTCTCTACTAAAATATAAAAAATTAGCCCGGCGTGGTGGCGGGCGCCTGTAGTCCCAGCTACTCAGGAGGCTGAGGCAGGAGAATCACTTGAACCCGGGAGACAGAGGTTGCAGTGAGCCTTAATCACGCCACTGTACTCTGGCCTGGGTGACAGAGCAAGACTGTGTCTCAAAGGAAAAAAAAAAAAAGGAATCATATCTTCAAGTCTGATAAAATCAGGTAGTAAGTGAAAATACTGCCATACAAGTAAAAACAGGAATCTTTTGAAAGAAATCTTCCCTTTTCTTAAGGGAAGTTAATAATAGTTGATTTACAGTGTCATGGTCACTCTTGTCCACAAAAACCGTAGTTTTCTACAAGGCCCAGTGTAGTCATGGGCAGTTGTCAGTCTAGGGTGTTCTTCAGGGTGAAGGAAAATGATCTCAGGAGGAAACTTAGAGATTCAGGAAAGAATGAAGAGCAAAGACAATATAAATGCATGTGTACATATCAATGAATATTAACTAATTAAACATATACAGGATAGAAATACACGACAACAGTGGCATAAAAGCTGGAAAAGAGTAAATGGAGTTTAAGCCTTCGAAGGTCCTTTAATTGTGTGAGATGAGGTAAAAGTATCCATTTATATTAGATTTTGATAAGTCAAGGATTCATGTTGTAATTGTTAGGGTAACCACTGAGCATCAAAATGAGTACAGAAGGCAGGAGAAGGGGAAGGGGAAACAGAAACAATGGGACAAATAGGAAGTGTGTGTTAAGATACAGATTTAAATGCAAAGATATCAGAAATTACATTAAATGTAAAGGTAAAGATTTCAGTTAAGAGTCAAAGAATTGCTGGGTGCGGTGGCTCACGCCTGTAATCCCAGCACTTTGGGAGGCCGAGGCGGGCGGATCACAAGGTCAGGAGATCGAGACCACGGTGAAACCCCGTCTCTACTAAAAATACAAAAAAATTAGCCGGGCGCGGTTGTGGGCGCCTGTAGTCCCAGCTACTCGGGAGGCTGAGGCAGGAGAATGGCGTGAACCCGGGAGGCGGAGCTTGCAGTGAGCCGAGATCGCGCCACTGCACTCCAGCCTGGGCGACAGAGCAAGACTCCGTCTCAAAAAAAAAAAAAAAAAAAAAAGTCAAAGAATTTCAAAGTGTATAAAAAGATTAAAAACCCAACTCTAGGCTGGGCAAGGTGGCTCACACCTGTAATCTCAGCACTTTGGGAGGCTGAGGCGGGCAGATCACCTGAGGTCAGGAGTTCGAGACCAGCCTGGCCAACATGGTGAAACCCCATCTCTACTGAAAATACAAAATAATTAGCCAGGTGTGGTGGCGGTTGCCTGTAATCCCAGCTACTTGGGAGGCCGAGGCAAGAGAATCGCTTGAACCCGGGACTCGGAGGTTGCAGTGAGCTGAGATAGCAGTATTGCACTCCAGCCTGCGTGACTCCATCTCAAAAAAAAAAAAAAAAAAAAAAGGAAGACCCAGCTCTACACTGCTTACAAAAGAAAACCCTTAACTATACTGATATAAAAAGATTTAAAGTCAAAAGATGAAAAAAATTACAAACACCAGCCAAATGAAATAAGTATTGCAATTTTAACAACAAAGTAGAATTTAAGGCAATTATTGGCGAAAAACAACTTTTTGTGAATATTTTTAATTTTTTTCATTTTAACTTTTTACTGGGAATTTTCAAACATATATAAAAGCAGAGAGAATCAGATGTACTCATCACCCAGCTTCAATGATTATTGGTATATCCAGTCTTGTTTTATCTAAACCTTATCCACGCCACACTGCCAAACTTTTTTTTTTTCTTTTTTTTTGAGACGGTCTCGCTCTGTTGCCCAGACTGGAGTGCAGAGGCGCAATCTCGGCTCACTGCTACCTCTGCCTCCCAGGTTCAAGTGATTCTCCTGCCTGAGCCTCTCAAGTAGCTGGGATTACAGGTACATGCCACCACACCCAACTCATTTTTGTGTTTTAAGTAGAGACGGGGTTTCACCATGTTGGCCAGGCTGGTCTTGAACTCCTGACCTCAAGTGATCCGCCTGCCTCAGCCTCCCAAAATGCCGGGATTACAGGTGTGAGCCACTGTGCCTGGCTTGCTAAAGTATTTTGAAATAAATCCCAGACATCACATTGTTTCCTTTGTATGTCAGAATGTATCTCTAAAAGATAAGCACTTAAAAACTAACCACTCTACCATGATCATACAAAAAAATGAAGAAATAACTTCGGTATTGTGAGTTTTAAATGTCTGTCCTTCTGCACCTTATGTTTCCTATAAATTGGTGGTTAGATCTAGAGGCTTGACCAGATTCTGGTATTATTGACTACTTCATGTTAAGTATTCACTACTTCATGTTAAGTAATGGCATTATGTACTTCCATCATAATATACCTAACACCTAGCTGCTTATCTGTGATGTTAATAGTCTTTGATGAGTATTGCCTAAATCCATTAGTTCATTTTGGTTGCAAAACTGTGATATTCTAATGATAATATATCACTACTTGTTTATTAGCTGGAAAACTTCCATAAAGAAAAATGTCCACTTATTTATCCTTTGGCCATGGTAGAGTACAGATCATCAGAAGAAAGTGAAATGAAAAGCAGCTGATTCTCTCCCTTAGTTACCAGTTTTCTTTTTATTTGAGACAAAGTCTCATTCTGTCGCCCAGGCTGGAGTGCAGTGGCAAGATCTTGGCTCACTGCAACTGCAAACTCCGCCTCCCGGGTTCAAGCGATTCTCCTGCCTCAGCCTCCCAAGTAGCTGGGACTACAGGTGTGTGCCGCCATGCCTGGCTAGTTTTTGTATTTTTAGCAGAGGCAGGGTTTGGCAATGTTGGCCAGGCTGGTATCGAACTCCTGACCTCAGGTGATCCACCCACCTCAGCCTCCTGAAGTGCTGGGATTACAAGTATGAGCCACCGTGCCCGGCCTAGTTACCAGTTTTTAAAATGTATTGTTTCTTACCTGGGCATCCTCCAAAGGTGACCAGCGAGTTTTGTTGCTTTATTTCTTTGTTTAGTACCATTAAAAAGTTATGAATGTAATCATATTTTTCTTTTTCTTTTCTTTTTTTTTTTTTTTTTTTTTTTTTTGGAGACAGAGTCTCCCTCTGTCACCCAGGCTGGAGTGCAGTGGCACGATCTCGACTCACTGCAACCGCTGCTTCCTGAGTTCAAGCGATTCTCCTGCCTCAGCCTCCCAAGTGGCTGGGATTACAGGCATGCACTACCATGCCCAGCTAATTTTTGTATTTTTAGTAGAGACGGGGTTTCATCATGTTGGCCAGCCTGATCTCGAACTCCTGACCTCAGGCGATCTGCCCACCTTGGTCTCCCAAAGTTCTGGGATTACAGGCATGAGCCACCGCGCCTGGCTGATTTAAACATATGTGATGTGTTTCAGTCCATGACAGTTATTGTCTTTATTGATGCTCAGACTGTCCCATTTTTGACCAGTGGCACTTATTCAGGTTTGCTCCTGAATTCTGACATGACCCTAGTAAACGTTTGATAGCTTCCTTGCTTTCTGGTATGACAAGATATTCCAGGCGCATGTTATACCCAGGATCATGTTTTGGGCCACAGACCTGGAATCAACAGTGTTTGCAATGTTTATGAATTTATATATATGTCATAAATGTATATGCATACATAGATATATATATACATGTACACATGTACACTTAAAATATGAGTTTATCTTAACTACTAAAATTCAGAAATACCAGTTCTCATTAACCTTATTGGATATTTTATATCTGTATCTCCTTTTAATCATGGCAAAACCTCTAGTCTCAGTGATCTCAATATAATCACCCATTTGATTTCTACAATACAAACGCAAACTCAAAATAATAATATGACTACCAAAAACAGGTTCTTTTCTTTGTTTTTGTTATTAAGGTATAACCTACTAAAGGAATGTATACTCAAATTACTGGGTGGAGTTGTTTTGTATGCTAATGCCACCAAGTGAATACACAGTTAGGTTCATTTATTTCTAGGGCTAATTGTATTGAAAATATATGGATATTATTTTATAATTATGTAAAATATCTACGTGGCTCAAAAGTTGAATCTATAAAATAAGATATATTAAAAGAAATCTAGCTTCTCCATCGCCCTGACCCTATGTCTTCCCTTTCCCTATGGGGGAAACTTTTTTCAGTTTTATAGTTTATCCTTCCACGATTTCTCAGTGGAGCACATGTGTGACTTCGTTGTATTCCTGCTTATCTTAGGTAACTGGCCGTGTATTGTACACAGTTGTATTCCACTTGCTTTACCAGTTCCTACATCCTAGAGATCATTCTATAGTATAGAACAACTTTTCTTACTCTGCTGATGGCTCCATAGCTTAATCAACCAGTCCTCTACTATTTAGATAGTACCCAGGCTTTTGCTATGAAAAATAGTGCTGCAATTAATAGCCATATGCATATATCTAACATATTTTTACCAGCGTGTCTTTGAGATGAATTCCTGGAAGTGAGAGGTGCTGGGTCAAAGTGTAATTGCATAGTTAATATTTCTATGTACTCCCAAATTCCCCTCCAGATGGCTCTTCCATTTTGCATCCCCACCAGCCATGGCTAACAGTGTCTGTTTCCCCATAGCCTTGCCAACAGAGTACGTTATCAAAATCTTGAATTTTTACTAATTGGATAGTTGAGAAAGGGGTAGTTTTACCTTGCATTTCTCTTATTAAGAGCAAAAGTGAACACATTTTCATATGGTTAAGAGCCATTTATATTTCTTTTTCTATAAAAATCTTGGTATATCTCTGAGCAACGTAGGTTTAACCTGATTCTAAGGTTGCTGGTCTTCTCTATTTTTAGAAGCTCTATCTGTGATGTAAGCTGAAAATATTTCTTTGCAGTGTGTTATTTTCCTTTAACTTTGCTTATGCAAAGTATATTTTGCCATGAAAAAGTCTTTTGTTGTTGTTTTTTTCATGTAATTATATTTATCGGTCCTTTTCCTTATTGCTTCTGGATTTGGAGTCATAGTTAGGAAAACCTTCTCTCTCTAGGGTTGTAAAGTAACTTACCTAAGTTTTCTTCTAATACCTGCATGGTTTCATTTATACATTTAAATATTTGATCTGTTTAGAATTTATCCTGGTGTAATGGTATGAAGAACAGGTCTAATTTTATATTTTTCTATGTGGCTATCTGGTTATCTCAACATCACTTGTTAGAAAGTAGATTTAAGATGCCGAAGGAAGACACTTTTCAATGACAAAAGGTTCAGTTCATCAAGAAGACATAACAGTGCTAAATTTCTATGGACCTAATAATATAGCCACCAAATAAATACAACAAAAAATGACAGAACTAAGAGGAAAAATGGAAAAAGCCACAGTCATCTTGGGAGACTAACACACTTCTCTCAGTTACTAACAAACAAACACAAAAAAGAAAAATAACGATATAAAAGATTTTAACCACACAATAAACCAAGAATGGCAGGATACACATTCTTTTCAAGTGCACATTCAGTATTTTACAAAAAGACTGTATGTTTGGCCATGAAATAAGTACCAACAAATTTCAAAGGACTGAAATCCTACAGAGTATGTTATTTGACCACAGTGCAATTAAACTAAAAATCATTAACAAAAAGATAATTAGGCAATTCCTGTATATTTGGAAGTTAGGAAATACACTTTCAAATAACACTTGGGTCAAAGAAGAAATCACAACAGAAATTAGAAAATATTTTGAACTGAATAAGGTAAATACTACGTATCAAAATGTGTGAGATGCAGCTAAAAATCTTGCTTAGAGGGAAACATATAGGCATAAGTACATTTTTTTCCAGCAAGTTAGGAATTTTTCATTTCAAGAAGTTAGGAAAAGAACAGCAAGTTAAACCCCAAAGAAACAAGAAGAAAATAAACATAAAAGCAGAAGTCAGTGAAATAAGAAAATCAACATAAAAATAGAGGATTAACAAGGCCAAATATTGATTCTCTAAAATGATTTATAACATTGATAAGCCTTGACAAGACAAAAAGGAAAAAAGAGCGTGAGGAAATAAAAATAACAAATATCAGGAATAAAAAAGAGACTACTACTATATATCTAATAAGTATTGTAAAAATCATAAGTGGATATTATGAAGAACTTTACACCAATAAATTTGAAAATATAGACAAATTTCTTGAAAAAATACAGTTTACCAACATTTACACAAGAAGAAATACTCAGAACAGTCCCATAACTATTAAAGAAATTGAGTTCATAGGGCTGGGTGCAGTGGCTCACGCCTGTAATCCCAGCACTTTGGGAGGCTGAGGTGGGCTGATCACCTGAGGTGAGGAGTTTGAGACCATCCTGGCTAACATGGTGAAACCCCATCTCTACTAAAAATACAAAAAATGAGTTAGGCGTGGTGGCAGGCGCCTGTAATCCTAGCTACTCAGGAGGCTGAAGCAGGAGAATCGCTTGAACCCAGGAGGTGGAGGTTGCAGTGAGCCAACATCGCGCCATTGCACTCCAGCCTGGGCAACAAGAATGAAACTCCATCTCAAAAAAAAAAGAAAAAAAATAGAGTTCATAATTTAAATTTTTCCTAAAGGAAAACTCTAGACCTAGATGGCATAACTGGAGAAGTCTACCTAATATTTAAGGAAAAAAATAATACCAACTTTCAATAAATACTTCCAGAGAACAGAAAAAGAAGAAACACTTTCCAACTAATTTTATGAGGACAGGTAACCTAAACTTGACAAGAACATGACAAAAAAATGAAATTACATGTCAGTCTCACTCATGAGCACAGATGGAAAACTAAACAACATATTAGCAAATCATATCCTGCAATATATAACCCAACCACCAAGTTGGGTTTATTCTAGGAATGCAAAGTTAGTTTCACATTTTAAAAAACCAACCAATGTTTTCCACCACATTAATGGAATGAAAGAAGAAAATAAACTATCTTGTAGATTCATACAGAAATAGCATTTCATAAAATTCAGCATCCATTCATGTTAAAAGCTCTCAGAAAATGGGCATAGGAGGGAACTTAGCCTGATAGAAGAGATCCACACTGAAGCCTGAGACTTAATGGTGAACAGTTGAAAACTTTCCCTCTGAGATCAGGAATGAGATGAGGTTGGCCATATGTACTCAATGCCATGCTAGCTATTGTCCCAGCTGGTAAAATAAGGCAAGAGAAAGAAATAAAATGCCCAAGGATTGGACAAGAAGAAATAAAATTTTTACGATTTGTAGGTGATATGAATACATATGTAGAAAATAAAAAAGAATCTAAGAAAT
Organism: Macaca nemestrina; assembly: GCF_043159975.1. Classification (NCBI taxonomy): domain Eukaryota; kingdom Metazoa; phylum Chordata; class Mammalia; order Primates; family Cercopithecidae; genus Macaca; species Macaca nemestrina. The sequence continues at coordinate 10,922,806 of NC_092141.1, read as the reverse complement.
CACTAGAATAAGTGAGTTTTATATGATCACTGGATCAGGACACAAGAATTAACTGCATTTCTTTCAGCAAGTAACAGAAAGTGATAAAACAAAAAGTTAACATTTATAAAAACATTCAGAAAATCAACTCCCTAGGAATAAATCTAGCAGAGATATGCAAAATCTCTACACATAAAACTAGAACACATTATGGGAGAAATTGAAGAAGACCTAAATAATTGGAGGGCTAAACATATAATGACAAAAGGATGAATAAATAAAATGATAGAACAGTAGAATTTAGAAACGGATCTATACATATGTAGAGTTTAGACTTATGACAAAGATAGTACTTCACGGTATCTAAGGCAGTCTTTTCAATAAATAGGCTTGGATAAATTCAATATCCATTTGGAAAAAAGTGAAACAACCCCTACTTCACAACTTTCATAAAAATCAATTCCAAGGGGATCACAGATCTATCATAAAAAAGCAAAACAGAGTGTCAGGCACAGACCGTGGAGGTGCGGCTTTCTCTTAGAAGTTCGGTCTCGGTTGTCTTTTGCAAGCCATCCAGAGTGACTTTTATCTACATTACTACGTGGGGCACAAGGGCAAGTTCAGCCACGAGTTTCTGGAGTTTGAGTTCTGACCAGACGGGAAATTAAGATAAGCCAACAACAGCAATTGTAAGAATGATGTCATGATCAGAAAAGAGGCTTATGTACATAAAAGTGTGATGGAGGAACTGAAGAGTATAATTTATGACAGGGAAATTATCAAAGAGGATGATGCGTTATGGCCTCCTCCCAACCAAGTGGGCTGGCAGGAGCTTGAAATCGTTATTGGAGATGAACACATTTCTTTTACAACATCAAAAATTGGTTCCCTTATTGATGTAAATCAATCCAAGGATCTGGAGGGCTTACGAGTATTTTATTATCTATGCCCAGGACCTGAAGTGTTTGGTCTTCAGTCTTACTGGATTACACTTCAAGATTAAACCAATCTAAATTGAATATTGGTGTGAACATGGCAGGGTGGGGGTAGTTTTTAATTACCATTATCAAGAAAATGTTGTGTATATCAGGGCAGTATTTTTTAACAAACTCTAAATGTCTTTAATAAATATGTGATAAAAAACAATAAAACTTCTAGAGAATATAATACCTTCAAGACTTTGGTGAGGGAAATTCTTAAACAGAACACAAAAATCATTAGGAAAAGATCAACTTTAACACTGTCAAATTAATCATTGACTTCCTCAAAAGACATCAAGTGGGACCAGGTATTTGTAACACATATAAACAAGGATTTATATTTAGCATATATATAATTAATTTCTATAAATCAATGAGTTATATTCCAATAAAACAACTGAGATGATAATATACTAAAATGTAATTATGTGTTTTATCAATTCAGTCTTTATACTTGTTTCCAAAGCAATCCGTAATTTTTATTGGATTTTTATTTATAATAATTTTTGTGTCTTTATAGGACTCCAGTTGGTGGAAGAATTCAGTTGACTATTGCCATTGTAATCACACTTTTCCCATTTATTTCATGGGTCTACATATATATTAACAAGGAAATGCGGTCCTCCTGGCCAACTCATTGCAAGACAGTAATTTAAATAAATTCAAGAACTTTGTTTTTAAAATGAATATTTTCAATCAATTTTTTATAAACATTAGAGGAACAAGCCAGGGAGTTTATTTTAGGTAATTTGGGCTAATAGAGTTTTTTAAAACTCCAAATAACTTTTTAAGGGTGCGTATAATTTGATATAAGATTGGATGGGACAAGTCAGAGACAGTCTGATATTTTCGGAAGACTTTCTGCAGGGTCTTGTGTCATAATGTAGTGGAAAAGGCTAGAGAATAGAAGTTTAAAAATACGAGTTCTAACTCAACTTTGTAACTATGTAATTTGGGCAAATATATAAACCTCTTAGTGGATATTTCTTTATAACATAGGATTAATGCCACATCTACTTACTTATACAGTAGCAAGGATCAATCTAGATAATGTAAGAACACTCTGAAGATATAAAGTATTCGGAAAGATTACGGAGGGCTGTCCATGATTAAAATAGAGGGGAGCAGGGATTGGGTAATATACTGAAATAGAGGTTCAAGAGAGGGCTATACCTCGATCTTTCTTTCTTTTTTTTAAGACAGTCTCACTGTGTTGCCCAGGCTGGAGTGCAGTGGTATGATCATGGCCCACTGCAGTCTGGACCTCCCGGGGCTCAGGTGATCTCCTACCTCAGCCTCCCAAAGAGCTAGGACTACAAGTGTGCACCACCACGCCTGGCTAGTTTTTTTTAAAATTCTTCGTAGAGACAGGGTTTTGCCAAGTTGCCCAGGCTGGTCTTGAACTCCTGAGTTCAAGCGACCTGTCCACCTCAGCCTCCCAAAGTGCTGGGATTACAGGTGTGAGCCACCATGCCTAGCCCAGCCCTAAACTAATGTTATCCAGATCTGGCACAGTGCAGTGAACTCAAGGAGAACTCTAGATGAACCAAATGAGCAGGCATGTCTTGGAAAGAAAGGGAAGCTGGATAGAATAAAGGAATTAGGGACCAATCAGGAAGGAAATAGGGAATATAAGTACCTTCTAAATGAGAAATAAGGTCAAAATCTATACACATTCTTTACAAATGGATGTCCAAAGTAACCCTAGGGAGGAGAGGTTTTGTTTTTTCATTTCCATTTTCATTTTAAAATGGGTACTTGATGATTAGAAAACTTACCGTGTTTAGAACAACTTGGGTATTTGAATCTAACTTTCCAATTGCAAATTTTATGATACCTAAATACAGATACAGTATTTTCAGTGAAATTTTATTGTCCAAATGAGGGGGGCTTTAAATGTAAAATACACTGGATTTTAAAGACATGGGTAGCAAAAGAATGTAAAATATTTTTTGTATTGATTACATGTTGAAACGGTATTTTGGCTATATTGGGTTAAATATACCATTAAGTTGATTTTATCTGTTTCTGTTTACTTTTATTTGCGTGGCCTACATTGCATTTCTGTTGGACAGTCCTATATTTAAGCATCTGGATGGCAACTTTTTTTTTTTTTTTGGAGACAGAGTCTCACTCTGTCACCCAGGTTGGAGTGCAGTGGCCGGATCTCAGCTCACTGCAAGCTCCGCCTCCCGGGTTTACGCCATTCTCCTGCCTCAGCCTTCCGAGTAGCTGGGACTACAGGCACCCGCCACCTCGCCTGGCTAGTTTTTTGTATTTTTTAGTAGAGACGGGGTTTCACCGTGTTAGCCAGGATGGTCTCGATCTCCTGACCTCGTGATCCGCCCGTCTCGGCCTCCCAAAGTGCTGGGATTACAGGCTTGAGCCACCGCGCCCGGCCTGAAGTCTTTATTAATGAAATTGAATTTAAGTATTATTAAATTTAATATTTCTATTAAAATCTTTTTTTTTGAGATGGAGTCTTGCTCTGTCCCCCAGGCTGGAGTGCAGTGGCACGATCTCAGCTCACTGCAATCTCTACCTCCTGGGTTCAAGCGATTCTCCTGCCTCAGCCTCCCAAGTAGCTGGGACTACAGGCACCTGCCACCATGCCCAGGTAATTTTTGTGTTTTTAGTAGAGACGGGCTTTCACCATGTTGGCCAGGCTGGTCCGGAACTCCTGACCTCAAATGATCCACCCACCTCGGCCTCCCAAAGTGCTGGGATTATAGGCGTGAGCCACCATGCCCAGCCTCTGTTATTAAAATCTTTCTCACCTTCACATTTTTCTTCCATTGTTCTCTATTTCACACAAATCTAATCATGTATTTCCCCAGCTCAGAAAGCTCCAAGGGCTCCACACTATCTGACAAGTTAAATTCTAACTCTTGGCTCATCATTCAAGGCTCTCCATAATATAGCCCCAGCCTGCCCTTTTCTGCCGTATTTCTTGCCATATCCCCCTGCCCCCAGCCCGGCACCTTTTTGGTGAATCGTCACAGCATGACTGGCCATGTCTAACTTTGGCATATCCTTCGATGCCTCTGCTTTTGCTATTCTATTTGATATACTCTTCCCCACTTATTTAAGTCATTTTTCTACATTTTGTATGTCATCCCCAATCCCTTCGAACAAAATTAAATTCCTCTTCCATGTTCCCTCAGTCCTTTCTTTGTGTAACAGCAAATTTCACACATTTGAATGATGGATGTCCAATTCATGGTAAGATCTATGAGTGCAAGAGTACATTATAGTCACCTCTGGTCAGCTGAACAATGGCCCTCAAAGAGATCCATGTCCTAATCCCTGGAACCTATGTTACCTTATAGCACAAAATAAATTTTGCAGCTGTGATTAAGCCATCCTGAGATGGGGTTTACCTGGATGGGCCCTAAATGTTACTGTAAGTGTCCTTGCAAGACAAAGGCTGAAGTAGATCTGACTACGGAGAGCAGAGAATATGATACGACAGTAAAGAAAGATCTGAAGATGCTACGCTGCTGGCTTTGAAGATAGAAGAAGGGGCCATGATCCACAGAATGCAAGAAGTACAGCTCTGGAGGCTGAAGAGGATTCCTCCTAGACCCTCCTCAGGGAGCACGGCCCTGCCAACGCCTTGGTTTCAGCCAAGTGGAAATGACTTCAGACTTCTGACCTCCAGAACTTCAAGAGAACAAGTATGTGTTGATTTAAGCCACAGGTCTGTGGGAATTTGTTACAGCAGCCATAGAAAGCTAATACTCCTTTATATCCCTATAGTGCCCATGTATTCAACAGGCATGCTTATTTCTTATAGTTGTTTAGGCCCTGAATCATACTTACTCTACATCTGAATAGTTCCCATTTGCCATCTAGTGTTTCTGCACATAAGCCTTAGCATATATGAAAACGGTGTTAAACATGTCCCATTAGTGTTTAAAGGGAGTCAGTGTAAATTCATTTACCTGCTGTAGCTTCACACAGCAGTGGTTGGTGGCCCAAACAGACCAAACTGGCTGGCACATGGCTGCACTGCCACTTGGTCCTACGAATCCCAAGAGGACTACATGACTTTTCTGGAGGCCCTTCTTACAGGGATGGGAGCGCCACATGCTTACCCGTGAAATAACTCTTGGTAATTTTGTTTACAAAATGGGAATACAAGCCTACAAAAATCCAAGTATACGTGTTCTGAACAAAAATTCTGCAAAGCTCATTTACACAGCAGGGTGAATAGAAAGTTTACCTGAGCTTATGTGGTGAACTTGAAGTTACATAGTTAATACATGTAAATACATTCTCCTTGTAAAAAGTTAAAAAAGAATCAGGTAAGGCCAAATAAAATCCCTCAGGAGGACTATATGCCCCTTACAAAGACTATTCGCCCCTGCCTCAGTCTCCTCCCTGGTTTGTTTCTAACTTACAATGGATACATGAGCCAAAATAACATTTCTGAGTATTTTATCAACCAACACACACTGAAACTATAAATATATTTTGTTATGCAAGCTGAATACTAAACAATGAGACAGAGGATTTTTATTTTTTTGTTTAGGAGGGACAAACACATACAAAGCTCATTTTCTATCAAGTTAAACAAAATAAATTAGACTAACAATGGACGGCTCTTTCTTTCTTGTAATTCATAATTCTGTCTGGAACTCTGCCTCTCCCTTTCAACGTCATTTTGTCAGGATAGACATGAACTGTGCCAAACGCTTGGCTGTCTGGAGCTGTTTCAATAACTCCTTCTAGGCTGACGTGATATACACCAAAAGGATCCTCAGAGTAGCCACCATCATGGGTGTGACCAGCAAAGAAACACACCACGCACTCATGAGACCAAATGACTGCCAGGGCATCTCTGTAGTTCCAGGCCAGGCACACACTGTCAGAGGCGTCTGGGTAAATGGGAAGATGGCCTGTTAGTTAAAGAAAAGAAGAGTTATGAGCCAAGAAATATCTCTTCTATAAAAATAAATGGCTGAAAGTTAATACTCAGAAAAAGAAAAAAAATTGCTATCTCATTATGCAAATGAACTGAGACCAGAGAGAATTCACACACATGAGAAAACTAGGCCATCTACAGCCACGTCTCTGGAGCTTAGAAGGGTGAGACAGTTCACATGAGGTGCGACAGGCTGCTGCAGAGGCAAAACCCTGAATCTCTGAGGCCTACGTCATCTCAAGCTGCCCAAACACTGAGGAAGATCGAGGGTGTCCTATGCAGGGCAGTCTGCAAAGGCAGCCCGAAATTGGACAGGTGCTGTGCTGGAATCCAATCCCATTGATTTCCTTAAATATGAATGTTATATATATAGAATGATTTAACACTAAATAATTAAAGAGCAGGCCGGGTGTGGTGGCTCACGCCTGTAATCCCAACACTTTGGGAGGCCAAGGCAGCTGGATCACCTGAGGCCAGGAGTTCAAGACCAGCCTGGACAACATGGTGAAACCTGTTTCTACTAAAAATATAAAAATCAGCCGGGCATGGTGGTGGGTGCCTGTAGTCCCAGCTACTCGGGAGGCTGAGGCAGAAGAACTGCTTGAACCCAGCAGGTGGAGGTTGCAGTGAGCCAAGATCACACTACCACACTTCAGCCTGGGTGACAAAGGGAGACTCCGTCTCAAAAAATGTAAATATAAATAAATAAACAAACAGTTTAGGGATGGGCCATGGATCATGTGTCACTGACATAAACAATGTCTCAGAACTGATTTGTGAGACTTCAAACACCCATGAGATCAAGGTAACCATACCCACTTTACAGATGAAAAACAGTTAAAACAGGGAAGATTTATACTGGCGTCCACAGGAGATATGTGGAAGTAGAGTGAGGAGAAGTTGGAATTTCTAACAGCAACACATCTATGATCAAGCCACGGTTCTCACTCTGAAGTACAGCTCACGTTGCACCTTCCCATTAAATCACTTTTTTCTATTGTTCGTTTTTATTCTAAAATTTAAACATGCTTCTACTTAATATCTGTAATACAAGTTGTTGTTTTTTTTTTTTTAAAGTGCATACACGCGCTGAGTACCACCTAAGGGCTAAGCGTCCAAAGGCGCGTGCAGCTTTCCAGCATCTCAAAGCCATACTGACTCATCTATCAAGTCCCTGCAGCATTTGACACAATTAGTTGTCCCGTCTCCCTGAAACGCTTGGATTCCAGGACCCCACTGTTTCCCCTAGTGGTGTCTTTCTAGTTTTTCCCCAACTTCGATGGCCACTAATTTCCAGTCTCCTTTGCCAGTTGCCCCTCATTTCCCCAACGTCTTACCAGGAGTACCTGAATGCTTGGTCTTCGGACTTCTCTATTTATACCTAATGCATTGGTGATCTCTTAGTGATTTATATGCCTTAAATGTCATCTATATTCTTTCAACTTCCACATTTATTATCTAGCCCAAATCTCTATTCTGAATTTCAGACTTCTAATGTCTAAACTGCCCACTCAACATCTCCACTGATGTCTGGTAGGCATCTGAAACTTCTATTTCCAAACCTGAACCCCTGCCCTCTCCACTCACACCCCTCATCCTGCCGTGTCCCCTATCTTAGCTAATGGCAATTCTATCCTTCCAACTGCATGGCCAAAATTCAAAACGTAGGGTGACCTCGGAGTAGCTACCATGAAAGTTAAAAAGCAAAAGAAAATGTCTATTACACTTTAACTTTTAAATTTTACTAAAGAAAACTTCAATCATTCCGTTTTTAAAAGTTTGCCTTTCCAGTTTCTAGGCTTACATCAAATGGTAGAAGAAATTTAAGAGACTGCTAAGCTAGATAGGTGTACCGCCATGAGTAAAAAGAAAAGGGAAGAACACAGGATCACATGGGAAAGGGGATGGAGACATAAAGCATGGATTCTAGTTTCAGTGCTGTCAGCAGCTCCATGATTCTGCTATGCAATTCAGTCTCTTTGGGCTTCAGTTTCCTTATCTTTACAATTCAAAGGCTTGCTATATGATCTCTAGCTTCCTTTCAGCTCCAGAACAGGCTGACAGTGGAAAACTTAAAAGCAGACACAAGTCAAGAAGTATCCTAGTTTCTGAGACCAGTTATTACAGAACCAAAAGGTGTCACATCATTCCAGCAACCCAAGGGCACTCATCTCTTCCAACCCTTGAATGACATTTGGTATTCGAGTGGTAGCAGAAACACTTCTGCTCCTTCTATGTGTTTTTACCACATCAGTGGAAGATTAATAAGTAAAAACTACCTTTACAGATAGAAATATAGTTTTATATAATCAACTATCTGAATAGCCTATCATTTTCAAAGGGGTTTCTTTTTTTTTTTTTGAGACGGAGTTTCACTCTTGTTGCCCAGGCTGGAGTGCAGTGGGGTGATCTTGGCTCACTGCAACCTCCACCTTCTGGTTTCAGGTGATTCTCCTGCCTCAGCCTCCCAAGTAGCTGGGATTACAGGCACCTGCCACCACGTCTGGCTAATTTTTGTATTTTTAGTAGAGATGGGGTTTCACCATGTTGGTCAGGCTGGTCTAGAACCCTGACCTCATGATCCGCCCACCTCAGCCTCCCAAAGTGCTGGGATTACAGGCATGAGCCACTGTGCTTGGCCAGGGGTTTCATATTCATGATTTCATTAGATACACTATTGAGAATACTGCAGTTTATAGGTTTGCTATTTGCCCAGGCCCACACAGTTCATATAAACCAGAGCCAGAATGGCATCCTGTCCTTCCGGCTCTCAGTCTAGCCTTCTCACCTGTTACCCCACATCAATTCTAATTCTAAACCAAGGGCTCTAATCTCAACCTCCAATCCAAGTCTCCCCATCATGCTGCAAATCCAAATTCAGTTCCGTGTATGTGTGTCTGCACGTGCGCATGTGCGCACACACGCGTTTTAAGCACCCCTGGATTCCTACAATCTCTGATGGCAGTGTATCCATCAAAAATGATTCTAAATGAAAATTATACAAATCTAACTTCCTTGTGACTCTGTGGGAGGCACAGCTAGAGAACTGCACAGTGCTCCCTGCCAGCTGAGCCTTTAGCCCGCATCCCCTGTAATACCAGGGGATGCATTTTCCTGCATCTAGGCAGCAGTGGCCTCTGTTTGGTGGCCACTTTGCTGACAGGCAGGTCTCGAAGGCTGAGATTTGGTATGGTCCCCGAACGGAATTTCTCACTTAGAAATTACTTCATTAGAGTTTAAGAAACTCAGGGCTTCCTACCTTGAGGAAAAGATCTACGCCCTGGTACTGACTTCCACCAACAAATTGTTTAGTGTGGCGTCAAGCTCCTTTATAAGCTGATTGCATCCTGGATTCCACACTTCAGAATTCAGCTCAGTGTTTTTTCTTTGTGCTTGGCTTTATTTATGTATTTATTTATTTATTTTTGAGATAAGATCTTTGTTACCCAGGCTGGAGTGCAGTGGCATGATCTCGGCTCACTGCAACCTCCACCTTCTGGTTCATGCAATTCTCCTGCCTCAGCCTCCCAAGTAGCTGGAGCTACAGGCGCGTGCCACCATGCCCTGCTAACTTTTTTTTATATTTTTAGTAGAGATGGGCTTTCATCATGTTGGCCAGGCTGAATTCAGCTTGTTTTTAATTTTGAGTCAAGTTTCTTGGTAATTTTTATGTCTTAGCTATCATGGTGAAGTCATCTCACCTTTGGGTTCTTGCTTCTCTTATGGAGAGAGGGTTTAAAAAAAAAAAAAAACTTAGAAAAAGCCAAACTTCTGGAGTGTTTATTTTCGTATTAATGTCACTATTCTGCTAGTGATATTATACTAAAGTTTTACAAAATGTTAACGTTGGGGGAAACAGCAAAGCATAGAAGTGACTGCTCTGAATTATTTCTTACAAATGCATGCGAATCTAAAATGATTTCAATAATAATATTAATGTTTAAAAAAGAAATTACTTCATAAACTGATCTCATTTGAGGAAATTCGACTTTGAACCTAAAAGACCAACTCACAGGCTCCAATATATGGCAAGATGTTTCTGTTATTTACGTTTTCCTGTTTCATCCTTAAATGTTAATCTTATATTCAGGTGGTTTCTCAATAGAAATGTTTAAACTAAGTGTCCATTTTATAGAAAGAGGATATCAAAACACAAATATTGTTAGTATGCTTTAACACCTAACTTTTCCCAATCTCTAAAATGTTGGTGTAATCAGATAATTTAAATACTTACTCACAATCACCACCTTTTCTTGGTTTGTGTCAGAGAATGTAAGCACTTCATTCAACCAGTTTAGCTGTTCTTGGCTGAATCCTCCATTAAACTGGACAAACTGGGGCTCAGAAAGTCCTGAAATGAATTCAGTAAGTTAGACCCGTCGAAAGTCATTTTTTCCCCTCATTTGGACATTCAAATTTAGTTAATGTAGGGACACTTGTTTTTTCTTTACGAACATCTGATTAGCAATAATCAACTTAAAATAGGAAATCACAAGCATTTAGAGAAATATATAAATACATCACACTGCATCTCACTCTTGACAGTCCCCTGCTTACTTCGCTGGCTTTCCATTAGACTAAAAATGCAAACTTCTTATTAAGTCCACTGAGCCACTACATAGTCTTGGCCCTGTTTACACTCCAAAATCATCTTGTACCTCCCTGGCCCTTTCCTGTGCTCTTCAACAGTGCTCAAGTCTTATTCCATTTAGTGCCTGTGCATGTTTTTCCCTCAGTCTGCTAACTCCCTATGCCCATTCTTTCCCAGGGAGACTCCTCCTTGTCATTTAGGTCTCAGCTTAAATATCTTTCTCCTTGGAGAGGCTTTCCCTAATCACCTAATCTAAAATAGTAACCCTAATCCTTTTCCACAACACTCTATAACATCATACGCTATTTCCTTGGCAGCACTTATGACCATGGAAATAACCTTGTTTCTGTTTCATTTATCATGTCTTGCCCACTTACTGTGTTTGCTCCCTCCATTCCATCCATCAAAAAAGTTAATATTGTTAGTATTGTTTACAGCTCAGAATAGCTACTTCTGGAAAAAGTGCCCGGCCTAGAATAGGCATTTAAAATATCTGTTAATCAATCTTGAATAAGCTGTAACCAATCCATGTGAGAGCAGGCGTGTGAGAAATCCTGACCCTGAACAAGTGACAATATTCTTTTACCTTAATTGTCCATCTTCCTGCTGAATAAAAGGTAGTTGAAGAATTTAAAGACAATCTATTAGATTCTCAGCTCAAAGGAATAATTCACCTTGAGGACTATTCAGTTCCGTATTTGGATTGTGCTCCCTCAATATCTTCATACACTGCTCGTATTTTGGAGAAGACTGATCCATGCCCAAGACACTCAAGTCATACGCATCAAGTAAAACGAACCGGAATTTAGGGAATGGTACAAAATGATAAGCATAATAATCCTCTGAAGGCATGGTCTCGGGATGATGTACGATCTGATCTTCTAGAAACTTAGTGTTAAGTTTAGAGTGTGTTAAATACTCTCTACTGAAGTTATAGAATTCGTGGTTTCCCCATGTATGATGAACTGGCACTTTAAGCCTCTTGAATGTGTCCATAACAAGTTCTAGGGACTTTTCGGATGCATTATACTGTGCATTATATCCATCGATGATATCTCCAAGCTGAAGGACACAACAGGGCGTGCTGCTTTCATTATTCCAGTCTTCAATGGCGCCCTGTAAGTGAAGAAGACTATGTCTGTAGTATCGCCGCCTGGTTCCTTGGAAATTAAAGCCATCTTCTAAGTCAGCATATTGAACATCTGCAATAACGCCAAAGGAGAAAAGACGCTCTGAACTCTCACTTAGGGCTTCAGGGCTGGGTTTATCATCCATAACCTCCAAACGGGTTTCTAAATAAACTGAAGTAAAAAAAGACAGCTAAATTATAAACGTTTTAATTTCCCAATTTCACTGCAGAAAATGATAAAGGGAATGTTAAAGGTTAATTCATTAGCCAGCTTGGTACAGGAAAAAGTACATGGCTTTAGAGTCCAACAGTCTTAGGTCTAAACTACTAACCATCTAAAACACTCGCTTTCTCTTCTGGAAAACAGATAGTCTCTTTCAGAAGAGTAACAATTTACAAAAGGTACTATCCTATCAATAAATAGACATTCTAATGCTAATAAAGTCCAATTTAAGTCTGGAATAATGGCTGATTTTTAAGAAATATTCATTTTAAACACACACACACACGCCCCCCCCCCCACACACACACCTGTCCCACAAACACCAAATAATTCTATCAAAAACTTCAAGATTATTATTTTTTTAAGTAAGCTGTAGATTACATTCATTCACTGTATGTACTTTGCAAGATTCCTATTATGGGTTATTTTGTGTCAGGCTGAATCTTTGCTCTTCCTTGGTGGGTAGGTCACCCAAAATAAGTTTCTCATATTTTATATCTGAAGTAATAGGTGAGGGGGAGGCAATGCAGATATGAAAGGAGAGGAATAATTTGAAACAACAATAACAAAAACATCCAGCACAAAAACCAACTGACGTGACTATTATCATTTCTGTGAGCAGTGGTTCCTGCTTCTTCAATAGTTGGGATTAAAATTTGCTGGGATTACAGGTAGGAGACACCACACCAGCCCTGGATCCTAATTTGAACCAGGGTTTTTTTTTCTTTTAAACTTGAATATTAACCTACCCCACATCAAAACAGAAAAGATGAAATCTTTTCTTCTTATAAATGATCTCTGCCCTGCCTCAGTGGCCAAAAAGAGCAAGATTTAACCTTGAAAAAACTATTATTCGATTGTTTAAACTGTAAATTATAATCTCTTAAATGAGCCCAGAACGCTAATGATTCAAACAAAAATCAAAGGCCAAAATCCTAAATTGTCAACAATTTTTGTCATAAAGACTATAGTAATTAACTGTTGCTGTGGTGTTGAAACTAGGCCTCATAAAACTTAGAAACTAGGCCTCATATAAAAAAAATTAACACCAGGTGGCTCTGGATAGGGTCCCACCCTGCCTCGATAAGGACCCACCCTGATGGGGTCCCACCCTGCCAATTCTGGGGGTCCCACCCTGCCTCGAAGTTCTCGGAATCAACAACTCCAGGAAAAAACCTCATAAGGTCCTGCTCTAACCAATTAGCCTAAGACACCTTGCTCAGGCCTTAGCTAGACCCAATCATTTTGCGCCTTAAGCTTTGTTTGAATTTCGCGCCATAAGCTGTGTTTGAACTTGTGTTTGCCTATATAAACAGCCTGTAACAAGCAGTCGGGGTCCCAAGGCCAACTTAGAGCTTGGGACCCTAGCGCGCTAGTAAAAAATAACTCTCTGCTGTGAATCTCGTGTCGGTGGTCCTTCGCGGCGGCCCCTGCCCAGGAAGAAATCGACAGTTCGGTTCCAACAGTGTCTGAATTATTTAAAACCTAAAAATTCATTTGACTTTCCAAAATTACTTTCAGACTCCTCATCTCTAGTCATTTGACAAATGTATCTACAGAGTTCCTACTGAAACCTCTACGGACATGTAAAATCCCAACTCTAAGAGTACTCCTATAAGAGATGAAAACAACTCCACAATTGGAATAAGGATAAGACTTCGATTTGACTTATCTGAGAATTAGGGGCCTCTTTCCATCCTAAAACTGTTGTTACTAATGATACACTCTTTAATCCACCTAATTATGAGTTTCAGCTACTTTCTTCCTTAATCTGGTTGGGTATATCTAGCCCTAAAATAGGTAACAGCACCAGAAAGAGATGGAAATCCTTACACATGGTATTCTCATACTTTTTTTAATTTGCCCACTTCTTCCTGCAGCCCCCATCTGAAAATCTCATTAGATAGCAAGCCAGTAAGTATGTATGAGGGTGTGTAAATTAGAGGTAATCTGATTGGAAAAGCGGGTAACTTCAATAAATTACAGGAAATACAAAAATCCATCTAAGTCAGTTTAAAAATCTCTAGCCTTATGTTAGGTTTCAAATATTTGTGATTCCAAGTTCAGATTAATAGAAGAATCAAATCAGAAGATAACTTAGCAAGTATATAACATGAATATTATCACCAAGGTTAAGAGAAAACTATTTGTTTGGCCGGGCGCGGTGGCTCAAGCCTGTAATCCCAGCACTTTGGGAGGCCGAGACGGGTGGATCACGAGGTCAGGAGATCGAGACCATCCTGGTGAACATGGTGAAACCCCGTCTCTACTAAAAAATACAAAAAACTAGCCGGGCGAGGTGGCGGCGCCTGTAGTCCCAGCTACTCGGGAGGCTGAGGCAGGAGAATGGCGTGAACCCGGGAGGCGGAGCTTGCAGTGAGCTGAGATCCGGCCACTGCACTCCAGCCCGGGAGACAGAGCGAGACTCCGTCTCAAAAAAAAAAAAAAAAAAAAAAAAAAAAAAGAGAAAACTATTTGTGGGGGGTGATCTTATCCCCTGCCAAGTGAGCTTGTTTTTGTCTTTAAATTCAGAGCCTTTATGGTGACAATATGTGTTGTGGATCTCCTAGAGGGGATAGAGTCCCAATGAACTGGATCTTCTCTCCAGAAGACAGCTGTTATTTTTGCCTACCCAGCATTCATTTCCTGTTCTTAAGGTGACAGCACCCCAATTTTTCTCTAGGCATTTTTCCAATTTCCCACTCTCAGTTCTTGTGGTCTGACCTCCATCCCCATTCACCAGCTGGGGAAGTGAAATCGCAGACACATGGCCCAGACCTGGCCAATAAAAGCCTAGTTTCCTCTGGCCAGTTAGGGGTAGGCATGCAACTCAAGCTAGGTCACAATAAGCATCAGCCCTGGGACAGGCGCTGGCACTACTAGCAAAAGTAGTCACTGTCTCCTAAGCTGATAAACTAAGGCTTCAATTTTTGGAGAAAAATGAACGGACAAGAAATCCAACACAGAAGGAAACAATTCTGAATGATGGAAAGACAGAGATTTCTGCAAACATTACTTGAATACCTAAATTCACCTGTCCCTGGTAGAACCATTTCTGGTCATTCAGTTACACATATCAGCACATAAATTCTCCTGGGCTTAAAGCTAAATCAAATTTATTTTCTGTCATTTGATACCAAAATCCTCTCAAATACACCTTCCACTGGAACACAGTTCAGTTTAGAAAAACTCAAGGCTATCCTAAGAACTGGCAATTTTTAAGGAAAGTTAATGTGGAGAGAAGCACCAAGGGGCACACTTCAAAATAGCAATGTGTTCTGGGGGAAAAAAGAGAGATCCAAAGTGTTGAATATACATGGCTTTTAAAAATAAGGTTAGTATCCCTTTATCCAAAATACTTGGGACCAGAAGTGTTTTAGATTTCGAACTTTTTCAGATTTTGGAATATACTTAACAGTTGAGCATTCCTGATCTGAAAATCCAAAATCCAAAAGCTCCAATGAACATTTCCTTTGAGCTTTATGTTGGTGCTCAAGTTTCTGATTTGGGAGCATTTCAGATTTCAGAAACACATTCAGGGAAGACAGGATCAGACGTGAGTATGTCAGGGCAAAAAGAACCAGGTGGTTAGGGAACTGACTCTCCTAGCAAGTTTAGCCTTTCCTTTCTTGGTTCAGGGAGATGTTGAGGGAGCTCAGAAAGATTGGTCCTAGTGA
Source organism: Macaca nemestrina (assembly GCF_043159975.1). Taxonomy (NCBI): domain Eukaryota; kingdom Metazoa; phylum Chordata; class Mammalia; order Primates; family Cercopithecidae; genus Macaca; species Macaca nemestrina. Next base: position 10,907,300 of record NC_092141.1, on the reverse strand, counting down.
ACAGAGAGATCAAAAACTCAAAGCCACCTCCAGTGAGGAAATTTAGAATTAATATGCATTCTAATGTCAGAAAGTTTTTCAAAATAGCTCCCTCCTTCCACCAAATACAGACACACACAAAAAAATCAGTGAGTAGAGGATAATTGTTGAAGCTAGGAATGGGTGCAAGAGGTTTATTCTAACTACTTTTATGTGTGTTTAAAAATGTATATATAGGCCAGGCACGGTGGCTCACACCTGTAATCCCAGCACTTTGGGAGGCCGAGGCGGGCGGATCACGAGGTCAGGAGATCGAGACCATCCTGGCTAACATGGTGAAACCCCATCTCTACTAAAAATACAAAAATTAGCTGGGTGTGGGGGCAGGCATCTGTAGTCCCAGCTACTCAGGACGCTGAGGTAGGAGAATGGCGTGAACCTGGGAGGCGGAGCTGGCAGTGAACACAGATCGTGCTACTGCACTCCAGCCTGGGCAACAGAGCGAGGCTCCATCTCAAAAAAAAAAAAAAAATTATAAAGTTTAAAAAAAAAATTCAAAAATTTAGAGAAAATCAAACCTGGAAAAATTAGAAGACCTAAGGAAATATTTCGCTTTTGAATAGAAAGGAGAATGGCAAGTTTTTAGTGAACTTTGTTTTCAAAGTCTGCCTGCACCATTTATTATATGCTACATTATCTAAGTTTTAAAGAGGTATTATGAAGTGCTGAAAGTGCTTTGAAAGGAAAGACCCAGAACTGAATTATAGTCCTTGTGTTTCCTGGAGCAAAATAACCTTCAACAGGTTATTGTGAGCTTCAACTGAGTTATGATCACAGTAAACTATTACTTTGTAAATCTCTGTAAACCATAAAGTACTCTATGCATGTTAAGAAAATAATTTTAAAATTATATATCTGAAAATCTGTCTAATGAGCCTCAGATAATTGAAACTACTGCAACATTTTAATAGAAGAGAATAATGTAGAAAAGTTTGTAAGAGTTGCTCTCAAAATTCCCATCAAGTCATGGTACAGGGTAAGTAGCCAGCATTTTGAGAAAACCACCTTAGGCATATATATATATATATATATATATATATATATATATATATATATTTTTTTTTTTTTTTTTTTTTTTCTGAGACAGGGTCTGGCTCTGTTGCCTGTTGCCCAGGCTGGAGTGCAGTGGTGCAATCACGGCTCACTGTAGCCTCGACTTCCTGGGCTCAAGTGATCCTCCCAATTCAGCCTCCCTGGTAGCTAGGACTACAGGCATGTACCACCACACTTGGCTTTTTTGGGGGGCTTTTTTCTTTTGTTTTTGTAGAGATAGGGTTTTGCCATGTTGTCCAGGCTGGTCTCAAGCTCCTGAGCTCAAGTGATCCACCTGCCTCAGGCCTCCCATATCCAAGGATGCTTAATTACTGAAAAGTTGCTACAAGATCATACTAATAAAACTTCTCCAATACTTAAGATCGGCAGAAGGCTGAAGTTCCTTGTGGAAAGCCTTCAAGCATCAATAATGAACTTGTAAAAGAAGTAGCTCTATCCTGAAAAAAGTATGTTTCCTTCACTCTATTGTCAAAGGTGAAGGGGGCAGCAGGGGAAGTCTAGAGATTAATAAAGGAGACTCTGTTAAGAGAAACTACTGTTAACAGAGGCTCCTAGCCTAAGGGTGCAGCAGACATTTTCTATGCAGAGAGCATACCAAAAGGAAACTTAAGTCGGGACAGGAAATGTTTGTGGTTAGGAGTTAGGCCCAAGGGGCAAGGGTCTGGAACAAAAATGCAGTAAACACATTAGGGTGCGGGGAAGTTCACAAAAAGTTAGGGCCTAGCTGTCCCAGTCAAACCAGCCTAAAGTTATGTCAAGAACAAAATCTGATCACTATTGATAGAACCAATATCAGATGATACTAATCCATGCCCTGCTTCTCTCAAGAAAAATATCTAAATTGGGGCCGGGTACAGTGGCTCACGCCTGTAATCTAGCACTTTGGGAGGCTGAGGCGGGCGGATCTCATCAGGAAACTGAGACTGTCCTGGCTAACACGATGAAACACTGTCTCTACCAAAAATACATTAAAAAAAAAAAAATTAGCCAGGCTGGTGGCACGCACCTGTAGTCCCAGCTACTTGGGAGGATGAAGGAGGAGAATCACTTGAACCCAGGAGGCAGAGGTTGCAGTGAGCTGAGATCGCACCACTGCACACTCCAGCCTGGGCGACAGAGGGAGACTGCGTCTCAAAAAACAAAAAGAAAGAAAAGAAAAAAGAAAAATATCTAACTTGGAAAACAAAACATAAACCTCAATTGTTAACTCTGGTAGTTTCACAGCAGTAATAAAAGTGATAAGGATATACACGATAACACTGTAGGCACCTTCTGACACTAAGGTTTCATGGGTCCTTGCCATCAGGCTCAGGTGTTACTAGCAATTCATCCAAAATGCAGTTATAAAACACCTACTTTGAGTCAGGAACTATTTTATTTTTATTTTATTTATTTTTTAGAGGCATAGTCTTGCTTTGTTGCCTAGACTGGAATGCAGTGGCCTGATCACAGCTCACTGCAGTTTCAAACTCCTAGGCTCCAGCGATCCACTCACCTCCGCCTCCCAAAATGATGGCATTACAGGCGGGAGCCACCACATCTGGCCCCAAGAACTGTTTTCAATGATAGTATTTTATTTAATATTATAAAATTAATATGAAGAAGTTGCTACTAAAAGAAGCACTTTAGCAAATAAAATTTAATAGATGAGCTAGAAACACTGACTTCAATCTTAATTTGGGTGTCTGATCAGGTAACCTACAATTGGGCAATTAGAGATGAACAATACTTTTTCTATGCTATTTGCCTGACTACACAAGGTACTTTTATGTCTTTTTGTCAATTACAGGAAAAAATTATCCCTGGGCAAACAAATACACAAAGATAAAAGAGTAAAAATCTTACCCACGGGCAACTTTAAGATAGAAAAAAAATAGTTTGATTAACGACTTGAAGTGCTGAACAAACATTTAAGAACTCTGGCAGAAATTTCTGAAAATCCTAGTCCAACCAACAATCAAAAAACACAGGTAACAGGATGCTCCGTTACTGGGTTAGAGAGCAGCACAGTTGGCTAGTATGGCCAACTCATAGAAAACAAGCAAACCAACCATGCTCTGGTCCAACACTCACCAGAGCACGAGATTCTCCTACTCGGTGTCGGTCCCTTGCGGGAAAAAAAAAAGCCACACAGGAGCGGGATCTGTAGTTAAGTCATTAGAGGTTTTTGCAAAGCAACCACCGAGGTAGGGGCGGGGAGGAAGTGGTTAATATTGCGAATCTTAAAGATATAAATAAAGGCAGATGGAATGAAGTTAGACTTGCACAAGGAACGAAAAACATACGGATGCTCTTGGCCTCATTAATAAGGAACATAAGCAGTTCCAGGCGAGGAACCCGTAACAAACTTCAAATCACGAAACTTTAGGAAGCAAGGGAGTCCGTGAGAGTATTTTAAGAAACTGGGGCCCAGAAAGACTAAGTTAAGGGACGGGATATCATGCCATCTACACTTCTTTATACACTGCTATGCTTTATTAATTAGGGTACAATATAATATTAAATAACTAGAAGCGCTGGGCATTTAAAGTTCTTCCAGACCACCCAAACCACTCAAATTATCCTAATTAGCAATTTTTTTTTTTTTTAAGTTACAGATTATTTCAATTGCAATGGGTCGGTTTCTATTTCAAAGATGTAAAGCAGTCAACAATCTTGCACTTCCTCTTGGCCGGCAGGACGACGTTGACAAAGTCGGCCAGACAAGGAAGGGTTACGGGGGCTGCCTAGTCCTGTGGGTTTCTAGGCAGTGTGTTCTCTCTTCCGAGGTTGGGGTGTCCCCGGGGCGAGGAGCTGGCTGTGGTCACCTAAGCCCCCGACCAAGGCGGCGCGCCCCCAGCGCTTCGGGCCGCCTTGCCTCGGCCCAGCCGCCCACCTGGACCCCTAAGGCATCCCCCTTCCGTGGCTCCGCGGTCCCGTGGCACCGCCCAGCCCGCGCCGGACCCGCCTCCAGCCGCAAGCAACCACCTACCGTGCGCCGGCCCCTCAGCTGAAAGGATCCTGCCTACGGGATAAGCAACCGCGCCACCAACGAGCGGGACGGACAGAGCGGCTTCTTCCGACTTCCGGAGGAAGCGAAACGTTACCGGAAATCGCAGGAAGGGTCAAAGGATACCCGGTCTCCGAAGTTCTTGGCGATGCTGGTCCTAGTACCCGGACGAGTTATGCGGCCTCTGGGTGGCCAACTTTGGCGCTTCTTGCCTCGCGGACTCGAGCTTTGGGGCCCAGCCGAGGGGACTGCGAGAGTCTTGCTGAGGCAGCTCTGCTCGCGGCAAGCGGAGGTGTGGCGTGCCTCGGGGCTCCCTGGCTACTGCTTAGGAACCCGGCCCCTCAGCACGGCGAGGCCGCCACCCCCACCCCCGTGGTCGGAGAAGGGCCCCAGAGACTCCACGCGCCCCTCGAAGCCCGGGGTGAGTGCACATCTGGAACCCTTCTGGTGCTCGTCGCTGCTGTCGGCCAGCCCAGCCGCCACATCCCACTTGATCGTAACTAACCTCAGACACTCCGCCTCCCTTAAAGTTGTCCTCAGCTTGGGCGCCTTACCTGCGTCATGGAATTTCATCCTGCATTTCCCGTGCTTAGCCGGTAGTCCCAGTCCTCCAGAGAGAACTTGAGACCTTACTTACACCCTCTCCACGTGGCTGGATGCCCGGACTTGGATTTTATGTTAGCGTTTCCACCAAAAAAAAAAATTAAGTTTCAGGTTTTCTTAAGGGTGTGAACCTAAAGTTGACTGTGATTGAGGAGTCCGAGGACTTTTATAATTTGTCACTTGAGCCTCATCCAGAGTTCCATGTATATGTTGAAATTGAAACAAAAAATGGAACTTAGTTATGTGTGGATGTGCCTTTTTCTTGGGGTTCTCTCGAGTTCCGATTCTGACCCAGAAAGAACTTGAGAGCCACTATCCTGTGGTAAGAGAAGTGGGTTTTCGGAGCTGCGGGAAGGTTAATGAGTTAGGCCTAGTTGGCCAACTTCTTCCTCATTTGGGGAGTTGAATAAGGGTACAAAGAAATAATGGCAGTAATTTGCAGGAAGCTCCACTTTTAGGTGCCTCTTGTACTTTGGCTTTGTTACTTCTGGAAGCCAGAGTTAGGTTAACCTCCCAAATTTCGTTTGGTTTGTTTATATTCTCAGTATCAGCATAAACAGATAATGGTTTTTTTGTGTGTGTGTTTGGATTTTTGGTTTTTATTTTGTTTTGAGACGGAGTTTTGCTCTGTTGCCCAGGCTGGAGTGCAGTGGCCGGATCTCGGCCCACTGCAACCTCCGCCTCCCTGGTTCAAGCGATTCTCCTGCCTCAGCCTCCCGTGTAGCTGAGTTTAGAGGGACCCGCTACCACGCCCAGCTAATTTTTGTATTTTTAGCGGAGATGAGATTTCACCATGTTCGCCATACTGGTCTCAAACTCCAGACCTCAGGTGATCCACCCGCCTCGGCCTCCCAAAGTGCTGGGATTACAGGTGTGACCCACGACGCCGGGCCGTAATTGGTTTTTAAGTCACGATTGGAGCCAGGGTCACACATAGTAACAATCATGGTACTTGAGGTTGTATTTTTGTTTGTTTGTTTTTTAAACGTGAAGAGAAACTGACTTAGGGAACTTTCCCTTGGAGATGACTGTCTTTGTAATTCAGATCCCAGACCTAACTGCATCCACAGAAACTTTGACTTTGAGCATTTTCTCATCCCTGAAACATTTTGCACATTTAACAACATCATGGCCTGTGTGTATATTTATTAAAAACTACTGTCATAAGTTTATATGGTTAAATGTTTGCATCTTACTAGAATTTTTATGTTTGAAATCCCTGCCCTAGTAGCCTGTTTCCTGGAAGTCTTTAGCAATCACATTTGCTATTGGAGGAGCTTTATTGGCTGGAATGAAGTACATGAAGAAAGAAAAGGCAGAGAGTAAGTAGCTGTCATCTGCTCAGCCCTAAATAAAGTTCTTCCTGGCTGTGGACTAACACCTTTTTCGTTGTTTTTAAGCTTTTTGTTTTGGAACAACTTTAGATTTACCAAAAAAATTTGCAAAGATAGCATAGGTTCTATATACCTTTCACCCAGCTTCCCCTAATATTAACATCTTATATAGCCATGGCACATTTTTCATAACTAAGAAATTTAAAATGGCACACAACTATTAAATTACAGCTTCTATTTGGATTTCACTTGTTTTTCTGTCAGTGTCTTTTATCTGTTCCAGGACCCAAGCTAGGATACCACTGCATAAGAGTGTTAAAAGATATACTGTGGATAGATTTGACTGGGCAAGATGAAATCTGGAGGGTACAAAGATGACTAAGATGCACTCCAGCCTTTGAGGTGCACACGGCAGGGAAACTGACACAGAAGTAAAGGATTTTACTAGATGCGGTTCTGCCAGGCCAGAAGGAAGCTTAGCATGTTCTGAGAGCAAAAGCGAGGCCCAGCCTTGGGATTAGAGAAGGCTTCCTAGGGATCTGAGAAGGCTTCCTAGGGATCAGGCAAGAAGCATGGTGCGAGTAGATATTGCATGCCCTCTGTGGATGAGGGGGTGGTGAAGAGAGCCTGGTCAGGAAATGCCAGGAGCTACTCTGGATTAGCATCTTGAAATATTTAGAAATTGTTTCTAAGAACTTTGTATGTTAGTGAATATCCTAGGACTTCTCTAAGATTTGGTTTAGATGTTTTAGGTAAATCTTTAAAGTATTGCTTAAATCTTTCCCATTCTTTGGAGTCTCTTTTGATAACATTATAGACAAAGGCCAATGATTAAATCTGGGAATTCATAGGCTTTGGGAACTTAGCAGTGTAAGTTTAGTACTGATATACGTGTATATATATATATGTATATCAGACTTTTTGGCATAATAAGTAGTATTGGTAAGATTTTCATAGTCTAATAAGCAGTAAGTTCCTTTAGTTTCACAAAGAAAAGCTAGGAAAGTTGTGGCAGGAAAATTCCAGAATATGGAAGCTTTTTTTGACTTTAGTTTGGAATTTCAAGTGCAATTCTAACGTTTGTTTTATTTTAAAAAATGTGTTATGAAATAATCTTAAAACTCTTCCTAAATAATTTGAGAGTATTTATTTGCCGACATGTTGCCTCATCAGCTCCAAACACTTTTTGGTGTATTTCCTACAAACAAGGACCTTCTCGAACGTAACCACGATACAACCATCAAAATTAGAAAATTAACACTGATATTTTGCTACTGTTCAGTCTTCAGGCAGGATTTTGTTTGTTTGTTTGGTTTTTGAGACAGAGTTTTGCTCCTGTTGCCCAGGCTGGATTACAGTTCAGTCTTCCAAGTTTTGCTACTTGACGTCTTTCATAGAAAAAGACATCCGTTTCATCCGTTTCAGAACCACACCACCTTGTACCTAGTTGTTCACCTTAGCCTCCTTCATCTGTAACAATTTCCCAGACTTCAACTGACCCCCACGATCTTGACAGCTTTGACAGTTACAGGAGAGTTATTTTGCAGAATGCCTCTTAGCTTGGATTTGTCTGATGTTTCCTCATTCAGGTCATTCAGGTTGTTCAACTTTGGCAGGAATATCACAAAAGTGATGCTGTGTTCTCCTTGCATCTGGTCAGATACCACATAGTACCAGTTGTCCCATTACTGATAATGTCCAGTTTGATCACTTGATTAATGTGTGTCTAACAGGTTTTCTACTGAAAAGTTACTCATGTAATTAATGGTCTTTCGTGATTTGTATTGGCATATGTATACTTAAATATTCTGTTCCCCATCACACTATCAATGCATTCGTTTATTTATATCTGTGGACTTGTTTGCTGTATATTCATTCAGTTTCAATCTATAATCTCTTTATTTTGATGCCCAAGTTGTCCCAGATTGATCAGCCGTGGCCCCCTTGCAGCAGGCTTCTGTGGATTTGACATGTTCTCTGAGTTCTGCTTTCCTTCTGCCACAACAAGAGGTTACAGCCTCATTTTCCACTTTCTTTGCCGCAACCCTGGTATCAGCCATTTCTCCAAAAAGCTGTTTCCTTTTAGTGAAGAATGATATTTAGAAGTCAGGTTCTGGGCTCATCGTTTCTTGGAGTGTGTCTGCTCCCTGGTCCTCTCAGTGGACATGGTGAGAAAATAGATGTATTTATGTACGTCTATATTTATTTTATATTTATATAGATAGAAGCTCACACTAGTACCTCCAGTGTATTTCCAGTACTACAGGGTTCAGCCTAGCTTTCTTCCTCTCCATAGTTGACTCCATTTCCTATTGTAACTCTCTTGTCTTTAATATATTCATTTATTTCATCAATTTCTTGTGTGTAACTAAGGTCCCATCGCCACTCTCACCTCCCCACGCAGGATCAGACTCCATATGCCAGGCCACCCACTGTACCCCACTTGGGTTCAGACATGCAGCTGTAGGCCACTGCGGCCCCTCCCTGTCCCCAGCATGGACACACCTAATGGCTTAGGACTGAATTGTTCCTGAAAAAGAAGAAATATTGTTTCCTTTTTTATAACATACCATAGTATTTTATTTGATTTTGTTTTAATGTTTTGTGCTTATTTTTCTCAAGATTTTTTTAGCTTCTTGAAAACAAACTATTTTTTCCACATTTTGTGCCCCCACCGGGAGTAACATAGTACTGGCCATATGTCAGGTATTTGAGTACCTCTGATTAAACTGACTTTTTTTTGGTGTGTATGTTTGTGTCTCCTTAAGAGTTAGAGAAGGAACGGCAGCGACAGATCGGCAAGCCTTTACTTGGGGGACCCTTTTCCCTCACAACTCATACTGGGGAGCATAAAACTGACAAGGACTACTTGGGTCAGTGGTTATTGATTTATTTTGGCTTCACTCATTGCCCTGATGTCTGTCCAGAAGAACTAGAGAAGATGATTCAAGTCGTGGATGAAATAGGTAAGAAAGCCGTCACTAATTATACAAAGTATATGTTTACTTAATGTTACTAGGTTTTTCACATTCTCGTATTATTGTTAGGTGGGGTTTTGCAATTATGTGATTTGTAAGAACATAAAATCTCAGCATTTGGCTTGTTTGTTGCTTTGAGTCTTGTGACCTTATTCTCCACTGAAGGAAGCTTGTTTTGATGTGAAATGTTAGATCACTTAAAAATGTCAGTGTGTCTCCCTTAACTCGGCTTTTATATCCCTTCTTTTATTGCATCACTGAGGCCACCATTGCCTCTTCCCCACTGATTGTGACAATTAAATTAGGAAATGTTTGCAATGGTTTGCAGTCTGTGGCATTTTACTAATACCAGTAAGAAGGAAGGGTGCCTCCATAAAGTGTATTATTTCAGGATATTCAGTTCTTATTAACAGTTTACCTTCTCGCCCTTGAGATATGGTGGGAGTGAAAAAAACTACAGATACTGGAGTGGATTAAGAGATAAGATAGCCACATGACATTATCCAGGGGAAGAACACTTACGTGCTGGTGCAGGCAGTTGACAGGATATGTAACCTTGTATTATCCACCACAGACAATACTACTGTGTATGAGTCTGCTCCTCCTAAAGGCCATCCCATCCCCATACCCTTCCCCGTCGTCTTCCTCTTCACCTGAATGTTAAGATGTCCATCTGTTTTCGAAACACCTAGCTGTCCAGCACGTCCTCTGCTCTACTGTTATTGCTGGTTTTCTTTGTCTTTCCCCTTAGGGTGTGAATACGGACTAATTGGAACTCTCTTTCAGATAGCATTACAACTCTGCCAGATCTGACTCCACTTTTCATCAGCATTGACCCAGAGAGGGACACAAAAGAAGCCATCGCAAAGTATGTGAAAGGTATGTTTTTTAAATCATACTTTACATTTATTTAGCTTTAAAGTTTTTGGAATATCAGTTCATTTGAACCTTACAGTGCCTTGTGAAATAGGACAAATGGTATTATCACCAATTTTATGGGCAAATAAAAAGATGAAGCTAGGAATTATTACTGTGGATAGTCAGGGCATAGGTAAGAAACGGGTTTCTCAATTCCTGATGCAGTGCTCTTTATGTTTTGTCACAGAGAAAGGATTTGAACTTGGCCTTCATGTATCAACTAAGTTAATCAAGCCTTGAGTTGAGAGTAAGGACACATTGCTTCTAATTCCAGCGCTGTAACTCATTCTCTCCTTGGTAAAATTAGGACAAACATATATTCTGGAAGTATGTTCATTGGGAGATTAAAGATGAATAATTAAATACAAACATATTTTGAACTCAGCACATGTTTTATAAATTTAAAACATTTGCTGTGACAGGCCAGGCATGGTGGCTTATGCCTGTAATCCCAGCACTTTGGGAGACCAAGGTGGGCAGATCACCTTAAGTCAGGAGTTTGAGACAAGCCTGGCCAACATGGTGAAACCCCGTCTCTAGAAAATACAAAAATTAGCCAGGCGTGGTGCTGCACGCCTGTAATCCCAGCTACTTGGGAGGCTGAGGCAGGAGAATTGTGTGAACCCGGGAGGCGCAGGTCGCAGTGAGCGGACATAACGCCACTGAACTCCAGCCTGGGCAACAGAGCTAGACTCCGTCTTAAAAATAAATAAAACATTTACTATGACAAACACATAACTGTTGTTTAATTGACTCATAACAGTTGTACGTATTTATGGGGTACAGAGTCCCTCTCCTCCCCTATCCTTTCCAGCCTCTAGTGTCCACAGTTCTTCTCTCTACTTCTATGAGATCAACTTTTTTAGCCTCTGCATATGAATATGAACATGCAGTATTTATCTTTCTGTGCCTGACTTTTTTCATTTAACATATTAATAGTATCCTCCAGGCTCATCTCCATTGCCACAAATGACAGGATTTCATTCTTTCATATGGCGGGTAGTATTCCATGATGTATGTATACCGCATTTTCTTTATCCATTCACCTGTTAACGAGTACTGTTGGATTTCATATCTTGGCTGTTGTGATTAGTGCTGTGGTAAACATGGGAATGCAGACGTTTCTTCAATATACTGTTTTCATCTCCTTTGGATATATACCCGGTAGGGAGATTCCTGGATTGTATTGCAGTCCTGTTTTTAGTTTTTTGAGGAACCTCCATACTGTTATCCACAATGGTTATACTAATTTACATTTCCATCAACAGTGTGTATGAGGTATCTTTGTTCTGAATCATTGTCACCATTGGTTATTTTTTTGTATTTTTGGTGATAGTCATTCAAATTGGGATGATACCTAATTGTGGTTTTGGTTTGCGTTACCCTGGTGTTTGGTGATGTTGAGCATTTTTTCATATACTTGTTGGCCATTTGTATGCCTTCTTTTGAGAAATGCCTATTTAGATCATTTGCCCTTTTAAAAAATGTTATTTTTGTTTTTGCTTTTGAGTTCATTGAGTTCCTTGTACATTCTGGATATTACTCCCTAGTCAGATGAATAGTGTGCACATATTTTCTCCCATTCTTCAGGTTGTCTCTTCCTTCTGTTTATTGTTTCCTTTGCTGTGCAGAAGCTTTTTGTTTTGATATAATCCCATTTGCCTATTTTTGCTTTTGTTGCCTGTGCTCTTGAGGCCTTGTCTATAAAATTTTTTCCCAGATTAATGTCCTGAAGTGTTTCCCCTATGTTTTCTTCTACTAATTTTATAGTTTCAGGTCTTACATTTGTCTTTCCTACATTTATATTTGATTTTTATATATGATAAAAATAGGGATCTAGTTTCAGCACCATTTCTTGAAGAGACTGTCCTTTCCCAGCGTAAGTTTGGTGTCTGTGTCAGAAATCATTTGGCTTAATTTCTCGGTTCTCTATTCTGTTCCCATTGGTCTGTGTGTCTTTCTATCCCAGTACCATGCTGTTTTGTTTACTATGGCTTTGTACTATGTTTTGAAGTCAGGTAGTGTGATCCTGCCAGCTTTGTTCTTTTTAATTAAGATTGCCTTGGCTTTTAGGGGTTTGTTGTGGTTTTATAGAAATTTTAGGATTGTTTTTTCTGCTTATAAGGAAGGCATTACTTTCAATGGAGGAATTTCAATCAAACATCTCTGTATGCTGTTTAAAAGCTGTTAGGCACTTTTAAAGACTACAAATTATAGTGGAATTGAGAGTGGATGCTTAGGTTCTAATTCAGCTGTGAGAGTGGGCAAGTTTAATTCTCTAGACTCAAGTTCAGCATATGTACTTAAAAATCAGGAATCTCAATTTTAATTATATTAACATTGATTTAATAACTGGTTAAAAGCACTAAAGAATAGTTTTATATTTATATTTATATTTATTATATGACACATTCAAATACATATCTTCTAAAACTGAGGTTATTTAAAAATATGTTTTATGAAGGATCTGCTGTATGTATAATTACTTCTAACACACTTATTAAAGTATAATTGACATGCAATAAAGTATAGGTATTTGAAGTATATAATTTGTTGCCTTTTGTAACTGAAACCATCCCACAGTGAAGAAAATGAACATACCTGTTACCCTCAAAAGTTTTCCTTTGCCCTTTTTAACCCCTGTCAGTTTCACTGTCTCTCTCATTTTTTATTTAGAATTTTCTCCCAAACTGGTTGGCTTGACTGGCACGAGAGAAGAAGTCGATCAAGTGGCCAGAGCATACAGAGTGTATTACAGCCCTGGCCCCAAGGATGAAGATGAAGACTACATAGTGAGTAAATGCTCCGGTTTTAACCGATGGACCAGCTCCCAGATCCCAAATAGTCATAAGACTTTCAATGACTGACTGGCTTCTGAGAAGAGAGAAAACCTAAGATTATTGCAAAGTCCTTAGGAATTTTTTTTTTTTTTTGAGACAGTCTCACTCTGTTGTCCAGGCTGGAGTGCAGTGGCACGATCTTGGCTCACTGCATCCTCCGCCTCCCAGATTCAAACAATTCTCCTACCTCAGCCTCCCGAGTAGCTGGGATTACAGGTGCGTGCCACCACACCTGGCTACTTTTTTATATTTTTTGGGAGAGACGGGGTTTCACCATGTTGGCCAGGCTGATCTCGAACTCCTGGCCTTTCCCACCTCAGCCTCCCAAAGTGCTGGGATTACAGGCGGGAGCCACTGCACCCACCCTCCTTAGGAATTTTGAATATTTGAAAGGATAATATAAGCATGTTTTTTACTTTTTATTTATTTTTGAGATGGAGTCTCACTCCATCACCCAAGCTGGAGTGCAGTGGTATGATCTCGCCTCACTTCGACCTCCGCCTCCCGGATTCAAGCAGTTCTCCTCCCTCAGTCTCTCGCATAGCTGAGATTACCGGTGTGCGCCCACCCATGCCCGGCTAATTTTTGTATTTTTAGTAGGGAAGGAGTTTTGTCATGTTGGCCAGGCGAGGCCAAGAGGTCTGGAATTCCTGACCTCAGGTGATCTGCGCTGCTCACCTCAGCTTCCCAAAGTGCTGAGATGACAGGCCTGAGCCGCTGCGCCCAGCCAGAAGCATGCTTTTTAAAAGATGATTGTTTGATTTGTATTCACTATTCTCATAATTCAGTTGCCTGTTTTTCTCTTATAGTGACATACAGAATTTTAGGGCAATTTAAAACCAGATACTTGGGTGCCATGTTGTAAATAAAGAGAAGCCGTCATTTGGAACAACACTTATTTTGAAGAGATTGTGTTGGTTCTCACTGTGTCCCCAGTATAGAGGTATCAGAAATTGTTCTTTTGGAGAACCAGTTTTAGGCCATGGAGAACTGCATTTTTAGGTTGAATGAGAATTCTGAAAAGCAAAAGATAAAAGGTTTATTTGCCCATTGACTATATGCTTTGGACAGTTAGGTGTTAAATGTGTGCTTTTTAATGATAAGGAACAGAAATTCTGTTGTACTGGTGTCGCTCTTATATGAACTATCCTCATATTCATCAGCACTGCCCCAGAAGCCTTAGGGTCATGCCCGAGTTACTGTGTTTCTTTTCTTGTCAGTGGTTTCACAGCGAAGCACCAAAAACGGGCATTAGCACCACCATGATCCACCAATTTTCTTCTCAATTTGGACATTTTTCTCCTATCACATTAAGAGTCGGCATTGTATTTTAGCATTATTTCAGTTGTTAGTTGTCGTACTCTGGTTTTTCTATAATATTGTTTGGGCAGGGTAATCATAAGCTCTTTCTAGCTATGAAGCTGTCTTTGTGGAAAGAAAGATGGCCAAGACCCTGAATCACTGATCCAGCAGCTCCCCATGGCCCGTCCGAAGAGTGAGATGCAGAGGGGGTGGGATGTCTCAGTGCAGTGCTTTGTCTCGACAGCCAACCGTGGTTTCTCTGTCCCTTTGAACCTGGAACACATGTGCTCCTGGAGCCTACAGCCTAAACTAAAAGCAAGCTTCTGGCCCGTTTGCCTTAATTAAGCCTACACAGTAATCTTGTCTTCCAGTTGTGCTGCCTTGTAGAATTAGGGAAACTTGGATTCCTTGGAGTAAAAGATGAGAAACATGAGCATTTTTCCTTAAGCCTTAATTGTAAGGAAAGTAGAGGGACCCTCCTCTGTTTTCCTCTTGCTGCTCTAGCAGAATGAGAGAAGTGCAGAGAGCCACAGTGGCCGAGAGAGGAAACCATAGGAAAAGGACTTTCCAGACTTCTTTTTTACAGAGAGTTGTGTTAACTGCTTTGGAGTTTACCTGATGATGACAGCAGGAATACATGAGCTCATCAGTCTGATTTCCAGCATTAAATGAGTTATATTAAATTGTTTAAATGTATCCAGTCCTAAACTAGGTAACAGTCCATAGTCTTACGCTTAGAACTCATAATTCAGAGTCAGAAAGCCATAAATCAGAAAGAAGTTGTACAAATAAACCCAAACAGCCTGCAAAACTTAAACTGAAAACATTCAGTTACAGTGACAAGAGATTTTGCTGAAACCAAAGTGCTGCTCACGGCGGGAAGGGGGTGGTTGTCAGACTGCTGTCACATCCCCAGCTCTACTCAACTGCCCCTCTGCATTTTCTATTTAAAATACTTTGAAACCTTTAATTGTGTAGCCTGCCTTGCCTGGTTAGTATTGATGTGGCAAGAATGTATCATATTCATGTCTGCCTGTAACAGCAGTGGACAGCTAGGTGCCAGTGAGATCATAAAGCAAACACAAGCCTGGGCACTGAAATTTATACTCACAACACAGATAATCCAGAATATGGATATTCATTTTTTTAATTACAAATGAAAACGAAAATATATAAGTCTTATGGAGACTTCTTGGACCTTGTAGAATGTATCTTTGGCCCCATTTTTAGAAATACTGGCCTACTGCTTTAAGAATTTGCCTTTTGATGAAATTCGATGGGGAATTCGTTGCTGTACATTTGCTAAGTCATCCAATAGGGGGAGACACTCTCCAGCTTCTTAGGCTTTTCATTAGTGTGACTTCAGTCCCTTGAAGTCACAGATTTTCATCCATAAGACGGTTTGGGAAACTTCTATTAACATTTAAGGACCTGTAGGAAGTAAGGGGGTACCTTTAAGGTTAATGTTGAGATGTAATGGAATGAAATTTTCTTAATCTCAAACAACAACAAAGGTAAGCTTCTGGCTTTTGAGTGGACTCTTCAGACTGATCGAACTGGGTATACCAAATATTTGGGATTCCATAGAAAGCTGGATCTGCACATTATTGTATTTTATATATATAATACTCCATTGTTATATAGGTATTAGTTAGAAAATGCTGTTGAAAAAAGAATACAAATGGCTTTCAAACCTAAATGTTCAGTTTCCTAATAAAAGAAAGGTGAATTGTATAATGAGGTAACATTTTTCTATTAGCAGTGGTCAGGAAATTTGAAAACATATTGTCAAAATTGGAAAAACAGGAAATATACTGGAGGAGTGAATTTGGAACAGCAGGCTCTCTCATGCATTGTTGATAGGAATTAAACTCATACACCCTCTTAGAGGGCAATTTAACAGTGTCTCTCACATTTAAAGTGATACACTTTTTAGGCCAGAGATTCTACTTTTTGGACTTTATCCTACAAATACACCCTATGGCATTGTAAAGAGAAAAGACTGAAAATCCAGTAACCATTTTTTAACTACTGCGTATAATCTGATATAGAACAATGTCCAATATATTGTTAAATGAGAAAGCAGGTACTCTATAATATATTGTTACTTGTGTATTAAAAAAATAAGTGGTAGTGGATATATACACATAGTAGATGCAGAGAATTTCTCTGGAAGGATACAGAAGGAACTGGTGACATTGGTTCCCTCTAAAGGGAACTGAGGCACTCTGGGTGTGAGGACGAGGAGGGACATTTTCATTGTATACATTTACTGAATATTCCTTTTCTATGTGCATATATTACCTTTTCAAAACGTAACTCACACTAAAACGTAACTTGCACACTAAAAAAACTGAGTTACTGCCCTCCACTAGAATTGGAGCTAGAGGCAACATGGTGATAAAAGTTTGTAGACTTTAAAACTGGACAGATTCTAGCTTTTAAAGTTAGGCCTGGCACTTAGCAATTATATAATTTACTCTCTCCGCCTGTGATGCCATTTGTAGAGGAGGAGAATACCTGTTTCATGGCTTAAGATGACATGTGAAAGAATTTGTCAGTTAATGCTAGTGTCCTTTTTCTATACAAGGAAGTACTAGAACTTGGAAGACCTCTATATTAGAATAAATGTCAATTTGCTCTGTCACAACCCAAAGGAATATTGAGGAGTGACCTGACAAGTTCAACAGATACAGATAAAACGATGTTTTTGTTGTGTACTACAAGGTAATTTATATTAAGAACACTCAGAAAATAAGTCCACATACTGTAATTTGTTTTTTTAACAGAGAATAGAGAAAAGGAAGAAATAGGGAGAAAGAGTGATGTAAGCTACAGAGTAAGGCTTGACGAGAGAACTGGAGACTGACTTCTGATTTCTTTGTCAATTGTGTGGAGAAATAGAGCTCCCCGTGTTGCTCCGACAGTGAACTGCCCCACAGCACTTGAGATCCAGTTGTTGGCGCTGTTTTGGTGCACATTCTTTCCTTATGTGGGGAAGCAGGTGCTCTTTCCATTTGCTGCCTTAAGAATGCGTGTATAAAAGATAATACCCTCACAGACATATGATGCATGCTGGGGTATATTTGGGCAGTGTCTCCAGTTTGGTATTTGTAATCACATTCCTGTCTTTCTTTGTCTTGCCAAATAGCAATGAAGCCTGCAATAAATTCCAAGGACTCTTAAGTGCCAAATCTCACTTGAAATTGGGTTTTATGGAAGTGTCTAACTAAAAAAACTGCTGACTAATCTAAGTTAAAGTTAGAGCTGGGACCGTTTTAGGACTTTGCTGGGAAAATGGATGCTGAGTTTCAGATGACTCTGTGGTTGGGGGGAGCAGCATTTACGCTCCCGAGGATTTGCTTTCCAGGTGATTTTTAAGATGACTCCGTGAGTTGGCGGCGGGGGCTGGGGGGCTGGGGAAGGGCAGCATTTATGGCTTCTGAAGTTTTGCTTTCCAGGTGATGGATTGATTTCAGACAGGATTATTCAGTGGAGGAGACAAAAATTGCCTTGGGGAGAAAAATGTTTCTTTTCCTGTTTCTGTTTGAATTACTAATATTAAAAGTAAATATTGTTCAACTTTATAGATTATTTAAACTCGTGATTAGTTTTCTGATTTCTTCTCATAAAGCATGGTAAGCAGAATTTTGGCAGTAATGAATGACAACCAGTTCTTTCTAAAACATAAAGGAATAAACCCGAGAACTTACGAAAGAAAGCAGTTTTGCACCAACACTTAATTCCATGTGATGTCTCTAACATGTTTAGGGTCTGAGGAGATACCTTACTCAAAAATGAAGGTATTTTTCAACAGCATTGCTATTCCACAAATATTGACTGCTTTATGAAAGCCGGCAGCAGCTATTTCTTAGAAGGTGAATTCTTTTCTCAGAGAGTGTGTGGGTAAATGTGTTAAGGATTAAACCAAAAGAATTTCAGGTTCTAGCTGTGACTAAGCAATAACCAGTGCAGATGTTTAGGACACAGAAGATTTTAGACAATTTTTGTTAGGAATTTGCTATAATAGGCTTAAGCCTATTCCATGAATAATAGATGCTACAAAGGTTATTTAAGCATGAATGTAAAGTTCTCTTATCTTGCAGGATACATTCAGTAAAATAAGCAGCTTATTTTGGTAATCTTTGTCACACTCTCCCCGCTTTTCTTGCAGGTGGATCACACAATAATAATGTACTTGGTTGGACCAGATGGTGAGTTCCTAGATTATTTTGGCCAGAACAAGAGGAAGGGAGAAATAGCCGCTTCAATTGTCGCACACATGAGGCCATACAGGAAAAAGAGCTAGCCAAAGCAGTGTTGCTGGATGCAGTATTCTCTTGCTAAGAGGAAGGAAACTTTGTCTCGCATAGGAGCTTATATAAATATAAACATATATACATGCAGTCTACAGAGTGGCCTTCATATCATGAGAACATTTCTGTTTTGGATGGGGATGTTACCCTTGCGTTCAACCAAAATTGATTCTTGGAACTGTAAAGTTTACAACCCAAAGTCAGAGGACCAAGTTAAAGTGAAGCCAGTAAAGAACCCACCTGCGGAAAGGACACGGCGGGGCGAGGCACAGCCAGTGCATTTGTGCCTGCAAACAGGCCCTTCCAGCAGCTTTCCTGCCTCTCCATTGTCTTGGACCCTTGCTCAGAGAGCTGTGGGACTGAATTTCATGGAAAAGAATATAATTTTCATAGTGCTCCTGCTTGCCTCTTCTTGAGTTCTCTGTTCTTCTGAGTTCTTGGTGGCTAATAACAGATTAGGGTCTCTGCCATTCAGAGTTGATACTTGAAAACTTTAGTTTTCCTTATTAATGAATATCACTATCGGATTTGACCAATGAAGAGGAAATCTATCGTTTGGGGGAAAAAAAAACATCAGTTTGATGTCTCTAGGGGGTCTTTTGTGTGATTTTTAGCTAAGTGGTGTGCCAGGGTTTCAGTGACATACCAAATGAAAATAAAGAGGATATTGATCACGGGGGTGATGCTGAGTACCTCTCTGCATATACTGAATTGTACTTTGCGTAAAATAAACATATTCGATTCTGCTGTTCAGACAAGCGTGATCTTTTTCATGGGTGATGAGTGGGTGCACAGATGGCTGCACACAGCTCTCAGGGAAGAGACCCGCAGGCCCCAGCGGGCAGGTGGGTGGGACGCTTGCTGAAGTGCAGATTCCCAGACCCAGAGCTGAATTCACTGAATCCGCAGTATGATGCAGAGACCGGCTTCCGTAAGATATCCCAGGTGACTCAGATGCTGGCGGACCGGGACCATCCCTTAAGAAAGTGTTTTTTTTGGGGAAATAACTTGCCTGGCACAATGGCTAATGCCTGTAATCCCAACACTTTGGGAGGCCAGGGCCTGAGGATTGCTTGAGGTTAGGTGTTCAAGACAAGCCTGGGCAACATAGTGAGACCCCTCCCCATCGCTACAAAAAATTTTTTTGGCGTGGTGGCACATGCCTGTAGTCCCGGATACTCAGGAGAATGAAATGGAGGAGCACTTGAGTCCAGGAATTCAAGGCTTCAGTGAGCTATAATCACGCCACTGCATTCCAGCCTGGGCGATAGAGTGAGGCCCTCTCTATATATATCTATGTAGAGATACATTAATTAAAATGAATTTACAAATAAACAAATTTGAGCCTTCTTTTGGTGTGACAGCCATTGAAGAAAATGATTATTGAATGATAGAGTGAATCTTGGCTTTTGTTTCTAAATTTAACTGCCCTGGATGCCCGGGTTTGGTCTTTTTCCGCCAGAAGCTGCTGCCCTAGGGGCAAAGTTCTCCGAAAGTTTTTCAGTAAATCCTAAGATGTAACAAATACAGACAACAGATTCTTTTGACACGATATGTTTCTACATGCACATGATAGAGGCCTTTTGGTTTTTAAGTTCTCAATACTGAAACCTAAGTATTTATATCAAAGTAAAAGTATATGAAGAAAAAAAAAAACTATGCTAGTTATAGGTTTAATAATGTCCCCCGAATTTTATACATTGAAGCCCTAATCTCAGTACTTACGAATGTGACTGTAATTGGAGATAGAGTCTTTAAAGAGATAGTTAAAATGAGGCTGCTAGGTTGGCCCTAGTTCTACATGAATGGTGTTCTTAAAATAATAGATTAGTCGGGCACAGTGGCTCACGCCTGTAATCCCAGCACTTTGGGAGGCCGAGGCGGGCAGATCACCTAAGGCCAGGAGTTTGAGACCAGCCTGGCCAACATGGTGAAACCTTGTCTCCTGAAAATACAAAAATTAGCTGGGCATGGTAGCAGGTGCCTGTAATCCCAGTTACTCAGGAGGCTGAGACAGGAGAATCGCTTGAACCTGGGAGGCAGAGGTTGCTGTGAGCTGAGATTGTGTCCTTGCACTCCAGCCTGGGCAACAAGAGTGAGTCTCCATCTCAAAAAAACATGAAAAAAAGGGCCGGGTCCGGTGGCTGACGCCTGTAATCCCAGCACTTTGGGACGCCGAGGCGGGCGGAGCACCTGAGGTCAGGAGTTTGAGACCAGCCTGACCAACATGGTGAAACCCCGTCTCTACTGAAAAATACAAAAATTAGCCGGATATGGTGGCAGACGCCTGTAATCCCAGCTACTCGGGAGGCTGAGGCAGGAGAATCCCTTGAACCCAGGAGGCGGAGGTTGCAGTGAGCCAAGATTGCACCATTGTACTCTAGCTGGGGTGACAGAGCAACACGCTGTCACAAAAAGAGTAGGAGACACAGTGAGATGACCATGAGAAGCCAGAGAGAAAACAGCCGTCTTACAAGCCAAGAGAGAGGTTGCAAGAAAAAAAAAAAAAAGCAAAACAATCCCTGCAGACTCCTTGATTTTTGCCTTCCAAGCTCCAGAACTGTGAGGAAATAAATGTCTTTGTTTTAGCCACCAAACCTGGTAAGGCAGCCCTAGCAAGCTAATATAATAGCCTGTTCCTTAATAAACAACTGCAAGATTGGAATGACCTTCCTAGGAATTTGGTCAAGAAAGGAACTTACTAAAAGACTATTCTTATTTAACAAGAGAGATATTAAGTATCTCAAAGGCCAAATCTTTAAAAAGATTAACGGTTTTAAGCCAGAAAACATTTGTGTGGCTCCGTTTGCTCTTAGATAAAATTCCGTCTTCATTCTCAGCTGTTGCACGTTAAGGCTTGTGCAATGATCCAGAAAGGGAACAGCAGCTTTTGGAGAAAACTTCTATTTGTTCTTCATTCTAATGTCAAGTTTAAAGGCTTGAAGTCAGAATGTTAGAAGTGGGGAAGGGGACCTTAGAGGTGATGTCTTCCAGATGTTCCTGTTTATGCACAAGGGGACAATCTCAGAGAATTAGGGTGCAAAACTCAGGTCCCAATTTCTAGGGTAGGTTCCTGTTTCTTCTGCTGCTATCGTGCGCTTATGGTGACTATGTGAATCCAACCAAAACAAAGGTGCCATGCCAGTGGGGCAATCTTTTTCAACTGCGAATCTTGGGAAATCAAAAGGCTGTCTTTTTTTTTTTCTTCTTTTCTTTTTTGAGATGGAGTTTCACTCTTGTTGCCCAGGCTGGCGTGCAATGGCGGAATCTCAGCTCACTGCAACCTCCACCTCCCAGGTTCAAGCCATTCTCCTGCCTCAGCCTCCCAAGTAGCTAGAATTACAGGCATGTGCAACTACGCCCGGCTAATTTTGCATGTTTAATAAGACTGGGTTTCTTTATGTTGGTCAGGCTGGTCTTGAACTCCCGACCTCAGGTGATCCGCCACCTCGGCCTCCTAAAGTTCTGGGATTACAGGCATGAGCCCCCACACCTGGCTGCAAGGCTGTCTTTCAATGAAGTATCACTTGCAAATCTTTACTTGGGTGGGTTACAGTGTTTTCACTAGACTCTTCAATCGAATTCATATTTTAAGAAATGCCACTTGTTTATTTGAAAATTACAAGAATCCTATCAATGCAGTAGGCATGAATGTACTTCATGTGTCTGGCTGTTCATGAAGCAGCTGATATCTTAAGTGCAAGAGGTGAGATTTACTGACTACCAGTAAAACATGCGAGTTGGGAGGCTAATGTGTACCAAGTGAAATGATTTTAAGTTGTAAATGCATCTGCATAAGATCCTTTAAAATAGCTTTTATTGTTCTTAAATTTATGCTTAAAAGAAATTAACGCCGGGTGCGGTGGCTCAAGCCTGTAATCCCAGCACTTTGGGAGGCCAAGACGGGTGGATCACGAGGTCAGGAGATCGAGGCCATCCTGGCGAACACGGTGAAACCCCGTCTCTACTAAACAATACAAAAAACTAGCCGGGCGAGGTGGTGGGCGCCTGTAGTCCCAGCTACTCGGGAAGCTGAGGCAAGAGAATGGCGTAAACCCGGGAGGCGGAGCTTGCAGTGAGCTGAGATCATGCCACTGCACTCCAGCCTGGGCGACAGAGCGAGACTCCGTCTCAAAAAAAAAAAAAAAAAAGAAATTAACATTAATATTTTCAAATCATCTATAATCTCCCAGACCTTTCTTGGTTTTATATTTAGCACAATTTAAATATTTGTGTATGTGTATATAAGCTACCTTTAAAAGAGCAGTCACCCATACAAGCATTTTTTACTCATTTAGTTTGTACTTTTTTTTTCTGAAATGGAGTCTCGCTCTTCTCACCCAGGCTGGAATGCAATAATGGCATAATCTTGGCTCACTGCAACCTCTGCCTCCTAGGTTCAAGCGATTCTCCAGCCTCAGTCTCCCGAGTAGCTGGGACTACAGGCGTGTGCCACCACGCCCAGCTAATTCTTGTATTTTTAGTAGAGACGGGGTTTCTCCATGTTGGTCAGGCTGGTTTCGAACTCCCAACCTCAGGTGATCTGCCCGCCTTGGCCTCCCAAAGTGCTGGGATTACAGGCGTGAGCCACCGCGCCCAGCCTAGTTTGTGCTTTTTACTTACCAGTTAGGGGTTATATTACTCTGTAACAAAATGGATGGTTATTTCTATTCATTAATAAGATGCAAGTAATAGCCTCTTTAGCCACATACTCCTTAGTAACACCTTTAGACCTTATGGGGGTAATTATTTTCTATACACTTTTCCAATGTATTTGAAAGTTTGTTAGCTCTTCTTCCATAATTATACTATATCCTCAGTAAAGAAAGTTTGGTATACGGAAAAGTTGAAGGAAGAAATTTTTAAATCACTTTTGTTCCACTACCAAGAAATAATACTTGGAGGTATTTCTTTTCAATCTTCAACCTGAGGATGCTAATGTCCCGCTTCATAAGGGGTCTTAAAGTCACTCACTCTGTGTACTATTTCATGAGAACATTTGTGTGGGTGTTTAACTGAAAGAAAACTTGAGTTTTCTTTTATTTCCTTTTTATTGTGGAAAATTTGAAACTTATTCAAAAAGAAGAATAGTTAATTAACTTGATGTACCCATCAGCAAGCTTCAGTAATTACCAACATTTAACTTTGTCTGCACCCCCACCCATTGCCACCCCAGCCCATTCCCAGCATGTGCCTCTGAAAGAGACCAACTTTGTCTTTTAAAAACAGCCACAGTTGGCTGGGCGCGGTGGCTCATGCCTGTAATCCCAGTACTTTGGGAGGCCAAGGCGAGCAGATCGCCTGAGGTTGGGAGTTCGAAACCAGCCTGACCAACATGGAGAAACCCCATCTCTACTAAAAATACAAGAATTAGCCGGGCATGGTGGCAGACGCCTGTAATCCCAGCTACTCAGGAGGCTGAGGCAGGAGAATCACTTGGATCCGGGAGGCGGAGGTTGCAGTGAGGCGAGATCACGTGACTGCACTCCTGCACTCCAGCCTGGGCAACAAGAGCAAAACTCTTGTCTCAAAAAAAAAGAGAGGGAGGGAGGGAGAGAGAGAGAAAGGAAAGAAAGAAAAAGAGAAAGAAAGAAAAAGGAAGGAAAGAAAAGAAAGAGGAAAGAAAAGAAAGGAAAGAGAAAGAAAAGAAAGGAAGGAAGGAAAGAAAGAGAAAGAGAAAAAGAAAGAGAAAGAGAAAGAAAAAAGAAAAGAAAGAGGAAGGGGAAGGGAAAGAACGACAGTTTCACCAGCGCAGCAAAAAGGTTTTTGATTTTGCTCTTGGATTTTGTTGTTGTTTGGTTTTTGCTTAATATCATCAAATATCCAGTCAGTGTAAACTCATTTATAATTTGGTCCTTTGATTTCAAGGAGCTACGACGCGGTTCGTTGTGGAGATGTGTTGTCTCCATATGATACATGTGACTTTGCCCACGTTTGCACCCAGTTCAAGGAAGACACAACCCTAGGGGAAGACGGCCCTCCCCTCCAAGCCTCTCTTCCCATTCTCAAACATAGGGTGGCGGTATTCAGGTTGGACCGGCTTGGAAAGACTGACCCACTTATCCTCGTTGTTGGGGGGTTTTTTTCTTTAAATTTATAAAACAGGTATAATTGGTTATGATGAAGTATGATGCTATGAGAACAGGGAACGCTAACCCATGGTGATAGAAGTCAAAATAGTGCTTACCCCCAGCAGGAGTTGGGATGGTTAGTAATTCAGAGGGCGGTGCCAGGAAAGCTTCCAGAGCGATTGAAATGTTCAGTAGCTTGAGCTGGGTGATGACTTACATACATAAAAACGTATTAAACTTTGAACTCAAGATGTATGCCTTTTACTGTTTGCACCCTATAACTCCAAAAGCAAAGTGGAGGGGAAAGAGAATCCCTGCAAAAGGCAGCCTTGAAAGAAAGCAAGTCTGTGATGTGGAGAATGCATTGGACAGCTCTCAGCAACTTGCTGTAGCTTGGGCAGTGATAAAAGCTAATGCCAACATCAGTTTGCCCAGGAGAGAGAAGGCCTGAAAGAAGACAGCGTGGAGGAAGTGTCAGCAAGCTTCAGCAAAACCAAGGGGCAGATAGGAGGAGAGTGGACCTGGGGTGTGGTGTGGACGGAGCAGGGTAGCCACACTTAAGCCCCAGAGACAGCGTCTTCTCATCCTCGCTTGAAGGGACAGGAAATCAATAACTCTAGTGACCGCCAAGCTGGAGGACGGGACCTAAAGTTGTCACTGCTTTGAGAGGCAAAGAAGTTTGCTCAGAGGCCTTTAGAGGCTTCTAGGGCCCTGGGACCCCGACACTGAGGAGGAGCAAATTGAAGGAGAGAGCGGGCACATTCCTTGTTGGCTGCCGTGGTGAGCAGCAGCTGGTCCCTGTCAGTCAAGCTCCGGACCGCTCCAATGATGTTCGCTGCATTTTGATGGAGTAAGCCAAGGACATTACCACTGTGCTTCAGCCATCTGAAGTATTCCTGGGTGGGTCTGCAGTTGGCAGCCCATGATCCTTTTTCCATTCAAGGATGACGTAAAGGTAAGGGGCCAAGACTGAGCTCTGTAGATGCCTGTGAGAGCCTCCTGGTCTCAAGAGGTCATACTGAGAGCCTTGGCCACCAAGGTTTCGTGAGGACCTTGAGGTGGTTTGACCATCGCAATGTCAGACGTGTCACACACCATCTGGGATGTCCTCACTGAACAGAGGAAGAAGGGCCCAAATGGTGACTTACCTACAAGTTTGTAGCAAAGCTAATACTTGGACTCCCTCTACAGCCTTGCTAACTCAGTGTAGTCCATGGTCCGGCGGTGTCACACCACCGGGGAACTTACCAGAAATGCAGCGTCTCAGGCTCCACTCCAGCTCTCCTCAATCACAGTCTGTTTTTTCTTTTCTTTTTCTTTTTCTTTTTTTTTTGTGATGGAGTTTCGCTCTTGTTGCCTAGGTTGGAGTACAGTGGCGCGATCTTGGCTCACTGCAACCTCCGCCTCCCTGGTTCAAGCGAGTCTCCTGCCTCAGCGTCCCGAGTAGCTGGGATTACAGGCGCCTGCCACCACGCCCAGCTAATTTTTGTATTTTTAGTAGAGACAGGATCTCACCATGTTGGCCAGGCTGGTCTTGAACTCCTGACCTCAGGTGATCCACCCACCTTGGCCTCCCAAAGTGCTGGGGTTACAGACGCGAGCCACCGGGCCTGGCCCACAGTCTGTATTTTAACAAGATCCCCACCTCGGTCTTATGCATGTGGGTTCTCCCCCACCCCCAATACCACAGCGTCTATTAATTTTTACCCAATAGGGAAGGGGAAAAAAGTCAAGAAAGAATAACGAATTAAGTAATGTTTCCCCCTCCGGGAAGCTCTTTATTTAATTTTGCTCCCATGAAACAATATGAAGAGTCTTTCAAGTCAACAAATTCCATTTTCTGATAATTATTTAATTGCCCCACTTTTTAAATTTTCATCCAAGACTGTCACTCTCTGTCAGAACTTCTATTCGGCACAGCACACCACGTGTTTCTCCACTGAGTTGATGTAATATGATCAAAAAGCAGAGATGCTGCTTGGTTACCCGGTGGG
This sequence comes from Macaca nemestrina, assembly GCF_043159975.1. Classification (NCBI taxonomy): domain Eukaryota; kingdom Metazoa; phylum Chordata; class Mammalia; order Primates; family Cercopithecidae; genus Macaca; species Macaca nemestrina. The sequence continues at coordinate 10,880,863 of NC_092141.1, read as the reverse complement.
ACCTTATCGGGGCTCAGTGCAGTCTTTCCATGTAGTCATTCTCAAATACTCAGCTGAAACCTGATTGAGGATCATTTGATCTCTGTGGGCCTTAGTGCAGCAGGCTGCTGAGAACCGCCCGTGTAACGGACTGAGAGAGACTAACTGCTTGTCTCCCTGTCAGCCCAGGTTCTGCTAAGGCCTCTTAGTTACAGAAGAATGTGGGGTCAGAGAGCCCTGCAAGGATTAAATTCCACTCCTAATGGAGACAGGTAAGCGTTCAGTGCCCGAAGCAGGGCGGGCCTTTGGATGGCTCACTTTTCCCTCTACCAGCCTCAGCCCCGTACATTCAGAAAACCCTGTAGGGAACGTGCGGGATCACAGCACAAAACAGTCGTTCACCGATTGACTGATGACGTCAACAATTGCCGAGTACCTATGTGAGGCTGAGTACGAGGGATACAAAAATTAGGCCCTGGAGAGTGCCTCTGGGATGCAAATAACCAGACAAGATAAAGAAAAGGCGGATCACGAGATCAAGAGATCGAGATCATCCTGGCCAACATGGTGAAACCCCGTCTCTACTAAAAATACAAAAATTAGCTGGGCGTGGTGGCACGCGCCTGTAGTCCCAGCTACTCAGGAGGCTGAGGCAGGAGAGTCGCTTGTACCTGGGAGGCGGAGATTGCAGTGAGCTGAAATCGTGCCACTGCACTCCAGCCTGGTGACAGAGCAAGACTCTGTCTCAAAAAAAAAAAAAAAAAAAAAAAAAAAAAAAAAAGAGTAGGGCAGCTTTTAGACACGATGCCCCAACCAAAGTGTCAACGAGTGCACCTAAACTTCAACTCTCTTTTGAGTGTTTTATGTATCTACTCAGCATCCAGTTGTAAATATGCAAAAATCAATGCCTACTGTATTTAAAATGTATTAAAGTCACAATAACCACATAGAATCTATAATAAATAGAATCAATGTAATAATGACTCAGATCCAGGGGAAGAAAATTATAAAAATTTTGGAAAAAATGTTGAGATATTAATTAAGAAAATAGTTTGTTCCTTGGTGAGAAGACTCAACGTAAATATGTCAGTTTTCTCATAACGTCAGTCTTCAACACAGGCTTAATAATATTGCGATGGCAAATGATTGCCAGGGGCAGGAGGGGATTTTGGGAAGTGGTGAAAATGATCTGTGTCTTGGTAGTGGTGGCTGCACAACTGTGTGCATTTGTGAAAACTCACTCAACTGTGCACTTTAAAAGGGTGAATTGTAATATATATACCTCAATAAACCTTACTGAAAAATTGCAGTCTTTTTTTTTTGTAGCTCAACAAAAAGATTCTGAGATCTGGAAAATAAATATGAAAAATAAGAGCAAAGAGAAGGTCCTGCCTTATCAATAGTAATCTGTATTGCTGAGTCATAATACTTTTATTAAAGTGTATTAACAGAAAGATCCAGTTGGAATAAAAAGTATGGGAATAGATCCATGTTATGTAAAACGTTACTACCTAACAAAGATAGTATACTGATCAAGATTATTAAAAATATTGGAACAATGATTAATGAAATGAAACAGGTTAGATTAGCCTGGGTCCTCCTTTAAAATGAACATGAGTTTTACAATACCCACTCCCTCCTTCTCTTCTTACTCTGGAGGTTCAGAATGAGCCTGTTTTTGTAACCACCAAAGTCAGACTAAAATAGTAGGGCTGGTTTTTGTAAGCATTACAGCAAAGGCAGAAAGCATAAAGTAAACATTACTAGGCTTGATCAAAAACATATAACAAAGAGTTACTATTACCAATATATAAGCAATGTTTACAAATCCATAAGGAAATAAAAGATGAAGACCTTGAGAAAAAGCAGGGCAAAGGACACGAACAGCTTCAGAAAAGAGGAATACGAATAGTTAATAATTTAATTCAAACAGTGGAATTTTTGTCTCAGTTTGACAAAACACTAAAAGAATGATGTTACCCATTGAGGATGGGGGTGAAATGGACTCTCACATAGGAAGTGGTGGAATATGAAGTGTGGCAGTCTTTCTGGATAGCAATTTGTTGATATACAGCAAGCCAGCTATTCCATCTTTATGCATTTAACAGAACCATAGATATGCACAAGAATTTGTTCACTGCAGTATTTTTGTAATAATCGTGGAAATAGTAAATAATAGAAAACAACCTAGATGCCCAAGTCTAGGTCATCCGTAAGATACAGCAGAGGCCTGGCGCGGTGGCTCATGCCTGTAATCCCAGCACTTTGGGAGCTGAGGCGGGCGGATCACCTGAGGTCAGGAGTTTGAGACCAGTTTGGCCAACATGGTGAAACTCTGTCTCTACTAAATGTACAAAAAAAAATTGGGGGTGGTGGTGCGTGCCTGTAGTCCCAGCTACTCAGGGAGGCTGAGGCAAGAGAATCACTTGAATCCAGGAGGTGGAGGTTGCAGTGAGCCAAGATTGTGCCACTGCACTCCAGCCTGGGTGACAGAGGGAGACTCCGTCTCGAAAAACAAACAAACAAAAACAACTACAGCAGAAAAAAACAGTGGTATATTCATAAGTGGAGTACCATAGAACCATTAAAATAGAGCTATTGATTAATATTTAATGATCTGAAGAGATATCCAATGTGTACTTTGAGTGAGCAAGTGAGCTGTAAAAGTTTGATCCCATTTCTTGCATAAGCACAAAAAAAATACCCAAACCTTAACAGGTGTTAATAATGGTGGTGTGTTTGTGGATGATTTTTACTTTCCAAACCTTCCTAAATGAACATACATTAACTTTGCAGTAAGAAAGAGTCATTAATTGGGCACTGTGGCATATGTGCTTGTAATCCCAGCTACTCGGGAAGCTGAACTAGGAGGACTGCTTGAGCCCAGGAGTTCAAAACAAGCCTGGGCAATACAGTGAGACCCCCATCTCAAACCAACCAACAAACAAAAAACCTGTAAATTTCACTTGGAGAAATTGAAAGTGGAAAAAAAGATCATTAGGAAAAATAGTGCCTGTAAGAGAGTTTATTCCTGGGTCAATTTCAATCAAGTCGTTTGCTTCCTACAATACAGCACTAAGTAGGATTATGAAGCCGTGGCCAGGCTCAAATGTTGTGTGCTGTGATCCACTGATGATGCCTGCAGGGGTTGTGGGAAAAAATAGTATCTCCCTTGATCTATTACTCTTTGACCATGAAACAGAAATGCTGGAGTTTATTGTTGCAGTGTGTGCTTGATTGCTTTCGGTTGGAGAGAGGCATGTTGGGACTCAAGCCGTTGAAGGAAACGCTCTTGGTAACGTACTGTCATGGACATTCCCCCTGGAGAATGTCATACACGGGACTGATAACCCAGCTGCCTCCCCCTCCCCACCTTCAACATACACGGTTTCAGATGAAGACAGTGCGTTGCTCCAAGTAAATCTCTCTTGTGCCTTAAATCACAGAATCAGAAGATAGCAAAGCTGAAGATGACTTTTTATTTTATTTTCTTTATTCCTTTTGAGACAGGGTCTCACTCTGTCACCCGGGCTGGAGTGCAGTGGTGCAACCACAGCTCACTGTAGCCTCAAATTCCCAGACTCAAGCAACCCTCTCACCTCAGCATCTGGAGTAGCTGGGACTACAGGCACACAGCACCACACCCAGCTGATTTTTTTGTTTTTTATTTTTTGTAGAGATGGAGTCTGGCTATGTTGCCAGGGCTGATCTCAAATTGTTGGGCTCAAGAGATCCTCCCATCTCGGCCTCCCAAAGTGTTGGGATTATAGGTGTGAGCCACCATGCCCAACTTGAAGATGACTTAAGAGGTCATTTAGTTCAACTCCTTTTTTTTTTTTTTTTTTTTTTGAGACAGAGTCTCCCTCTGTCACCTAGACTGGAGTGCAATGGCATGGTCTCGGCTCACTACAACCTCCACCTCCTGGGTTCAAGCGATTTCTCCTGCCTCAGCCTTCCTGCCTCAGCCTCTTGAGTAGCTGGGATTACAGGCGCCAGCCACCATGCCTGGCTAATTTTAGTACTTTTAGTAGAGACGGAGTTTCACCATGTTGGCCAGGCTGGTCTCGAACTCCTGACCTCCAGCCATCCTCCCGCCTTGTCCTCCCAAAGTTCTGGGACTACAGGTGTGAGCCACAGCGCCCAGCCTCAACTCTTCTTTTTTGGCAAGACAGGAGGAAATTGAGGCCCAAATATTTAAGAAATTGTCATTTGTATAGGGAAAATTATTTGTCCCGTAATCCTAAAAGATGCCATTGGGGCTCACATCCCTGCAGGGCGGTAGGACATCCTGGGGCGTGAGGTCTTCCCACAGTCCTGTTTCCCTGGGCAAACATTCCCCACTGAATCATAGTTTCCCCAGCAATCAAGTGGGGATAATTCCACCTGCTCTGCCTAATCCCTGGGATTGTTGAGAGGTTCAGAGGAGATAAGAAACAAATGGGGAAAATGTTTGCAATATACACAGTGATTACTAAAATCTTTGCTATGTGAAAGTTCTTAAAATAGAAAAATGTTAACATCTTAAGAGAAAAAGGGCAAAGGATATGAAGACTATTCACAGAACTACAAATGACCAGCCAGTGTGTAAGCTGAGGTTCAACCTCACTTGCGATAAAAGAGAAGCAAACTAAAGCATCAGAAAATTACTGATGTAAACTCCTTTATTTTCATTTTGTTTGAAGTGTGTTGTATTAGTTATCTTTCTCCAGATATTTCAGTCTAAAACTCCTATAAGTAACCACAGTTTCCTACGTAACTGTACTGCTATTTACACGCCTAAGAAAATTCACAAATTCCATGCGTATCATTTCATATCCAGTTTATGTTCAAATTTCCTCAATTTGTCCCCCAAATGCCTCATCAGATTGTTCTTTTTTTCTGTTCCTTTTTTACTTCTTTCTTTTCAATCTAGGACCTCACCAAGGTTCATATAGTATTACATTTTGTTCTATCTCTTTGATGTCTTTCAGCCTAAAATAGCCTCTAGATTTGAACAGATAGAAAGATAGGTAGGTAGACAGAAGAGTCTCCCTCTGTCGCCCAGACTGGAGTACAGTGGTGTGATCTCGGCCCACTGCAACCTCTGCCTCCCATGTTCAAGCGATTCTCCTGCCTCAGCTTCCTGAGTAGCTGGGACTACAGGCACGCACCACCACACCCAGCTAATTTTTGTATTTTTAGTAGAGACGGGGTTTCACCATGTTGGCCAGGTTGGTCTCAAACTCCTGACCTCAAGTGATCCACCCGCCTTGGCCTCCCAAAGTGCTGGGATTATAGGCATGAGCCACTGCACCCAACCACTGCAGTTCTTTTTATGCTTTGAATATATCTCACAAAGAATGTACAGGCCGGGCGCGGTGGCTCAAGCCTGTAATCCCAGCACTTTGGGAGGCCGAGACGGGTGGATCACGAGGTCAGGAGATCGAGACCATCCTGGCTAACACGGTGAAACCCCATCTCTACTAAAAAATACAAAAAAAAAACTAGCCGGGCGAGGTGGCGGGCGCCTGTAGTCCCAGCTACTCAGGAGGCTGAGACAGGAGAATGGCGTAAACCCCGGAGGTGGAGCTTGCAGTGAGCTGAGATCCGGCCACTGCACCCCAGCCTGGGCGACAGAGCAAGACTCCGTCTCAAAAAAAAAAAAAAAAAAAAAAAGAATGTACAGAGTACTTTTCAAATTTTATAGGAATTAAGTCTTTTCTAAGTGTAGTTATGTTATTAGTTTGATATAAGTTAGATTTATTAATGTTCTGTTTATATTCAATTTCAGGATTTGCCTTTTCCTTCCTTCATATTTACATTTATTTTCGAATCTATAAACCATTTTACATGGTTCAAAAGTCAAAACCATGTAAGAAGGCGCTCCTCTCCTGGGTCCCATTCACTCTCTCTAAGTAACCATTTTCAGTAGTGTCTGATTTATCCTTCCTGTGTTAGATGTTCTTTTTTTTTTTTTTTTTTTGAGACGGAGTCTCGCTCTGTTGCCCAGGCTGGGGTGCAGTGGCCAGATCTCAGCTCACTGCAAGCTCCGCCTCCTGGGTTTACACCATTCTCCTGCCTCAGCCTCCCCAGTAGCTGGGACTACGGGCGCCCGCCACCACGCCCGGCTAGTTTTTTGTATATTTTAGTAGAGATGGGGTTTCACCGTGTTAGCCAGGATGGTCTCGATCTCCTGACCTCATGATCCGCCCGTCTCAGCCTCCCAAAGTGCTGGGATTATAGTAGATGTTCTTGTCTTCTTGCTTACACAAAAGATTATACTCCAGAATGCTGTTTATTTTTTTTTTGTTTTGTTTTGTTTTTTGTTTTTTGTTTTTTTTTTGAGACGGAGTCTCGCTCTGTCGCCCAGGCTGGAGTGCAGTGGCGCGATCTCGGCTCACTGCAAGCTCTGCCTCCCGGGTTCACGCCATTCTCCTGTCTCAGCCTCCCGAGTAGCTGGGACTACAGGCGCCCACAACCGCGCCCGGCTAATTTTTTGTATTTTTAGTAGAGACGGGGTTTCACCGTGGTCTCGATCTCCTGACCTTGTGATCCGCCCGCCTCGGCCTCCCAAAGTGCTGGGATTACAGGCGTGAGCCACCGCGCCCGGCCTATTTTTTTTTTTTTAACACTATATCATGGAAATTAATCCATTTCAGCTCATAGAGACCTTTCTAATTCTTTTTTTTTTTTTTAGATGGAGTCTTGCTCTGTCATCACCCAGGCTAGAGTGCGGTGGCACGATCTTGGCTCACGGCAACGTCTCCCCCCTGGGTTCAAGCGATTCCCCTGCCTCAGCCTCCCGAGTAGCTGGGGCTACAGGCACCTGTCACCACACCCGGCTAATTTTTGTGTTTTAGTATAGACGAGGTTTTACCACGTTGGCCAGGCTGGTCTCAAACTCCTGTCCTCAAGTGATCCATCCGCCTTGGCCTCCCAAAGTGCTGGAATTACAGGTATGAGCCATTGCACCCGGTCTCTAATTCTTTTTTAAGGGTGCATAACATTGTATCATGTGGATATAACATAATTTATTCAATCAGCCTCCTGTCAATAAACATAGGCTGCTTCCAGTCTTTTACTATTATAAACAGTGCCACAATAAATAACGTTATGCAAACAGTATTTTAGTATTTGTGAAAATACCTCTTACGGTAGGTTCCTAGAAATGATTTTCCCAGTAGAAGGGAAATTGCACATATCATTTTGCTAGTTTGTTTTTCTAAATTCTCCTCCATAGCAGTTGTAAAATTTTCCACCCACCAGAATAGTGTGAGTGTCTGTGTTATTACAGGTTTGCCAACAGAATGTGTTGCCCAGCATTTGGATTTTCTCCAATGTGATTGGTTAGAAAGTGTGTTTTCAATATGCATTTTTTTTTTTAAATAAGGAAAGGTAAGCATGTTTCATATGTTTAAAGCCCTTCTGTGTATAATTTTCTATAAACTGTCTGCTTGTCTATTTGCCATTTGTTGCTATCTGCGGGGTTTTGTTGTTTGGTTTGTCTTTTTCTTCGTAACTTCCAAGAATTATTGATGCACTAAGAAAGTTGGCCCTTTGTGATGTAAATTACAAATATTTTCTTCCATTTTATCATGTCTTTTTGTTTTGTTTTGTTTTGTTTTTGTCTTGCTCTGTTGCCAGGGCTAGACTGCAGTGGCATGATTGTAGCTCACTGTAGCCTCAGCCTCATGGCCTCAAGCAGTCCTCCCACCTCAGCCTCCCAAGTAGATGAGACTGCAGGCGTGCACTACCAGGCCTGGCTAATTTTTTAAGTTTGTTGGTTTGTTTTTTTTTGTAGAGACAAGGTCTCATTCTGTTGCCCACGCTAGTCCAGAGCTCCTGGGCTTAAGCAGTTCTCCCAGCTCAGCTGGCCAAAGTGTTGGGATTACAGGCATGAGCCACTCCCAAGTAGCTGGGACTGCAGGCATGCACCACCATGCCTGCTAGTTTTTAGTTTTTTTGTAGAGACAAGGTCTCACTCTGTTGCCCACGCTAGTCCAGAACTCCTGGGCTCAAGCAGTTTTCCCACCTCAGCTGGCCAAAGTGTTGGGATTACAGGCATGAGCCACTGTGCCTAGCCTGTCCTGTCTTTTGGCTCTATTTTAATTTTCCTATAAAGATGTTTCATTGTTACGATGCTGGATTTATCTATTGTTTTTTATTTTACTGCTTTTGAGTCATAGTCGACCTTCCCCGTTTCCAGATTATAAAAGAATCTACCATGATCTATTTTAGTGCCTGTTTCCTTGCTTTGCATTTTGATCTGATCTATTTGTTATTTAATCTGGTGTATGTGTGAGGTATGGATCCAGATTCATTTTTTTTCCAAATGGCCATCTGGAAAATGGTGGTGTCTCACCACCACTTATTAAAGAGTCCGTCTTGGGCCGGGCGCGATGGCTCATGCCTGTAATCTCAGCACTTTGGGAGGCCGAGGCAGGCGGTTCACGAGGTCAGGAGATCGAGACCATCCTGGTGAACACGATGAAACCCCGTCTCTACTAAAAATACAAAAAAAATTAGCCGGGCACAGTGGTGGGCGCCTGTAGTCCCAGCTACTCAGGAGGCTGAGGTGGGAGAATGGCGAGAACCTGGGAGGTGGAGGTTGCAGTGAGCCGAGATTGTGCCACTGCACTCCAGCCTGGGCGACAGAGCGAGACTCCGTCTAAAAAAAAAAAAAGAGTCCGTCTTTGCCCCACTGACTGGAGATGCTATTTCAGGGATCACATTTCCACAAGTATCCGGGCCTCTTCTGGACTCTCTATACTGTTCCACTGGTCAATCTGTCTCTCCACGTACGGCACGGCCCTCTTCATTATGTAGACTTCACAGTGTACGTTTCAGTATCTGGCAGAATGTCCTCCTGTGGCTTTTCTTTTTTCAGTATTTTCTTTACCATACATCCACGACATTTAAAATAAAGTGTCTAGCTCCAGAAAAAGGAAGTGTTGGTATTTTTATTGGGACTGCATTAAATGTATATATTAGCGTGGGGATAATTGACATCTTTATGACAGTGAAGTACCCTGTGCAAAGCCAGAAACATCTACTTTTGTGTCCTCCAGCAGTATAAAGTTTTACACATCCCCTGTTAAGTTTATTCTTAAGTATTTTATCCTATCTGTTGCTGTAGAGTCTTTTCTTCCAGATCCAATTGATTACACAAACAGCTCTTTGGGTGATTCTAAGAGATAGTCAGGTTTGAAATCACTGCTTTAAACAAAAATTCAGTGTTAAATGTTATGGGCTGGGCGCAGTGGCTCACACCTGTAATCCCAGTACTTTGAGAGGCTGAGGCAGGTGGATTACTGGAGGTCAGGAGTTCAAGACCAGCCTGACCAATATGGTGAAACCTCATCTCTACTAAAAATACAAAAACTAGCTGGGCGTGGTGGTGGGTGCCTGTAATCCCAGCTACTCGGGAGGCTGAGGCAGGAGAATCGCTTGAACCCAGGAGGCGGAGGTTCCAGTGAACCAAGATGGTGCCACTCTACTCCGGCCTGGGCGACACAGAGAGACTCTGTCTAAAAATAAAAAAATAAAAAATAAAAGTAAATGATACCCTACCCCCCACATTGGCCACCTTTCGTTCAGATTCTGTATTATTATGGTGCCATTTGCTCCCAATTTCACCGCTTTGGTAACCTCATAGTGATCTTTGATTTTTCCTTTCCATGCCTGATATATAGCTGGCAGACTAATTTATCTGCTTCCTTGTCTATGTCATTGTTCAGGCCCATCCATTACTTTTAATTCCTTTCTCTAAATCCCCTGGCAAGGTCCTGGTCCATGCCTGCCTCCTTTTTTTCCCCTTGGAATCTGTCTTCACCTGTTCTGCTCAAATCATTCTTCTTAACTTAAATCACGTTGCTCTGTGCTCCCTACCACAAGGGTCCCGTCAATCATCTGAGTTCAGTGAATCCTGCGACGGTAGCCACCACCTGGCCCACCAGAGATATGGGGTCGTCTCCTTTTTGCCAGCTGAGTGTCTTGGACCTGACTTTCGTCTTGAGTCCTCTCAGGTTTCCCCGTGGCTTAGGTTTCCCTGTCAGCTCCTTATTTGTTCATCTTTCAGCACCAGCTCTCCCTTTCGCTTCCAGATTGAGGTTTGACATTTTCAGGAAATTTACTCTGATTAACTTCGCAAACCTTCCAGCTTATGTCATAATTCCTGAATCGTCCATCCCCTAATCTCTTCTCATATATTAATAGTTAGGGAGGTGGTTCACTCCAGGGCTCTAACATCAAACTGGACTCCATTATAATCCTGGCCAGTCGCTCACTAGCTACATACCCTAAGCAATTTCTCTACCTGTCGTGTGCCTTGGTTTCCTCTTTTGGGATTCGTAGCTAATCATAGTGCCTCCCTTGCAGAGATTACACGAGCATTAGACGAACCAATGCAATGCTCACAATATCTTTTTTTTTTTTTTTCTTTTGAGATGGAGTCTCGCTGTGTCGCCCAGGCTGGAGTGCAGTGGTGCAATCTCGGCTCACTGCAAGCTCCGCCTCCTGGGTTCATGCCATTCTCCTGCCTCAGCCTCCCGAGTAGCTGGGACTACAGGCGCCCGCCACCATGCCTGGCTAATTTATTTATTTATTTTTATTTTTATTTTTTGTATTTTTAGTAGAGACGTGGTTTTACCATGTTAGCCAGGATGGTCTGGATCTCCTGACCTCGTGATCCGCCCACCTCAGCCTCCCAAAGTGCTGGGATTACAGGTGTGTGAGCCACTGCGCCCAGCCCAATGCTCACAATATCTTTAGCAGAGCAGAGATGAAAATGTGCCAGCAATTTTTACTCCTGCATTAACAGTGAGTACTTATAAGACACTACATAACTTGAAAGCAGGCATAATATTCATTTTTATTGTATTTGCAAGGTGGGAAGCATTTTTCATATTAGACCTTTTTTTTTAGACAGAGTCTTACTCTGTCACCCAGGCTGGAGTGCAATGGCACGATCTTGGCTCACTGCAACCTCTGCCTCCCAGGTTCAAGCGATTCTCCTGCCTCAGCCTCCTGAGTAGCTGGGATTAAAGGTGCATGCCACCACGCCCAGCTAATTTTTGTATTTTTAGTAGAGATGGGGTTTCACTATGTTGGTCAGGCTGGTCTCAAACTCCTGACCTCAGGTGATCCACCTGCCTTGGCCTCCCAAAGTGCTGGAATTACAGGCGTGAGCCACTGCACTTGGCCATACTAGACCTTTTTTAAAGTGTTAGTTCATTTTTGGAATAGGTAACACATACACTAAGCACATAATTCAAAAGTTACAGAAAGGTAAATAGTAAAAAGTCAAAAGAAAGTCCCCCCCTGCCCTGTGTCCCCTCAGCCACCCATTTCTCTTCCCAGAGGAAAGGACCCTTCTGAGAAATCCATCAATGTCTGATGTCTGTCAACTTGGTTTCTGCTGTCCCACGACTTTCCAGGAGCCTTCGTTTCCCGGGCCCCTTGTGAGCTTTCCCAGTTCTGCCTTTGGCCCTCCTGTGCCCTTGCTGAGGATGCCTTCTGCAGCATTGACTTCTCAAACACTCTTCCTGCTCCGCAGGGCTCCACACAAATGCCTCTTCACAGAGTGCCCTTGCATTCCCTCCCTGGGGCCACCTTGTCCCACGAGATGTTCCTTCTCCCTCATTTGAACGCCATCAGCATGTGTGCCTGTTTGATCCCCTCAACACCTTTGATCGTGTACCACACAGTTCATTTGGAGGAATGCGTCCTCCTCTTCTCACCCTTAGAGACGAACGCCTTCTTGAAGACAAGAGACCAGGCCATCTCCACCTGTACCTCCCCGGAAGTGCTGGGTTCTGTGTTTGGCACATAAAATGCACAATCATGTTTATTTTATTTTATTTTAATTTAATTTTATTTTATTTGAGACAGAGTCTCGCTCTATCGCCCAAGCTGGAGTGCAATGGCATGATCTCGGCTCACTGCAACCTCTGCCTCCCAGGTTCAAGCGATTCTCCTGCCTCAAGCCCCCTGAGTAGCTGGGATAACAGGTACCCACCACCACACCAGGCTAATTTTTGTATTTTTAGTAGAGACGGGATTTCACCATGTTATCCAGCCTGGTCTTGAACTCCTGACCTCTGGTGATCCACCTGCCTCGGCCTCCCAAAGTTCTGGGATTACAGGCGTGAGCCACCGTGCCTGGGCCCAGTAATGTTTGTATTACTGAAAAATAAATAAATAAATAAATAAATAAATAAATAAATAAATAAATAACATAGGAGGAATGATCCAGACTAAAAGAAACTAAAGAGACATAACCACCGAGTAAAATGCCTAAAGGAAGGTTCCATCTTTACTTGGCGGGTAAGGAGAACCCAGTTATTCCATTGTTGGAAGAACTGGAAAAATTTACATGCAAACTGCATAAGAGATCATATAGAATTATTGTTAATTTTATTAGGTAAACAATGGCATTTTGGAGATTATCCTAGGAGATACATACTGTATATTTAAGGGTGAATTTGCATAATGTCTCCTACTTACTTTCAAATGTCCCAGCAAAGTAAGACTTAGCTACAGAGAAAGAAGGAGAAGTGAGAGAGGGAGGAAGCAAACCGGCAAAGTGTTAACAGTGGTCACATTTAGATATGGGTGTTCATTTATTATTTTTTGTACTTACCTATATGCTTGACATTTTTCAGGATAGAAAGTTGGGGGCCAGGCGCAGTGGCTCCTGCCTGTAATCCCAGCACTTTGGGAGGCCAAGACGGGTGGATCACTTGAGGACAGGAGTTTGAGACCAGCCTGACCAACACAGCAAAACCCTGTCTCTACTAAAAATACAAAAATTAGCCTGGCATGGTGGCGTCTGCCTGTAATCCCAGCTACGTAGGAGGCTGAGGCACAAGAATCACTTGACCCTGGGAGGCTGAGGTTGTAGTGAGCCAAGATCGCGCCACGGCACTCCAGCCTGGGTGACAGAGTGAGACCCTGTCTAAAAAAAAAAAAGAAAGAAAGAAAGAAAAAAAGAAAATTGGGGAAGGTGCATATAGTTGAATTGAACTAAAAGGAGAGTTATGGCCTCTCTCTCTGCTTGAATTTCTTCTTGGGACTCTGGGCATTTTGGCTTAGGACCCCCACCCTTCACCCTCAGTGCCAGGGAATGGTCTCGGCTCAGGATAACCAAGTTCCTCATTTCTAGTGACACCTAATCCCCATCGCAGTGGGGCATGGAGAAGGCACTTGATCCAGGAGCCATGTGCTCTCCAAGGCTGACTTCATGCTCTGGCAGAGAGCAGGCCTGGGAATGCCGCTGAGAGGCTGGGAGCCCCAGTGTCCGTTCTCAGGACTGAACATCAAACGGCGGCGGCGGAGAAAATGGCTGGGCAGGAAGTGACTGAGCATCGTGAAGGAGAGGGCAGCCCCTGATTCATTGCCTGCCGAGCCGGCCTGCATTCTTGAGACCCAATACGTATATTTTCCAGCCCATCAAGGGATAAATGTAGCTCTCTGCCCTGGCTGTGGGGATTATCCCTGGCTGTGTGATGGCTGAAAGAAGAAGGGCTCCTTCTGTTCCCAAAAGCCAGCTAATAATATACCACTAAGTAATCTGCCCCCTGTTCATCAGAGGAGGAATTCCAAGAGAGGGTCCAGGTCACCCCGGAAGCTGCCTCTTGAAGAAGCAAGAGGCTCTCTTCTTCAAGTTTTTTCTCCTTGGACGGAATTTTTTTTTTTTTTTTTTTTTTTTTTTTAAGATGGAGTCTCAGGCCGGGCGTGGTGGCTCACACCTGTAATCCCAGCACTTTGGGAGGCTGAGGCAGGTGGATCACCTGAGGTCAGGAGTTCAAGAGTTCAAGACCAGCCTAATCAACATGGTGAAACCCCGTCTTTACTAAAAATACAAAAAACAGCCAGGCGTGGTGGCACATGCCTGTAGTCCCAGCTACTCAGGAGGCTGAGGCAGGAGAATCGCTTGAACCTGGGAGGTGGAGGTTGCAGTAAGCCAAGATAGCACCATTGCACTCCAGCCTGGGCAACAAGAGCGAAAAAAAAAAAAAAAAGTCTCACTCTATTGCCCAGGCTGGAGTGTAGTAGCACAATATCGGCTCACTGCAACCTCTGCCTCCTGGTTCAAGCAATTCTCCTGCCTCAGCCTCTCAAATAGCTGGGATTACAGGCACCCACCATCACATTCAGCTAATTTTTGTTTTTTTTTTTTTGAGATGGAGTCTTGCTCTGTCCCCTAGGCTGGAGTGCAGTGGCGCAATCTCGGCTCACTGCAAGCTCCGCTTCCCGTGTTCATGCCATTCTCCTGCCTCAGCCTCCCGAGTAGGTGGGACTACAGGCACCCGCCACCGCGCCCGGCTAATTTTTTGTAATTTTTTTAGTAGAGACGGGGTTTCACCGTGTTAGCCAGGATGGTCTCGATCTCCTGACCTCGTGATCCGCCCGCCTCAGCCTCCCAAAGTGCTGGAATTACAGGCGTGAGCCACCATGCCCGGCCTGTATTTTTTTTTTCAGTAGAGACAGGGTTTCACCATGTTAGCTAGGCTATTCTCAAACTCCTGACCTCAAGGGATCCACCTGCCTTGGCCTCCCAAAGTGCTGGGATTACAGGCATGAGCCACCATGCCCAGCTGGATAGACATTTTTTTTTTTTTTTGACAGAATCTCGCTCTGTTGCCCAGGCTGGAGTGCAGTGGCGCAATCTTGGCTTGCTGCAAGTTCCACCTCCCGGGTTCACCCCATTCTCCTGCCTCAGTCTCCTGAGTAGCTGTGACTACAGGTGCATCAGGTGCATGCCACCACGCCTGGCTATTTTTTTTTTTTTTTGTATTTTTGTATTTTTAGTAGAGACGTGGTTTCACCATGTTAGCCAGGATGGTCTCGATCTCCTGACCTCATGATCTGCCCGCCTCGGCCTCCCAAAGTGCTGGGATTACAGGCGTGAGCCACCGCACTAGGCCAGAAATTTTTTTTTAGTATTACATGTCTCTTTCCTCCTCCCCATCTCAATAAGACATATATTCAGTGTAATTTACTCAGGGTTCTCATTAAGAAAACCAGTCGTACTGTGCTGTAATCTTCAGGTAGAGAAGAAAACTTACACCTGGCAAATACCTGCAACGTACCAAACAGCGCGAGGCATGGTGTGTGCAATGCTCGGATAGGCTGCTGAATGCACATAACTAGTCTGGGAGGCAGGTAGGTCACCCCCATTTTACAGAGGAGAAGACGAAGGTGCAAAGAAGCACACTGCCTGCCATCACGTGGTGTGCGAGCAGGCAAGCCGGGACCCACACCCAGGCCTGTCGGACTCTCAGCTCCATGCTCCTCCTGCTCCGACCTGCTGCTACGGAAGTACATGCAGTTCTCACCTCTCCTAAAGACACATTTCCAAATGACTAGACTTTGTGATTCCTGATATCCAGCTTTTCAACTGCTGTCCAGACTACGGTGGGTGCCGTCCCTTCCAGCCACCGTGCGATTTCTCCTGGAGAGCTGACCTCCATCCCTGACGCTGGCCCTCCTCTCACGGCCTCCAGCAAGCTTCCTGTGGCTCCTGCCTTCAGTTTCCTCATCTGAAAAGGAGACAGTTCAGCCAAGGAGATGGTTCAGCGGGATGTTCTTTCTCCCTCATTCCAACGCCATGGTTCGTTCAGCATGGGTGCCTTTTTGGCCCACTCAACACCTTTGATCTTGTACCACACAGTTCATCTGGGGGAATGCATCCTCCTCTTCTTACCCCTAGAGACGAACGCCTCTTTGAAGGCAGGGACCAGCCCGTCTCCATGTGGATCTCCCTGAAAGTTCCGGGTTCTGTGCCTGACACATAAAAAGTGTCCAGGGATATTTACATGACTGAAAAACAAATACATAAGATAGAAGGAATGATCCAGACTAAAAGAAACTGCCAAGATCTCACAGCTGAACACTCTGGGAGTCTACGACATTTTCTCCTAGATTCACTTATATTTGTTTGCTGAAGATGAAGAATTCTGATGAAGAGAAGGAAGGAACGACGGTGTGGAAAGCCAGGCAAGAAGCCATCAGCATTTTAGAGCTTGTGTTAGGTCCTGATGTAATATGGGTTCTCTCTTAAGGGAACTGAAAGAAATATTGAATGGAATATTTCTTTTCTGTCTCCTGGAGGTGAGTATGAATGTAGTTATATAGATAGACGAGTACATTGGTCACCGCAAAAGGGAAAAAGCAAAATTGCCCCGTTTCATTTCCACACAGTTCCTCCTAACAACATGTCTGAGTGTTGACGTAGAAACTGTAAGCACCCACACCCACTCCCACCCCACCCACAGCCTGCCCTGCATACACCACTGCTGGAGATGTAGCCAGGACCGCTCGCCCTGTCCCCTGACCCCTCGGAGCTTGTTAACACCGCCTCAGTGATATTTACCTGTCCATGGCCATCCTGACCAGGTTTCCCAAGGAGACAGCCCCCAATCACCCAGCAGCCTCAGCCAGTGCATCACTGGGCCAACAGGGCAGAGCCCCAGGGGACCACTCCCTTCACAACATGGATGGACACTTTAGGAGTGACAGTTACCCTCTCCTTGGATAAGGAGGGGCTCCAAGGATGGACATGTCAGTCTCACCTGGAGAGAGAGGGCAGCAGGCAGGGGCAATGCTCAGTGGCTGGTGGGCAGGCAAGGGGGGAGTGAGCCCTGCCCAACTGGCTCCCTTGGCGGCCACTGGCCTTGCCTGGTATTCACTGAACAGGCGCTTCACAAACATGTGCTGCTTCGATGTGAAATCGCCTCAATTTTGTAAATGAGTCTGTAGTGTCCACAGGATTCATCATCTAGAATACAAACCATTAAGGATAAAGGCTGCATCTTCTGTTTCCTCTGCGTCTTCTTGAAGCACTGCGTGTAGGGGCCAGAGTGCAGTGCCTTCGCCCTGAGACCGCAGCCCTGCCTCCCCGGTCCCACGCACACCTCATGGAGTGGCCTCCGCATCGGGGCTTGGTACTGCTGTGTACGGAAGGGGCGGTTTCTATGGGAAACATGGACAAACAGTTCTATTAGAATAAGTAACCACAGGATGCCCACCCAACTATCTTCCCAAAGATTTGTCGAGAAAAAAAAAAAGTAGGATGAGAATGGGCAAAAGCGTCCGACATACTTTTCTCTTCTCTTGAGGCTTTATTTTTCCACTCCTGATTTAGAAATGACCACATTTGTTAGACAGTCCCCCCTTGTCCGCCCTTTCTCTGCAGGCCACCGCCGTTCCCCCTACCCCATCCCGGCCAGCAGCTGATCTTTCCTAATTGGTCATCTATCTTAATAGCCACAGGTCCTCAGGCAGCTGTCGCTGGGAATATGAGCTGGCGGCAGGGCCCCACGTCACTAATTCACTTGCTGGTCTTATTAGAGCTTCAGAAAGAATTAAGTTAATAATGACACTAATGAGCCAGAATGTACTTAGGAGAATAGAAAGAAGGAGAGGAGTAGAAGGAGGAGAAGGGAGAAGAGGGCAAGGCGGGGAGGAGAATTATTGCTATTATTATTATTATTAATTATTCCTGGCACAGATTTTGCAATCACAACCCAAGCTTGTGACACAATCTTGCTCGAAATTCCAAAAGGATTTCAACTTTTCATCCTCAGTCTTATTCATTTTTCCACGTGATGAGATTTCTAAGCAAGACCCCGACTTCAGTCCTCGGTCCCCATGAGCTAGGGGCTGGCGCTGTGTTCGGGGGGTGATGACCGCCTGAGAATGGAGGCGGCTGCCCCCCACCCCCCCTCGAAGTGAGGCCATCCCATCCCATCAGGTGAGGGAGCACCGGCCCCAAGTTCAGAGAACGGCATTCCAAGCTCCTGACATTCTGCTGTCGGAAAATGGTGATGGATCCTGCTCATTTCTAATTATACCTTTCCCTTGGCAACGACCAAAATACATGTGGAAGAAGCTGGTTCTCGGCTTGGGGGGCCGCTCATCCTCTTTCCAAATATAGAGAAGGAATGAGCCGTGGGGGTTACCAATGGCCTATAAAAGCCCCGGGGAGCGGCCAGCCCTCTGTGGCTCGCTTGTGGGCGGAGGTAAGTCACAGGCTCCTCTTCTAGGTCTCAGCTGCTTGGAGCACACCCACCCGGTGGGCACATCCACACCTTGTGCATGGCGCCCTGGCCCTGCCAGGCTTTGGTGAGGAGCCCCGTGCGTGGCACCCTATCCCCGCCTGACTTTGGTGAGGTGGCACCTCATGCCTGTCTGAGTTTTCTTAGGATAAGCTAGGTGTAGAGAGCGAGGTTTCCCTGGGCCCAAATACCCAGCACCCTCTGGCTCCAGCACCTCCCCCAAGCAGGAGCCCTGCAGGTTCTCTTTCCTCTACCCCCTCTCCCCTGTCCTCCTCTCCAAGTGTCCTCTTGGGCAGGATCCTTTTGCATGCCCCGTGGGCCCAGCTGCCATGGCCTGACCTTCTCCCATTGCCTCGGTGACTCATGAAGGGTCAACGGGACTGGGGGCCTCACCCTGCCCTCACTTTCCCCACCTGGGCTGTACATTTGCCAGGTGTCTTGTCCTCTCAAGACCACACTGGCTGTGACCATTGTGTGTAAATTAATCTCAGAGATTTCACCAGTTCACAGACAAGGAGACCACCCCCTACCCTGGAACCATAGGCTTTTAGCAGGGATGCAGTCCCTGCGGTCCGATTCTAAACAGGAGTCAGGAAGACTGAAGAAGGCGCCGGTGCAGGCTGGGAGAAACCAGATTTCTACGCAGCTGAGAGCTTTTCCTCCCTGCCTGGCTTCCTGTGGGTCACGTGCCATCTGCTCTTCTGGCCTGCCTCTTTAAAGTATTAGTCCTTTGTCTTTTTTTTCTTTTTTTTTTTTTGAGATGGAGTTTTGCTCTTGTCGCCCAGGCTGGAGTGCAATGGCACAATCTTGGCCCACTGCAACCTCCGCCTCCCAGGTTCAAACAATTCTCCTGCCTAAACCTCCAGAGTAGCTGGGATTACAGGCACCTGCCACCACGCTCAGCTTTTTAAAATTTAATTTAATTTTTTATTTTTAGTAGAGATGGGGTTTCACCATGTTGGCCAGGCTGGTCTCAAACTCCTGACTTCAGGCCATCCGCCTGCCTCAGCGTCCCAAAGTGCCGGGACTACAGGCGTGAGCCATGGCGCCCAGCCCCTTTATCCTTTTTAGCTAACTCATCAGAAGCCGATTCTACATGGACGCAGCCACCCCAAGTACCGCTAAGTTGTGTATGTGCGTATTATTCCAGGTCCGGGATCTCCTGGCTGCTGCTGTCTTCTGTTCATCGTGCAGGTGGGACTCTCAGGTGAGAAGTTGGGCCCTGTCCCTCGGCCATTGGAGGTCTCCAGGCAATCCAAGCTTGCCAGCTCCTCCCTCCTCCCACCGGCTATAAGGGCACAGAGGGACCGAGGAATTAGCATGTTTAGACAAGGACAGGTCGTGGCCGGGCGCGGTGGCTCATGCCTGTAATCCCAGCACTTTGGGAGGCCGAGGCGGGCGGATCAGGAAGTCAGGAGGTCGAAACCAGCCTGACCAACATAGTGAAACCCTGTCTTTACTAAAAATACAAAAATTAGCAGGATGTGGTGGCAGGTGCCTGTAATCCCAGCTACTCAGGAGGCTGAGGCAGGAGAATCGCTTGGACCCGGGAGGCGGAAGTTGGAGTGAGCTGAGATCATGCCACTGCACTCCAGCCTGTGACAGAGCAAGACTCCGTCTCAAAAAAAAAAAAAAAAAAAAAAAAGACAAGGACAGGTCAGGCAGGAGAGGAGGTGGCATTTGGGGGACTGTCAAACAGATGCTGATGTCAGATGCTTGCTTTTGTTCTTAGCAACCCAAGGAAGCAAAAGGCACGTTCCCTCATGCGAGCATGTAGCCACCTTGATTGAAATGGTTCAAAAATATCTTTCCTCTTTGCCATTAGCACACTCTCTTTGAAGAAGGCATTTATTTTTTTAATGGTGTTTATTCTGAAATGTTCCCTCAGCAACACCTGGGTGTCACAGAAGCGGAAAAGGTGGTCCCAAGAGTAGCGCTCACTTCCAAGGCCCCTTATCGCCAATTCAAGCTTCAGATGCTTGAGGAGCTTGGGTTAAATAGGCTGTAAGCCTGTCGCACAGAGTAGCCCCTCAATAAACATGCACCCGTGTGATTTCCCAGCAATGAAGCCCTTGGGGTGGAGCTCCTCGAGGCATGAGGACAGCCTGCTTCCTGGGGCCCTGACGCTGAGGGCTCCTGTGGCTGAAGGAGGACAGGGTGGAGGCTGAGACAGGCCTGGAGC
This sequence comes from Macaca nemestrina, assembly GCF_043159975.1. Classification (NCBI taxonomy): domain Eukaryota; kingdom Metazoa; phylum Chordata; class Mammalia; order Primates; family Cercopithecidae; genus Macaca; species Macaca nemestrina. Next base: position 10,860,664 of record NC_092141.1, on the reverse strand, counting down.
CGCCGGGTGCCCAGCAAGGGGGCAGCTGAGCTCACCAGATGGGTTTGCCTTCCAGCTGACACCATGAGCAGCGACACTGAAACGGAAGTGTTCGGCGTAGCCGCTCCTTTCCTCCGGAAGTCAGAAAAGGAGCGGATCGAGGCTCAGAACCAGCCCTTTGATGCCAAGACGTATTGCTTTGTGGTGGACTCAAAGGAAGAATACGCCAAGGGGAAAATCAAGAGTTCTCAGGATGGGAAGGTCACCGTGGAAACTGAGGACAACAGGGTAAGACTCTGCACCTCCACAGGCTGCTGGCCCTCCACCTGGTCATACCTGCTTGCCTGGGATATGCATCTGCCCAACCCCAGCCACTTCCAGATGTGGCTCCGGCACTGGAATGCCATATACCACGTAGCCTGGGGCTTCCCAGGTGTCCTCGGAGAAAGCAGAGTGAATACTGGCCTCAGGTTCCAGGGTGGAAATAGTCTGGCTGTGGCTGATTAAAACAATTAGTTTTCAGGTATTTTTGTCCATGTTCACTGTAGGCCAGAGGGGCCCAGCTCCACGCGTCCAAGGGTGTGGAGTTGGGAGTTCAACATGAATGACAGCTGTTTTAGGACACTCTCCTTTGGTAGCCTAGATTTGTCCCAAATTCTTCTAGCAATGGCCGTCTAACTAAGGAAATAAGGAAAATGTGTTACGGGTCCTAGGGGACCACAAGCTCAATGAAATAGCAGCTTCCTTGTATCATGAAAGTGATGAGCACTGCAGCCCACTACATTCTGGTCCAAGCCATTGTGGGGGTGCTGCGAGGAATTCTGGACCTCACTAGTTTCTAAAATCCAGATCAGGAGAATCTGGAAATGTCGGAAGAAAGGAAGGAAGGAAGGAAAGAAGGAAGGAAGGAAGGAAGGAAGGAAGGAAGGAAGGAAGGAAGGAAGGAAGGAAGGAGGGAAGGAGGGAGGGAGGGAGGGAGGGAAGGAAGGAAGGAAGGAAGGAGGGAGGGAGGGAGGGAAGGAAGGGGAGGGAGGGAGAGAAAGAGAGAGAAAGAAAGAGAAAGAAAGAAAGAAAGAAAGAAAGAAAGAAAGAAAGAAAGAAAGAAAGAAAGAAAGAAAGAACGAACTTAAAAGAGGAAAAAGAAAAGAGACAAGTAAAGGAAATAGTATCATTGGGTTGGGCATGAAGGAAAAAGGCATTAAAAACCACCCTGCAGGTCTACCAGCATTGGAGCTCCCAGAAGGTGGCTCTCTGTGTATTTCAGATAAAGAGCTAAGAATGGGCTCCTAACACATCAGGGAAGCTAGATACAGTGAATGATAATCTAAGACAAACCTAAGAGACCATCATAGACAGTGAGGGCCCATTGGCTGGGATGGTTTGAATGAATCCCTGCTTGAAGGGAGAGAAAAAGGCGGGTTTCCCATCCACACTGTCCAGAGACGAAACCAGGAAAACTGACCATTTCAGAGGAGGTCACAGAGAAAAAGGAGTGAGGACAGAGCAGGGGAGAGGAAGACAAGTTCCCCAGCCCCTGTGCCTGAGGTCCTCCAGCCCTGGGAAGCCCCAGGGTGTGGGGGTTTCTCCTTTTGAGAGAAGGGTAGGTTCTGGGAACCACTGCTCTGCCTCATGGTGCCGTTTGCCTGACTTCTAACACTCTGACCCCAGAAAGGGCAGGAAAGGGGTGGGGAGGGCAGCTGAGGGGCCATTTCTTAAGCATGCTGGGGCTGGGTGGTAAAGGGGGAAGACGTGGGCCAGAGCCAGGGGCCGGACAGCTGCTTTCAGAGAACTCAGAATGTTGGCGATCTGTGGGCACCAGCCTGGCGATCCAGTGGCCCTCCCTCATTCTCTTTGGTTCCTGCCTCACGACTGCAGGGGACATGCGGGTCATTTTCTCTCAGTAGACAGGAAAGAGCCAGATGCTGGAGTCAGCTGCTGGAGCTGGATTTTGGTCCAGGCAGTGTTACGGACTGAGCTGAGAGGTTCCCGCTGGCCCCGTTCCCAGCCACCGTCGCCCACATCACCCACAGAGATCCTCTTTTCTCATTTCTGACATCCATTTCTCACCTCAGGCCCACTGGGGAGGACAAAGACAGCCCCGAGTAACAGAAACAAACCCCATTCCATCAGCACCACCACAAGCCGCCCCATGGCCTTTCCTCCTCTCGCCGTGAGCTGGGCTTGCTCTAGGGCTGGGCCCTTCCATCTTGGCTCCAGAGTGTCTTGGTCTCTTGGTGGGGGCAGCAGACAAGACGTGCAGACAATCTTAGTGAAGCACTGTGCCTCTTCCCTTTTAGACCCTGGTGGTCAAACCAGAGGATGTGTATGCCATGAACCCCCCCAAGTTCGACAGGATCGAGGACATGGCCATGCTGACGCACCTGAACGAGCCAGCCGTGCTGTACAACCTGAAGGACCGTTACACATCCTGGATGATCTATGTCAGCAAGGGCTTTTGCCGTGGTTTCCCTGGGGCATTAGATATGCGGGCGGGGGAGGGAGGCAGAGGTATGTGTGTGGGCTGCGGGATTCTGGAAGATGACTGCTTGCCTAGCTGGTGAACAAAAGACAAAGAGAGAGGAGAAAGAAGGCAAGAAAGCAAGAGGTGGATGGGGCAGGAAGAAGGAAGATGGGGAGGAGGACCAGGAGCCGGAGAGCGGGGAAGCGGGGGCCAGGCTTGGTCACGGGGCGCTGTGACTTACCAACTGTGGGAGGGTCCCCTACTCCCCTTTTTGAGTCTCAGTACCTCACTATAAATAGGAATGGTAGCTTCCCCCCTTTATAAGTTTATCCCAAAGAAACATAAGATAATAATTAAGGCGACCGGGCGCGGTGGCTCACACCTGTAATCCCAGCACTGTGGGAGGGTGAGGTGGGCGGATCATGAGGTCAAGAGATCGAGACCATCCTGACCAACATGGTGAAGCTCCATCTCTACTAAAATACAAAAATTAGTCGGGCGTGATGGCACGTACTTGTAGTCCCAGCTACTCTGGAGGCTGAGGCAGGAGAATCACTTGAACCCGGGAGGTGGAGGCTGCAGTGAGCTGAGATTGTGCCACTGCACTCCAGCCTGGCAACAGAGTGACACTCCATCTCAAAATAATAATAATAATGGCAAGGGATTTTCCATATGCACATATATACATATACACACATACATGTTTTTCCTCCTACAGACCTACTCGGGCCTCTTCTGTGTCACTGTCAACCCCTACAAGTGGCTGCCGGTGTACAACCCTGAGGTGGTGGAAGGCTACCGAGGCAAAAAGCGCCAGGAGGCCCCACCCCACATCTTCTCCATCTCTGACAACGCCTATCAGTTCATGCTGACTGGTGAGTCTCCCAGGAGGAAGCACGGGGTGCTGGAGCAGGCATTGCATGAGGCGTGTGGCAGCTGCCCCTTGGTCCCAGGCCGGACCCCATCTGGTGTTCAGCACAGGGAAAGGAGGAAGAAGGAGCCAAAAGAGGCAGAAAGGGGCCACAACATGTAGGGCCCCGCATGCCAACGTGACAAGTTTGGATTTAATGCAAGTTAGAACATGCAAAACGGAAATGGACGTTTTCATGGGTCAAAACTAAAAACTGACCATTTTATATAGTTTACCCTAATCTGACAAGAACGAGAAGCCACTGGCGGTTTTTTTTTTTTTTTTTTTTTGAGATGGAGTCTTGCTATGTTGCCCAGGCTGGAGTGCAGTGGTACGATCTCGGCTCACCACAACCTCTGCCTCCTGGGTACAAGTGATTCTCCTGCCTCAGCCTCCCGAGTAGCTGAGATTACAGGTGTGCATTACCATATCTGGCTATTTTTTATATTTTTAATAGAGACAGGGGTCACTATGTTGACCAGGCTGGTCTCAAACTCCTGACCTCATGATCCGCCTGCCTTGGCCTCCCAAAGTGCTGGGATTACAGGTGTGAGCCACCGCACCCGGCTACCACTGGCTGATTCTGAGTAGAGACTTGACCTCTCTGAGTCTCAGTTTCAAGAAGGAGGCTTTTGATATTGACCAAAGGATACAGCTGGATGGGAGAAATCGGTGCTGGTGATCTGTCCCACAGAATGGTGACTCTGATAAGTAATAATGCATTGTATATTTCAAAATGGCTAAAATCGTATATTTTAAATGTTTTCTCCACAAAAAAAATAAGTATGTGAGGTGATAGATTTGTTAGTTAGCTTGATTTAATCATTCTACCATATAAACATATATCAAATCATCACATTGAACCCTATAAATATATACAATTATCCTTTGTCAATTAAAAATAAAATAAAATAAAAAGCAGATGGAGGCTCTTCAGATTTCCACCTGAGGCTAAACAAAAAATGGAAGAGGAATTGTGCAATTTAACTCTGGCTGCTTCAGAGTTGGGTCGAATCAGGAAGCTCTTTTTATATCGCCATCAACTCTATTTTATTTTCTTCTCTGGCAGATCGTGAAAACCAGTCCATTCTGATCACGTAAGTATCCATGGCATAGAATGGTTCATAGCTGTGACCAAATGTGCCACTGGCTCTATTCTGTTCATTAGAAAGTGTTTGGAGCAGAGTCTGTAATAAAAAGATCAGGCTGGGCGTGGTGGCTCACGCCTGTAATCCCAGCACTTTGGGAGGCCGAGGCGGGCGGATCTCAAGGTGAGGAGATGGAGACCATCCTGGCTAACACGGTGAAACCCTGTCTCCACTAAAAAAAAATACAAAAAAAAATTAGCTGGGTGTGGTGGTGGGCGCCTGTAGTCACAGCTACTCGGGAGGCTGAGGCAGGAGAATGGCGTGAACCTGGGAGCCGAAGCTTGCAGTGAGCCGAGATCGCGCCACTGCACTCCAGCCTGGGTGACAGAGCGAGACTCCATCTCAAAAAAAAAAAAAAAAAAAAAAAAAAGAAAGAAAAATGAAAAGATGGATTTGGGGATGGGCAGGAAGATCTGCATAAGGCCTCAGAAAAATGGAATTACCCATACTTGGGTCAACTGAGCAAGTGGCTGTGGCACCTGTGCCCTGGGCCTCTGCCTTCTCAAGTGGTCTGTCACATTAGTGTGGTGGGTGTGTGTCAGAGGTGGCTCAGACCATGCCCAGGCCTCAGTACGACATCCTGGAAAGCCTGTTTATACTAACAAACTTGTTTCTTTCTCTCTTTTTTGATCACTCTGCACAGCGGAGAATCCGGGGCAGGAAAGACCGTGAACACCAAGCGGGTCATCCAGTACTTTGCAACAATTGCAGCTACTGGGGACCTGGCCAAGAAGAAGGACTCCAAAATGAAGGTATGGATGGGAGAGCAGGGCTTGCTTTGCTTTCACTTTTAACTGTGGTCTTAACCTCAGAATGAGGGGGGCCAAATGCCCTCACATTCCCCGCTCTTCAGGGAATGGAGGGCAGGCTAGGATTTACTATCTTGAAGGACAGCCAGTCAGCTTAGACAACACAGTGTGGAGTTGATCTTGTAGGACTAGATCCCGGGACTTCTTAGAAGACAAGGCTCTAGGGCTAAACTTTAAAGGTCAATCTGCAGACAGCTCAGTGAGCTTGTTCTTTTATAGCAGAATCACATATACCAATGTGAGTGACTCACAGCCTATCCTGGCCTTTTGAAACAAATGTATTACAGCAGCATGAAGTGAATACGGACAACTGACTGGAGAATCAAGGGATTGAAGTGTTAAAGGAATGTTCAGTCAAGAGACCCCCAACTGTAGCGCCAAATATAACAAAATGGCAAAAGTGTTTTGAGTAAGACGTACTGCTGATTTGGTTGGTCCTCGGATTGGAAAAGTCAAGGAGGGTAGGGATTTATCAGGGCAAGCCAGAGTGGCAGAGCGGGTGATCATTTTTTACTGTCATTTTATGGTTTAAAAACATTGTTACCTCAGGTCAGGCTTGGTGGCTCACGCCTGTAATCCCAGCACTTTGGGAGGCCGAGGCAGGCGGATCACCTGAGGTCGAGAGTTCGAGACCAGCCTGACCAACATGGAGAAACCCCGTCTCTACTAAAAGTACAAAATTAGCTGGGCATAGTAGCACATGCCTGTAGTCCCAGCTACTCGGGAGGCTGAGGCAGGAGAATCACTTGAACCCGGGAGGCGGAGGTTGCAGTGAGCCAACATCGTGTCATCGCACTCCAGCTGGGCAACAAGAGTGAAGCTCTGTCTCAGCAAATAAATAAATAAATAAATAAATAAATAAATAACTGTTTCCTCAGGCCGGGCACGGTGGCTTACACCTGTAATCCCAGCACTTTGGGAGGCCGAGGCAGGCAGATCACCTGAGGTCAGGAGTTTGAGACCAGCCTGACCAACATGGAGAAACCCCAAAGTACAAAATTAGCCAGGCATGGTGGCGCATGCCTGGAGTCCCAGCTACTTGGGAGGCTGAGGCAGGAAAATTGCTTGAACCCGGGAGGCAGAGGTTGCGGTGAGCCAACGTTGTGCCATGGCACTGCAGCCTGGGCAACAAGAGCGAAACTCCGTCTTTAAAAAAAAAAAAAAAGTTTCCTCTTCTTCCCTCAATTTCTTGCATTAGGGGACGCTGGAAGATCAAATCATCAGCGCCAACCCCCTGCTGGAGGCCTTTGGGAACGCCAAGACCGTGAGGAATGACAACTCCTCCCGTTTCGTGAGTCTGAGTTTGGTTAAGATGGAATTTGCTTTGTGTCTCACAAAATAGGCAAGAGCCCTGTCCTCAAAGAGTGTAGAGACCAGAGGTGACAGATGATGAAAAACAAAACAACCCAACGGGACCATTTCAGATAAAGATAAATTCAGGCTAAGTTCAATGAACAGCATGTGTGAGAGAGGAACTGGGGCCCAGGCTTGCTTTGGGCAGAGTGGGCAGGGAAGGCCTCTCTGCAGGGCTGGCACAGGAGCTGAGAGTTACAGCGTGAGAAGGAGCCCAACTTAAAATGACAGGAAGGAGCGGGGACGAAGGAAGGACAAGGGCAGTCCCTGACACGGGGAAGGGCCTGGTACAGTCAGGGCACCTACAGAGGGTCTGTGTGGTTGTAGGGAGGAGGGCAGGGGGGCCAGTTCCATGAGATGAGGTGGAAGAGAGAGAGAGAACTGGTCATTTGGGAGCCATAGGCCATGAGAAGAAGCTTGAATTCCTTTCTAGGTGTAAGAGGAAGCTACTGAGGGATTCTATAAGCCAGGGAGTGATATGGTTTGATTTGCACCTTGAAACAATCACTCTAATTACTTTGTTGACTAGATATGTTGAGGTGGGGGAGGAGCATAGAATAAAAGGGATAAGTAAAAAGAAATAAGGAGAAACCCCAAACTGGACGGAGAAGAAGGGAGAAGAGGAAGGACATATCTAATTTCAAACTGTAGGTGGGGCCGGGTACGGTGGCTCACGCCTGTAATCCCAGCACTTTGGGAGTCCGAGGCAGGCGGATCATGAGGTCAGGAGTTTGAGACCAGCCTGGTCAACATGGTGAAACCCTGTCTCTACTACAAATCCAAAAATTAGTCAGGTGTGGTGGCACGTGCCTGTAGTCCCAGCTACTCGGGAGGCTGAGGCAGGAGAATCGCTTGAACCCGAAAGGCAGAGGTTGCAGTGAGCTGAGATCATGCCACTGCACTCCAGTCTGGCGACAGAGCGAGACTCCGTCTCAAAGACATAACAAAACCAAACAAAACAGAAATGTTAGGGGAAATAGGCTCTTATTCACATCACCCATGAGATGAATAGGAACTATTGGGCCACGGTGGAATCTGGTCTCCTCCTGAATCCCGCCCCATACAGGGCAAGTTCATCCGAATCCATTTTGGAACCACTGGGAAGCTGGCCTCTGCAGATATTGAAACTTGTAAGTAGATCCATGGGGATTCAATGGCGTCTCAGAGTAACTGGGAACTGTTTGAAAGAGAGTCCTGTGTTTGTGTTCCAGATCTGCTGGAAAAATCAAGAGTCACTTTCCAGCTGAAGGCTGAAAGAAGCTACCACATCTTCTACCAGATACTTTCTAATAAGAAGCCTGAACTCATAGGTGAGGAAGTCACCAGTGGGGCTGGTGTTTTAGGCAGTTTGACTGTGATCGCTAGACTGAGGAGAGTTGTATCTACGTATGGTTACTCTACAGTCAACAGGGAAAGTTTATTTTATTTTATTTATTTATTTTGAGATGGGGTCTCCCTCTGTTGCCCAGGCTAGAATGCAGTGGCATGTTCACAGCTCACTTGCAACCTTGACCTTGCCGGGTTCAAGCAGTCCTCCAGCCCCAGCCTCCCGAGTGACTGGGATTACAGGCACATGCCCCCACACCCGGCTACTTTTTGTATTTTTTGTAGAGATGAGGTTTCACCATGTTGCCCAGGCTGGTCTTGAACTCCTGGGCTCAAGCAACTTGCCCGACTTGGTCTCCCAAAGTGCTGGGATTACAGGTGTGAGCCACTGCACCTGGCCAGGAAAAGTTTATTTTAGAAATGGGATGTGACTATCTGGGCAGTCACATGCCAATTTGAAAAACCTAATCAAACAGAGGGTAACAAGAACAGACCACTCCTGACTAGCTCTGGTTTATAAAAACCTTCTGAGCAACGGAACATCTAACTGTCCTTTGGCGCCCCCTTGTGTTCGGGCACAGAAACAATCTATGGCCAAAAGCGCCACCAAAGCAAACAGAGTAAGGAAGCCCATGGAGGTACTACGCACTTCCCTTGTCCACCCTTCACAGTGGTCTCCGTGCACACTGCTTTCTTTGCTCTTTGGCTGTGTTTGCTCAGCCTTCTGGTCTCCAGCTTGGAAACAGGCTGCAGCATTTCAACAGATTTTAGAAAAGGCTATGATTATACCAAATGGGTAGGTGGGCTCTTGTCCTGACCCCCACTCAGCCAGTTTTCCCTATTAACTTCTCCCAGCTGACACTGATAGGCATCATTAGCATGCAAGGCAAGGGAATTTAAAGGTTCTCCCTAGGGTCCTTCCTCTCCATTGTGTGGGAGACTGAGAAGTCTTCCCTGGACCATATTTTCCATGACAGCCTGCGTATTGTGGAGCTGCCTAAAAGATTTTTAATGTTGACTGGGCGCGGTGGCTTACGCCTGTAATCCCAGCACTTCGGGAGGCCCAGGCGGGCGGATCACGAGGTCAGGAGATCGAGACCATCCTGGCTAACACGGTGAAACCCCGTCTCACTAAAAACACAAAAAAGTAGCCGGGCGTGGTGGTGGGCGCCTGTAGTCCCAGCTACTCGGGAGGCTGAGGCAGGAGAATGGCGTGAACCTGGGAGGCAGAGCTTGCAGTGAGCTGAGATCGCGCCACTGCACTCCAGCCTGGGAGACAGAGCGAGACTCTGTCTCAAAAAAAAAGAGAAAAAAAGATTTTTAATGTTAAGTTCAATTTGGGATCCAGCGGTAAAAGTTCCAGCCCAGGGTGCAGGAGCTCAAAACACTCACTGGGTGGTTTTTTTCTTTGCATCCGCATGACCTCCTGGAACGATTCGTCATTTCAGAGCTGCTGCTTATTACGACCAACCCTTACGACTACCCGTTCATCAGCCAGGGGGAGATCCTCGTGGCCAGCATAGACGATGCGGAGGAGTTGCTGGCTACAGATGTAAGTGGAACCAACAGAAGGGGTGGGTGTTCCCCCTCCATCACTGGGGCCAACCGGCTGACGTGCTGCCCTTTCCATGCCAGAGCGCCATTGACATCCTGGGCTTCACCCCAGAAGAGAAATCTGGGCTCTACAAGCTGACGGGAGCCGTGATGCACTATGGGAACATGAAGTTCAAGCAGAAGCAGCGAGAGGAGCAGGCCGAACCGGACGGCACAGAAGGTACAAAATCAGTGTGACAGGCCGCAAACCAGAGTGGGTGGCTGATCCGCTGAGGTCACTTGGTGCTGCTTTTGAAAGCAATTAATCCAGTCAGGCCCAGTGGCTCGCACCTGTAATCCCAGCACTTTGGGAGGCTGAGGGGGCCAGATCACCTGGGTTGGGAGGTCGGGAGTTGGAGACCAGCATGGACAACATGGTGAAACCCCATCTCTACTAAAAGAAAATTAGGCTGGGCGTGGTGGCTGGTGCCTGTAATCCCAGCACTTTGGGAGGCCAAGGCCAGTGGATCATGAGGTCAGTAGATCGAGACCATCCTGGCTAACACGGTGAAACCCTGTCTCACTAAAAACACAAAAAATTAGCCAGGCGAGGTGGCAGGCGCCTGTAGTCCCAGCTACTTGGGCGGCTGAGGAAGGAGAATGGCGTGAACCTGGGAGGTGGAACTTGCAGTGAGCCGAGATTGCACCACTGCACTCCAGCCTGGGCAACAGAGTGAGACTCAATCTCAAAAAAAAAAGAAAAGAAATTAGCTGAACATGGTGGAGCACACCTGTACCAGCTACTCAGGAGACTGAGGCACAAGAGTCAGACAGAGTTTTGCTCTGTCGCCCAGGCTAAAGTGCAGTGGCGCGATCTCGGCTCGCTGCAGCCTCTCCACCCTAGTTCAAGTGATTCTCCTGCCTCAGCCTTCCGAGTAACTGGGATCATAGGCACACACCAACGTGCCTGGCTAACTTCTTTGTATTTTTAGTAGAGACAGGGTTTCACCATGTTGGCCAGGCTAGTCTCAAACTCCTGACCTCAAATGATTCGCCCGCCTTGGCCTCCTAAAGTGTTGGGATTACGGGCATGAGCCACCGTGCCCAGCCGGCTCGAGAGTTTCTTGAACCCAGGAGGCAGAGGTTGCAGTGCACTGAGATCACTCCACTGCACTCCAGCCTGGGCGACACAGTGAGACCATCTCAAAAACAAAAACAAAAACAATTGAAAGCGATTAATCCTTCCATCCGGAGAAGTGAATAACCCTTTCTGGGCCTCAGATGCCCATAGCTGTTGTTGCCACTTGCTTTTGCTGAATCACTCGAATAGTCTTGTTTCAGATGCAGTGAGGGATGACCAGGGCTTTCTGAAACCCAGCCCTGCCTTTTCATAAAGTCCATCACATTCTCTGAGTGACTTAGCTTCCATTGGCCACGTATATGCAGTTTAGCCACAGGGAAGGCACAAATGTACCAAGATGAACTCAGCCAACCTTTGAAACTTCTGGATGATTTTTAAAGCAGCTCCTCTGCTTTTCTAAGTATTGTCCTTGTTTTCTTGCCAGTGGCTGACAAAACAGCCTATCTGATGGGCCTGAACTCTTCGGACCTCCTGAAAGCTTTGTGCTTTCCTAGAGTGAAAGTTGGGAATGAGTACGTTACCAAAGGTCAAACTGTGGATCAGGTAACTGTTTCGAGGCCGGGGAAGGGGGCAGGACCCTGCTGGCCACTGCCTTCATACCCATTAGCTGGTCTTTCCCCTGACAGGTTCACCATGCTGTTAATGCTCTTTCGAAATCAGTTTATGAAAAGTTGTTCTTGTGGATGGTCACTCGCATTAACCAGCAACTGGATACGAAGCTTCCAAGACAACACTTCATTGGCGTTTTGGACATTGCAGGCTTTGAAATCTTTGAGGTTTGTGTTAGTTACATTCATATTTTCATATGGCTTCATGTGAGGGAAATTGGTTTCATGATCCTAAAGGGAAGAGAGCAAGGTGGCTGTCTTGTGGTTTCCTGTAAGAAACTAGATGGAGAGTGGATGGAATAGAGGAGCGGTACTTACTGGAAAGGTTTGTATTAGGTTTTTTTGTTTGTTTGTTGTTTGTTTGTTTTTTGAGACTGAGTTTCACCCCGTCACTCAGGCTGGAGTGCAGTGGTGCAATCTCGGCTCACTGCACCCTCCGCCTCCTGAGTTCAAGGGATCCTCCTGCCTCAGCCTCCTGAGTAGCTGGGATTACAGGCATGTGCCACCATGCCTGGCTAATTTTTGTATTTTTAGTAGAGATGGGGTTTCACCATGTTGGTTAGGCTGGTCTCGAACTCGTGACCTCAAGTGATCCATCCGCCTCGGCCTCCCAAAGTGTTGGGATTATAGGCGTGAGCCACTGCACTCGGCTGGGTTTGTATTATTTTAAAGGAAGGGAAGATGTCTATCAAGTGGAATTTTAAAGGACATTTTGAAATGGATAAAAGAAAAAAAAATTAAATGCAATCACTGATTTAGGGACTGCCATAAAAGAGATACTAAAACTCTCTTATCAGAGAGTTTGATAAGTTAATCATGCACTATTTTCTATAAATATACCACTGGTTCTGTGGTAGACGTGCATAGCCACGGCCAGGCGTGGTGGCTTATGCTTGTAATCCCAGCACTTTGGGAGGCCGAGGCGGGCATGTCACGAGGTCAAGAGATCAAGACCATCCCGGCCAATGTGGTAAAACCCCGTCTCTACTAAAAATACAAAAATTGGATGGGCTTGGTGGCCCACGCCTGTAGTCCCAGCTACTCTGGAGGCTGAGGCGGGAGGATCGTTTGAACCCAGGAGGCAGAGGTTGCAGTGAGCCGAGATGGTGCCACTGCACTCCAGCCTGGTGACAGAGCAAGACTCCGTCTCAAAAAAAAAAAAAAAGTGGATAGTCACTCATCAAAGTGTGTATTTAGTGTTTCCCAGGTACAGGGCATGCAGGTGAAAAAAATAGATGAGCTTGTAGTCTAGTAGAGAAGAAATAGAAGTCTATATGGCACATGGAAGAGTAACTACAAAATAAAGTACATAAGTGATGCCCAGACCTTGGGAACTCAGGAGAGGGAGAAATACCTTCTCATTGGAAGTTTACAGAAGACTCCAAGGAGGAGATGAGGCAGGCCTTGAAGACTGTGACTGTATCTGAAAGTATTAATGTGTTTGACAAGAACCTGGGGCAATGAGGAGGAATGCTGATGGTCTTTGATTTTGAAAGAAGTCTAACTTTTCACATGAACGTTATATTTTGTTGTTAGTATAACAGCCTGGAGCAGCTATGCATCAACTTCACCAACGAGAAACTGCAACAGTTTTTCAACCACCACATGTTCGTGCTGGAGCAGGAGGAGTACAAGAAGGAAGGCATCGAGTGGACGTTCATCGACTTTGGGATGGACCTGGCTGCCTGCATCGAGCTCATCGAGAAGGTATCCAGTTCCATCCCCACTTCTCATAGACTCTTCTGCTCGTTACGGCAGCTCACATTTACCCCTCTGCACTTTGCCTTCAATATAGCCTATGGGCATCTTCTCCATCCTGGAAGAGGAGTGCATGTTCCCCAAGGCAACAGACACCTCCTTCAAGAACAAGCTGTATGACCAGCATCTTGGAAAGTCCAACAACTTCCAGAAGCCCAAGGTGGTCAAAGGCAGGGCCGAGGCCCACTTCTCATTGATCCACTATGCGGGCACCGTGGACTACAGTGTCTCAGGCTGGCTGGAGAAGAACAAGGACCCTCTGAATGAGACCGTGGTCGGGCTGTACCAGAAGTCCTCCAACAGGCTCCTGGCACACCTCTATGCCACGTTTGCCACGGCGGATGGTAACAGGAGTGCTATGTGTTCATGTGATCTCCCTCCATCTGTTCCGCAGTAACAAAAAACCTTTTAGATGCACCTATAACACGTGCCCTCCTTTATTGCTTTCAGCTGACAGTGGAAAGAAGAAAGTGGCCAAGAAGAAGGGTTCTTCCTTCCAAACTGTCTCTGCCCTTTTCAGGGTAAGAAAAATACAAGTTTATTTGCTTCTGATTGGTTTAAGTCTTATCAAAACGAGCAATGTTGAGATTCTAAACTTGGTTTGTTCGAGAGTAGTAGTGTTGTCTTAATCTGATTACTGTCACTTACTGAGGTGAAGTGACAGACGATGAAATATAATAAATATGGTCTAACCAATGTGGGATGACAATATCACTATTATCTTATACGAAAGATAGCTGAGTTGGCTGGTCTGAGTTTCCAGCACAAACTCTCCGATTTTCCTAAAGGACACCAGCAATAGACCTCACGCTCCCAGTGGATCCATCCCCTGAGTTGATTTCAGAAAGCATTTTGTACTTGGCGAGCCTGTGGCTCACTGGGAGACAAAAGACAATTGTATCAGTTACTAGCCTACACCTCCAGCCATAGGACCGTTAAAAGACTGAGTTAGGCTGGACGCAGTGGCTCACGCCTGTAATCCCAGAACTTTCGGAGGCTGAGGTGGGCAGATCACAAGGTCAGGAGATTGAGACCATACTGGCTAACATGGTGAAACCCCCGTCTTCATTAAAAATACAAAAAATTAGCTGGGCGTGGTGGCATGTGCCTGTAGTCCCACCTACTGAGGAGGCTGAGGCAGGAAAATTGCTTGAACCTGAGAGGTAGAGGTTGCAGTGTGCCAAGATCAAGCCACTGCACTCCAGCCTGGGCAACAGGGCGAGACTCCATCTCAAAAAAAAAAAAAAAAAGACAGAGTTAAATCATTTCACTATCCTTTAGAACTTATGATACATTTTAAACATAGATCTTATTTTCATTACAATGGATCTCTGTCTTCATAAAAACCTACAGTAGGCTGGCAAATGTCTTTTTTTCTTCTTCTTCATCTTTTAGGAAAACCTGAACAAGCTGATGTCAAATTTAAGAACTACTCACCCTCACTTTGTGCGCTGTATAATTCCCAACGAAACCAAAACTCCAGGTGAGACACCTGCTGGCTTGCTAGGTGGTGCTCAGTTTTTAAGAACTTCTATGTCAGGCTGATATCTCGCTTCTGTTCCCAGGGGCTATGGAACACAGCCTTGTCCTGCACCAGCTGCGGTGTAATGGTGTCCTGGAGGGTATCCGCATCTGCAGGAAAGGATTCCCGAACAGGATTCTCTACGGGGATTTTAAACAAAGGTCTGTAATAAACATGTTCTATATGCTTGGGGATGAGATGTATGAACACTGAAATTTGAGAGGGAGAAAGATTGGTATGAAAAGAGCAGTTATGGACCTCCATGCGAACTGAACAACCTACCATTTGGCCAAGTCATATATATTTGTTTCTTCCATGGTTTTCTCTGGAATTTATCTGATATACAAAATGGCAGGAAAAGCTCTGGCCGAAGAGTCAAGAGACCTAGATTCTAGACTGCTGTCGAGCAATGTGACTCCGAGCTAGTTCCTTCATCTCCTGGGACCTTGGCCTTCTGCCTATAGGAAGAGAGGCCTGAACTGCATGTTCTCCAAAGTTTGTGTCTTTACCAACAGTCTGTGATGATTTCCGTGTCTACAATGCAGATACCGAGTGCTCAATGCCAGTGCAATCCCTGAGGGACAATTCATTGACAGCAAGAAAGCCTGTGAAAAGCTTCTGGCATCCATCGATATTGACCACACTCAGTACAAATTTGGACATACCAAGGTAATGCATCAGTCCTGACAGATGCTGGCCTGTTTGTCCTCTTGACACAGCTTCTCCAGGAAACTGACTCATGTCACCTTCTGCCCCACAAGGTGTTCTTCAAGGCTGGCTTGCTGGGAACCCTGGAAGAGATGCGGGATGACCGCCTGGCCAGACTGATCACCCGGACACAGGCTGTGTGCAGAGGGTTCCTCATGCGTGTGGAATTCCAGAAGATGGTGCAGAGGAGGTCCAGCAGGGTCTTTGTTCAAACATGAGCTCTTTGGGGAAGGGGAGTCTCTCTCAGAAATAAGCAATGTCTTGTTTTTAGGGAGTCCATCTTCTGCATCCAGTACAACATTCGCTCATTCATGAACGTCAAGCACTGGCCCTGGATGAAACTGTTCTTCAAGATTAAGCCCCTCCTCAAGAGTGCAGAGACCGAGAAAGAGATGGCCACCATGAAGGAAGAATTCCAGAAAACCAAGGATGAACTCGCCAAGTCGGAGGCAAAAAGGAAGGAGCTAGAGGAAAAACTGGTGACTCTGGTCCAAGAGAAGAATGACCTGCAGCTCCAAGTCCAAGCTGTATGTGTTTAGCAACCTTTTTTTTTAAAACTCTTCTAGATTTGATTATTTGTTTAGAAAAATTGGGTTATTGGTGGGGATTTTTGCTTTTTAGTTGAAATGTTTCATAAAGAACTTCATATATAGCAAAATACTGGAATGTTGCAAACCTTATATCATTAAAGGAAATTATTATTCTTTCTGTTTTAAGGAAAGTGAAAATTTGTTGGATGCTGAGGAAAGATGCGATCAGCTGATCAAAGCCAAATTCCAGCTCGAGGCCAAGATCAAAGAGGTGACGGAGAGAGCTGAGGATGAGGAAGAGATCAATGCTGAGCTGACAGCCAAGAAGAGGAAACTGGAGGATGAATGTTCAGAACTCAAGAAAGACATTGATGACCTTGAGTTGACTCTGGCCAAGGTTGAGAAGGAGAAACATGCCACAGAGAACAAGGTATTCTTTTTGTAGCTGTGTCTAGCTTGATATAGTCATTGCAAACTAAACTCTAAGCTTATAATTGCTTGTGGATTCTTCTTAGGTTAAAAACCTTACTGAGGAACTCTCCGGATTAGATGAAACAATTGCAAAGTTAACCAGGGAGAAGAAGGCCCTCCAAGAGGCCCACCAGCAGGCTTTGGATGACCTCCAAGCTGAAGAAGACAAAGTCAATTCTTTGAACAAAACCAAGAGCAAACTGGAACAGCAAGTTGAAGACGTAAGTAAATAATGCTCATCAGGAGTCCTAGAACTCCAGGGTTGGAAGAGCCCTCAAGGGTCCTCTTGCAAAGCATTTGTTCCAAAAGGAAATGGTGCCTTTTTCAGCTGGAAAGTTCCCTAGAACAAGAAAAGAAGCTCCGCGTAGACCTGGAAAGGAACAAAAGGAAATTGGAAGGAGACTTGAAGCTTGCCCAAGAGTCCATATTAGATCTGGAGAATGACAAGCAACAGCTGGACGAAAGGCTCAAGAAGTATGCCCCTCAACCACTGGCTTCCATTTTGCAAGTTACTGTGTATTTTATCTTCATGCATTCTCCATTTCTCTTCACAGGAAAGATTTTGAATATTGTCAACTTCAAAGCAAAGTGGAAGATGAGCAGACACTGGGCCTCCAGTTTCAGAAGAAAATCAAAGAGTTGCAGGTAGGAGCCCTCTGCATTCCTTTCTTCCATGTGAGGCCACTTACAGTGAGCTGGGTGCTGTCTGCTATAAGTCATTCAGAGCAAGTGGGCAAGACTGTGGGGCCACCTGCCTCATGGTTTTCTTTCTGCTAGGCTGGCCTGGCCATGATGAACCGTTTCCCATCACATCTGACAAAATCCATAATTAAAGTATTTAAGTTAACAACTAAAAGTTAACATTTAGTTGAGTGGAAAATGTTCAGGTTTGGTCACTGCAGGAGTAATTACCATGTTCAGGTAGAAAAAATTCATGTGAAAGGAAATTTGCAATATTCACTGGGGGGGAGTCTAAAACTCAGTTTGTCTAATGGGAAGGGAAACCAGCCTGTTTTTGACAATCAGAGTCCCCGGGGGGAACCGACTGCCCACGGGGTGAACTGCTGCCCTCCACAGGCTCGAATTGAGGAGCTGGAGGAGGAGATAGAGGCAGAGAGGGCGACCCGCGCGAAGACAGAAAAACAGCGCAGCGACTATGCCCGAGAGCTGGAGGAGCTGAGTGAGCGGCTGGAGGAGGCGGGAGGAGTCACCTCCACGCAGATAGAGCTCAATAAGAAGCGGGAGGCAGAGTTCCTGAAGCTGCGCAGGGACCTGGAGGAGGCCACCCTGCAGCACGAAGCCATGGTGGCCACGCTGAGGAAGAAGCACGCGGATAGTGTGGCCGAGCTTGGGGAGCAGATTGACAACCTGCAGCGGGTCAAGCAGAAGTTGGAGAAGGAGAAGAGCGAGTTCAAGCTGGAGATTGATGACCTCTCCAGCAGCATGGAGAGTGTGTCGAAATCTAAGGTGCTGCGGGGGGTGGGGGGTGTGGGGGCGGCTCAAGGCTTTCCATCAGAGAGACTCCGTGGTCATTCAAACTTGACTTTGCCAACTGACTCTGCTCCCCTTTCTGAATCCTTCAGGCAAATCTGGAAAAAATCTGCCGAATGCTGGAGGATCAGTTAAGTGAGGCCAGGGGCAAGAATGAGGAAATTCAGAGGAGCCTGAGTGAGCTGACCACACAGAAGTCTCGTTTGCAGACCGAGGCTGGTGAGCAGAAAACCAGTGGGGCCAAAACCTCCTGGCACCCAATGGGCGCAGCTGGCCAAAACCAAGGGCAGGGTGTGTTGAGGGGAGAATCTCTAAGGAAGCATCTTTTCAGGAGAGAAGAAATGGAAATAACTCACAGAAAGAGCCATTTGAAATAGCTTGAAGGGAGAGAACATGAGGAGTTCAGTAAGAACAAGAGAGAAAGAGGAGTAGACCAGAAAGAGAAGGGGCTCAAAATATCATCTCATTCAAACTCTTTCAAAAGTAATATAAACTTGCATCAAACAGACTCTGATGAGAAGAAATGAGACTAGAAATTAAGAGTCAGGGCCTTGCTACTTCTTTCTGCACATTAACTCCGATATTCATTGTCTGCATCCAAGTTTTTGAGAATAAAGAGAGAAACATGGCCACTGTTTAAAGATCCTGGTATATAATAAAAATATAAGGGAGGCCAGATGTGGTGGCTCACGCCTGTCAACCCAGCACTTTGGGAGGCCGAGGCGGGCAGATCACCAGAGGTCAGGAGTTCGAGACCAGCCTGGCCGACACGGTTAAACCCCGTTTCTACTAAAAATACAAAAATTGCCAGATGCAGTGGCTCACACCTGTAATCCCAGCACTTTGGGAGGCCGAGGCAGGCAGATCAAGAGGCCAGGAGATCAAGACCATCCTGACTAACACGGTGAAACCCCGTCTCTACTAAAGATACAAAAAATCAGCCGGGCATGGTGGCGGGTGCCTGTAGTCCCAGCTACTTGGAAGGCTGAGGCAGGAGAATGGCGTGAACCCGGGAGGCAGAGCTTGCAGTGAACCGAGATTGCATCACTGCACTCCAGCCTGGGCGACAGAGCGAGACTCCGACTCAAAAAAAAAAAAAAAAAAGAAAAGAAAAATACAAAAATTAGCAAGGCGTGGTGGCGGGCACCTGTAATCCCAGCTACTTGGGAGGCTGAGGCAGGAGAATCGCTTGAATCTAGGAGGCGGAGGTTGCAGTGAGCCAAGACTGTACCATTACACTCCTGCCTGGGCAACAAGAGTGAAACTCTGTCTCAAAAAAAAAAAAGTAAGGAAAGTTTGTTTGGGGTTTTTGCCTAGAAAATGTGGCTCCACCCAGCCCTGGTGCATCCTCACAGGTGACTCCATCCTTGGCTGGCAGTCACAGCCAAGACAATGAAGAAAAGAAGTTTGGTAGCCACTTTTTTTTTTTTTTTTTTTTTTTTTTTTTTTTTTTTTGGGACTGAGTCTCACTCTGTCACCCAGGCTGGAGTGCAATGGCGTGGTCTCAGCTCACTGTAAACTCAGCCTCCCAGGTTCAAGCGACTCTCCTGCCTCAGCCTCCTGAGTAGCTGGGACTACAGACACATGCCACCACACACGGCTAATTTTTATATTTTTAGTAGAGACGGGGTTTCACTGTATTGGCCAGGCTGGTCTTGAACTCCTGACCTCGTGATCCACCTGCCTCGGCCTCCCAAAGTGCTGGGATTACAGGCGTGAGCCACCGCACCCGGCCTATGGTAGCCACTTTTACAGTCATGTTGGAGGATTCACCTCTGAAATCATAAAGCCCCATTCCATGTTTTTCTCTTACCTCTTTGTAAGCATATAAACTTGAACTTACCCTATTCACCCAAGAGTCTAACCATAGATATAAAGCTCTTAAGTATTTCTCTATGTATTTATTGATAACAAATCAACAAACAGCTGGAAACACCTGCCACTGGGAAGGTCTGATGTGAGTAATTAGGTGCTCCTGGTAATATTTACATTTACAGTTCTTCTCAATGGATTTTTTTTTTTGACAGAACGTCAGTCCCACCTTCCAGTAGTTTCCAACAGTATCTTATCCAGTTCTGCTGTTAGTTTCCTTTTTCATGAACGATATACCTTCTCCCTCAAGAAGAAACTATATCTTATCCTTTTCTCTCTCCCCAGATCTTAGCACAGTGCCTTACACGTAATAGAAACTTGATGAGTGAATGAGTGAATGAATTAAATGAAAGTGTTTCCTTCTGGACACAGGTGAGCTGAGTCGTCAGCTGGAAGAAAAGGAAAGCATAGTATCCCAACTTTCCAGGAGCAAGCAAGCATTTACCCAGCAAATAGAAGAGCTCAAGAGGCAGCTGGAGGAAGAGAACAAGGTACATTGAAGGGAGGCTACTTTGCTCAGATTTTTAAATATCACCTGCGGGAGGAAAAATAATAGGCAACTTCATTCAGTAGGTGGTGACAGAAGGGACACACTTGGATTGCATCATGCACTTGGCACTGAATATATCAGGTGCTCTTCTCTTTTTAACTTCTGCAGGCCAAGAACGCCCTGGCGCACGCCCTGCAGTCCTCCCGCCACGACTGCGACCTGCTGCGGGAACAGTATGAGGAGGAGCAGGAAGGCAAAGCCGAGCTGCAGAGGGCGCTGTCCAAGGCCAACAGTGAGGTTGCTCAGTGGAGGACCAAATACGAGACGGACGCCATCCAGCGCACAGAGGAGCTGGAGGAGGCCAAGTGCGTAGCTCTGTTTGCTTTTAGAAGAACTGCTTGGGAATGAATTCGATGAATTTATTTGTATTACTAGACGTTTCCCCATCTCATGTGTCTTTAAATGCGGTGCTGGGCCATTAGAGGGACCTGGCGTTAGCACGTTTTATTAAAACAAACAACTTTGATCTTGGTTAGACACAAGGCAAGTTATTAATCCCGGATTTTGAGTAGACAGGAAATTCTCCTGGGCGTATAGAAACACATGCGTGTCTGAATCACATAGATTAGTGATTCCAACGTGATGAGTAGTGATGTTCAAGTGGATGGAAACTTAAATATCAGTTACTTCTCTTTCATATTCTTTAAGGAAAAAACTTGCTCAGCGCCTTCAAGATTCTGAGGAACAGGTTGAGGCAGTGAATGCTAAATGTGCTTCACTGGAGAAGACCAAGCAGAGGCTGCAAGGAGAGGTGGAGGATCTGATGGTTGATGTTGAAAGAGCCAATTCCCTGGCCGCCGCTCTGGATAAGAAGCAGAGGAACTTTGACAAGGTGTGGGGTCCGCTCTGTGCTGGGTGAATGCCATGATGCAGGGGATTTCTAGCAGCCGTGGAAGGAGGACAATGCATCCCAGACCTGACTCTGCCCTCACCAGCAGTGTGGCCTTGGGCAAGTCCCTGAACTTCCCCGGGCTGTAGTTTCCTTATCTGCAAAACAGAATGGGAATAGGCTGGGGGTAGAGGTCCCTTTCAAAAGTTGTCCATAGAAACAAACCAGTTTCTACAACGTCGGTGCAGCCCTAAGCATTTTTCCTTTCTGTACTGCTGGTCTGTCTAAGCTGAGGTCCCATTGGGAGGCTTTCTGGAAGCCCTTCTTTCAAGATGGCAGATAAAGCTGATTGAAACCAATGCTTTAATGAAATATTCCAAAGTACGGGGCCATTTTTGTGTTAGGAAAAGGGCAATTATGCCCAGCTAACTCCTTCTCGAAGGATCTATTTGCATTTTCAAGATGGTAGTTGTTCCTGACTCATTACCTTGAGTACATTTATGGAACAAAATCTTGATTAGCCCAATAATCAATAACAAGGAGCCAGGTAAGTGATGCCAAGGGTAGCTGTAACTCTGCATTTAATTTAGTTATTTAGTATTTAGTTAGAAACCTAGAGGAGAGGTCAGAAATGGAGAGACCTTCTGTCCCGGTGTTCCAGGTGTTGGCAGAGTGGAAGACAAAGTGTGAGGAGAGCCAAGCAGAGCTGGAGGCATCCCTGAAGGAGTCCCGCTCCTTGAGCACTGAACTCTTCAAACTGAAAAATGCCTACGAGGAAGCCTTAGATCAACTTGAAACTGTGAAACGGGAAAATAAGAACTTAGAGCGTAAGTCACTCGAAATCCTCTGAAACTTCCTCCTTTCATGCTGTATTGCTCAAGAGCATGCTGGCGTGTGCGGCTTCATCGTTCAGTTTCCTACATACATGTGTGTTAATGCACACACAGAAAGTGTTCACCATCTGACAGGTTACTTTTAGCCTCTCTCTATATGATATCTTAACTCTGGGAAACAGGAAAGCTTAGGATTATAATAAACCAGGTAAAAAGCACCGAGTCAATGCTTTGCATGTCTGGAAACACATGTAGAAGCACTCATATGCAACTGAAACTTACTTCTTTACAGAGGAGATAGCGGATCTCACAGAACAAATTGCTGAAAATGGTAAAACCATCCATGAACTGGAGAAATCAAGAAAGCAGATTGAGCTGGAAAAGTCTGATATCCAGCTGGCTCTCGAGGAAGCAGAGGTGAGCGCTGGGAGGCAGGCGCAGGTGCAGACGCAGTCATGGTGAGCGGCGGCCGGGGAGTCTAGCTACTCCACACTGTGTGTTCATTTTAGCCTTTGTCAAATCACAGTCCTAATGCCTGCTCCTTTCCTGTCACACAGCAAAACTGTGAGGCTGAATGAGAATTTTCTTAAATTTATTGGAGAAGACTGTCATATTAAAATAGGCCTAAAGACGAGATTTTACAAAATATTAGATGAATTAAAAATATCTACAAAGGGCTTTACGCTCCTAAGAAATATGATGATTTAAACATTATTATTGGTTGATAGTATAATCAAAACCAAGAAGCAATGAAACATAGTTTTATTTCTGCCCTGAAGATAAATTTGGGACTTTTTTTTTTTTTTTTTTTTGAGATGGAGTTTCGCTCTTGTTGCCCAGGCTGGAGTGCAATAGTGCTATCTCGGCTCACTGCAACCTCCGCCTCCCAGGTTCAAGTGATTCTCCTGCCTCAGCCTCCCAAGTAGCTGGGATTACAGGCAGGCACCACCATGCCCAGCTAATTTTTATATTTTTAATAGAGACACGGTTTCACTATGTTGGTCAGGCTGGTCTCGAACTCCTGACCTCAGGTGATCCACCCGCCTCGGCCTGCCAAAGTGCTGGGATTACAGGCGTGAGCCACCGCGCCCGGCTAAATTTGGGACGTTTAAAAAGTGAGTTGTGAATATTGTAGGATTAGATTTAGGGCTATTTCCCTGAAGCTTTGTTACCTTGCAGGTTAGTAGAGCTGGCTTCATACCATCACGGACACTATTTGATTTGTTTTTGTTTCTTAAAGGCTGCTCTTGAGCATGAAGAAGCCAAGATCCTCCGAATCCAGCTTGAATTGACACAAGTGAAATCAGAAATTGATAGAAAGATCGCTGAGAAGGATGAAGAGATCGAGCAGCTGAAGAGAAACTACCAGAGAACAGTGGAAACCATGCAGAGCGCCCTGGACGCCGAGGTGCGGAGCAGGAATGAAGCAATCCGGCTCAAGAAGAAGATGGAGGGGGACCTGAATGAAATTGAGATCCAGCTGAGCCACGCCAACCGCCAGGCAGCAGAGACCCTCAAACACCTCAGGAGTGTCCAGGGACAGCTGAAGGTTTGAGAGAACCCCTCGGGGAAAAGCCTCTCCCGTCCTCACATACTCAGAAATGTAGGCTGGGCACAGTGGTGCAAGCCTGTAGTCCCGGCATTCTGGGAGACTGAGGCAAGAGGCTCACTTGGGCTCAGGAGTTCGAGACCAGCCTGGGCAATATAGAAAAACCTCATCTCTACAAAAAATTTAAAAATTAGCTAGGCATAGTGGCACAAGCCTATGGTCTCAGCTACTTGGGAGGCTGAGATGGGAGGATTGCTTGAGCCCAGGAGGCAGAGGTTACAGTAAGTTGAGATCACACCACTGCACACCAGCTTGGGTGACAGAACAAGACCCTGTCTCAAAACAAAAACGAAAACAACAGCAACAACAACTTAGAGATGTAGATGAGGCTCGTGGTCCTAACGCCTCAACTTCAAATAGAATGTTCCTTTTTCTCTGGCTAGGATACGCAGCTCCACCTGGATGATGCCCTCCGGGGCCAGGAAGACCTGAAGGAGCAGCTGGCGATCGTGGAGCGCAGGGCCAACCTGCTGCAGGCCGAGGTGGAGGAGCTGCGGGCCACTCTGGAGCAGACGGAGAGGGCCCGGAAACTGGCGGAACAGGAGCTCCTGGACTCCAACGAGAGGGTGCAGCTGCTGCACACCCAGGTGAGGGGAGGGAGAGGAAGAGAGGCGAGGTTCCAGCCTCAGACGCACCTGGGTAACAGCCCTCCTTTTGCCCTAGAACACCAGCCTCATCCACACCAAGAAGAAGCTGGAGACAGACCTCATGCAGCTCCAGAGTGAGGTAGAAGATGCCAGCAGGGATGCAAGGAACGCTGAGGAGAAGGCCAAGAAGGCCATCACGGACGTAAGGCATCTCCTTCCCGTTGCCCTCGGGCTGCCAGGATTGCATTGCATTAAAGCCCTCTCATAGTTAGACAGGTGCGGTCTCCTCCAGACACACCTGGTGCCCACATTCTGCTCCCCATTCACTCCCATCTCCGCTCAAACTCTCCTGTTCCCTCCTGCACTTTAGAAGAAGGGCATAAGAAAAAAAGGCAGAAAGGGATTATATCCTAGTAGGTCTGCCTGTGGAGAGGTGTGCACGTCTTTCCTTCAACATCTGACTTATTCCAAATATGAAAACAAGAACCTGAGGTGTCAATAGCCTACACATTTCTTCCTTCCTGGGTCTCCGAGGCTTTCTCCTGGCAGCCCACAGCGCTCATGGCGCCACCTGCTGCCCGGCGGGAGAACTTTACCTTGAAACGATTTTGCTGTTCCTGTATAGCTTTCATTCTGCAGAGGCCTTCCCTTAATCTCACTATTTCCAAAACTGTGAGGCTGGGTATCAGATCAGACTAAGTCTCAGGCTCCTTTGAAAATATATATTGGTGATAATGAAAACAAAAATTTCCCTGGGACAGGGGAGGGTTTCAAAGGAGGCCAGCTTAAGAAAGGCAAGAAACTGTTTCCCAGCCTGTCCCTGAAGTTCTCATTGCCTCATTGCTTAGGTTATTTTATCTACTGGGTGTAGCTCTGGCCCTCTTCCCGGGTGGCAGAGTGTGCTTCATCACAGTCTCACCTATTGTCCTTTTTCTTTCTTTCTTCCCCCGCCCACCACCCACCACCGAGACGGAGTTTCACTCTTATTGACCAGGCTGGAGTGCAATGGCGAGATCTCGGCTCACTGCAACCTCCTTTTCCTGGGTTCAAGCAACTCTCCTGCCTTAGCCTCCTGAGTAACTGGGATTATGGGCACCCGCCACCATGCCCAGCTAATTTTTTGTATTTTTAGTAGAGATGGGGTTTCACCATGTTGAGCAGGCTGGTCTTGAACTCCTGACCTCAGGTGATCCACCCGCCTCAGCCTCCCAAAGTGCTGGCATTACAGGCATGAGCCACCACGCCTGTCCTGTCCTTTTTCTTTAGCATGGTCTCTGGTCCTCTGGGGTCCAGGTTTTGACAGTTCCAAGGCACTGGAGCTTCCTCTGCATCCTAGCGAGTCCCATGTGCTTTTCAGGCTGCCATGATGGCTGAGGAACTAAAGAAGGAACAGGACACCAGCGCCCACCTTGAGCGGATGAAGAAGAACCTGGAACAGACGGTGAAGGACCTGCAGCACCGTCTAGATGAGGCTGAGCAGCTGGCCCTGAAAGGCGGGAAGAAGCAGATCCAGAAACTGGAGACCAGGGTGTGTGCAGGAGGAACCCCGCCCGCACCGAGCTTTTTAACCTCCCGATCATGCTCCAGCCCCTGACTAATATCCCCACCCTCTCCCCCAGATCCGAGAGCTGGAGTTTGAGCTTGAGGGGGAGCAGAAGAAGAACACAGAGTCTGTTAAGGGCCTGAGGAAGTATGAGCGGAGGGTCAAGGAGCTGACGTACCAGGTAAGTGGAAAGTAAATGCCATGATCGTGTCCTCTGTGATGTGCAAATGCCACTCCAGATTCTCCACCAAACTATGGGAAGAAACACTTTAGCCCAGAAAGCTGCCCATGCCATGTGCAAATCTGCTGCCTCTTCTCCAGTGACATTCCCATTTTCTCATTCTTAGAGTGAAGAGGACAGGAAGAATGTGCTGAGATTGCAGGATCTGGTGGATAAACTACAAGTGAAAGTCAAGTCCTACAAGAGGCAGGCAGAGGAGGCTGTAAGTGAGATAGGTGCTGACTGCTGCATTGCAGGCTGGGCTGTTTCCCATGGTGAGTTCTGAGAGGGGTGCGTGCTGATCTAACCTGCCTTGGCTCTTTGGTTTTAGGATGAACAAGCCAATGCTCATCTCACCAAATTTCGAAAGGCTCAGCATGAGCTGGAGGAGGCCGAGGAACGTGCGGATATTGCAGAATCTCAAGTCAACAAGCTCCGCGCTAAGACTCGAGACTTCACCTCCAGCAGGGTGAGTTGCTAACCTGGGAGGAGCCCCCCAGGGACTGTAGAAGCTTCTGAGCTGGAAGGAACCTCAGAGAACCCTTTACTTTAGAGGTTGGGAGTCTCAAGCTCAGGAAGAGAAAGTGCTTAAAGTCACTTAGCTGACTGGACCCTCGCTAGAATCCAGGTCTGTGAGTCACAGTAAAAACCGCCATCCTGCGCATGTACACCATGGACTACTATGCAGCCATAAAAAAGAATGAGTTCATGTCCTTTGCAGGGACATGGATCAAGCTGGAAGCCATCATTCTCAGCAAACTAACACAGGAACAGAAAAACAAATACCGCTTGTTCTCACTCATAAGTGGGAGTTGAACGATGAGAACACATGGACACAGGGAAGGGAACATCACACACTGGGGCCTGTTAGAGGGTGGGAGCCAAGGGGAGGGAGAGCATTAGGACAAATGCCTAATGCATGCAGGGCTTAAAACCTAGATGTCAGGTTGACAGGTGCAGCAAACCACCATGGCACATGTAAACCTATATAACAAACCTGCACGTTCTGCACACGTATCCCAGCAAAACAAACTGCCATCCTGAAAACGAGTGAGCGGGTCCCACTGAGCTCTCTCACGCGCCCCCTGCTGGTAATAAAAGGCTGCTGCAGGAGGCTCCTCCAGAGTCCGCTGAACACGGCATCAGACAGTAGGTCGCTGGCTGTCCAGCATTCGGGGCTTGCTCTTTCGTAGGGCCAGTTTCTCAGGCTATGGGGTGACTTCATGTGTGCAATCGTGCATTTTCCCAAGGTCCAAAAAATATCCTGTGTCCCACTGAAGTAGGCAAGCAATTCTCTGATGCCAGCCGGCGAAGCGGTGGGGTGGGAATGTGTCTGCCACCTGACTTAACTCCAGGTGCCTACTTTCTTCCCAGATGGTGGTCCACGAGAGTGAAGAGTGAGCCAGCCGTTCCGGAGCAGGACAGAAGATATGCAAAATGTGTATTTTCTTGGTTCCTGACCATTGATACTTAATGTCCATGTGACTCCTTTTCACATGCAATAAACTTTGCTTTATTTCAATCTGGGGCTGTTTCACCATATTTGTTTTCCTCTTTCCCATGCAGAAATGGTTCCTAGTTTGATGGTTTGTATGGTCAGAGGTGAAATCCTTGTAAGCAGACGGCTCGGTAAATTCAACCGGTGTGTGCATGTGCGGAGGGGGAGATGGCTTTTGGCTTAAATCAAAAAGGAAAAAAAAAAAAACCTTCTGGATTAACCTTTGCTTTGGTGGGGAGTGGGAGGCACAGCTTTTCAAAAGAGTCATCTCTTAATATGACATGAAGGGAACACAAAGGTAGGCTCATGAAAAGCCCTTGTCTCGAGCCGAATACGGTTATAAAGCAAAGGCCCACATTCCCCTTCTTTACATTCTACTGGGGAAATACATCTGAAATCTAGTAAATATTTGTTGTTCATGCAAGCACCGTGCTATCAGGAATACACAAATGAATAAAAAAGAGGCTGGCCCCTTCAACATCTCAGTCTAAATCTACTACTGTTACCTTAGCTCAATGTGCACTATTTCAAAGCTGCACAACAGAAAATCCCACCCCTTACCCAAGATAATCTTGTCTTTACCTTAAGAGGGAAGGAAGGCAGGAAGTCAGATAACCATCTGGTTGACTTGCTACTAGAAAGAGCATCTTCTAGCATGGGATCCTTTGTTTATTGTCATCATTAAATTTATTAGCAATAGTTGCCAAGTTCCCTTCTTTGTCTGATTCCAGAAGATGAGGGGACCTAGTTTGACTCACGTGAGAATGAAAGGCCAAGGGGTGCTCTCTCCAGATGTGGGGGAACTCAACAAATCATTTAGCTTTTTCAATAAATAAATTGCAAAGAAAAAAATATAAAACAAACAGAAGGGGGACTTGTAGATTAAAAGACACTTAGTGGACCTATCCACCAATTGCACTGTGTGGACCTTGTTAGGATACTGCTTTGTACAAACACGCTGTTAAAAAATACGTGCACACACACACACACACAGTCCAACTGGTAAATTTGAAAACTGACTGGATATTGTTGGTGATATGAGATTATTGTTCATTTTAAGGTATAATGTGATATTGTGATTATGCTTTCTAAGATAGTCCTTATATTTTAAAAATACGCGGTAAAGGTCGGATGTGGTGGTTCACGCCTATAATCCCAGCACTTTGGGAGGCTGAGGTGGGCGGATCACAAGGTCAAGAGATCGAGACCATCCTGGCCAACATGGTGAAACCCCGTCTCTACCAAAAATACGAAAATTAGGCGTGGTGGTGCTCACCTGTAGTCCCCACTACTTGGGAGGCTGAGGCAGGAGAATCGCTTGAACCTGGGAGGCGGAGGTTGCAGTGAACTGAGATCACGCCACTGCACTGCAGCCTGGCGACAGAGTGAGACACTGTCAAAAAAAAAAAAAAAAAAAGTGGTAAAATACATACACACCAGAAAGGAAGACTAAGCAAGAGATCTTTGAAGTAAACTTATTTTACAGAATTTAAGACTTAAAGAATTAATAAAAGAGGCCCTTGATGCATTTTATGCAGAACTGGGGTGCCTCTGAACTTGAAAATATCTGGGATCGTGGGACCCCTTGTGTCCACTTATTGTCAAAGTGTGACATTTCCCACAAAGGAGAAGGTGTGGAGTTTGGTGCTGGAAGTGATGTATGACGATCTCTTCTAGGCTTTGATTTTGTGAAGGATATAAATGAAAAGATTCCTTTTCTAAGAGTGAATATTATGACCAAAGTCACCAGTGGTCATTTATTCCATCAAAAAAAGATGCCCATGACTATAGAAAATGTAAGCTGTGTTACTAAGAAGAGAAAAATAAAAGCACCAATTCCATTCCAAATCAGGAACCGCTGTGCCGCACGAGCTGGGGAGGGGTCTCCTCCGACCGTGGAGAGGAGGAGGATGAGATCAGCCACTATTTACTGACTGAACTCTATCCGTGTGCACTTGGCATGCACTCCCTCGTGCCCTCAGCACGCAGACTCAGCCATGAGGAGAGGGACCTTATCAACCCTGCGTTACAGATGAAGACACGAACCACTGAGTGATTTGTTTCAGGTCAAAATGGCAGAGCTGGGATTCTCTCTGGATCCTAAGACTCCTTTACCCTACAAGGTACTAACCTTTTATCAGGGCAGCTGGCCACACAGACAGGTGAAATCCCTCAAAGAGCTGGAGCACAGGGTACAGCTGTGTTGAAACTGGGCTGATAGAACCCAAAGCGTACTTTGTGTTTTCTTTCCGATGATGGACTGTTTCTGTTAGCGTCCACCAGGTGTTTCTCTATAACCCTCCTCTTGTCCACCACCTCAGCCCACCCCATCCTCAGGGAGACTCTCTTAGGACAGGACCTTCGGCCATTCAGTAGGAACTTAGGTGACTTTAGCTCATTTGCAACATCCACCGGCTCTTTCGTACATGGGCTCCAGGGCAGGGTGGCAAAAGAATGAAGGGCGCCTTGAATCTCACTTTTTTTGGGTGAGCCTCTCCAAATTAAGGGCCATTTCTTATCATATTTTTTATTTTCATTGAGAAGGAGTCTCGCTCTGTCACCCAGGCTTGAGCGCAGTGGCGCGACCTCGGCTCACTGCAACTTCTGCCGCCCGGTTTCAAGCAATTCTTGTGCTTCAGCCTCCAGGGTAGCAGGGACCACAGGCACACGCCACCAGGTCTGGCTAATTTTTTTGTATTTTTAGTAGAGACGGGGTTTTGCCATGTTGGCCAGAATGGTCTCGAACTTCTGACCTCAGGTGATCCACCCGCCTCGGCCTCCCAAGGTGCTGGGATTACAGGTATGAGCCACCGCACCCAGCCATTAAGGGCCATTTCTAATTACTTTTCCCCTTCATAAACAGCTTGCTTTTTCTTTTTTATTCTTTCTTTCTGGTGTTGGGGTATGGAATGTATTAACCTTCTCCCTGTAATCCTCATGCTATCTGGAAACCTCTGGCTTTCTGAATTTTTTATTGAGTCTTAAATCTCTTAGCAGTGGCTTTGTATTTTTTATTACTTTTATAATTTTTTAATTACACAAGAAATACACGGCCAAGCACAAGATTAAAAAAAAAAAAAAAAAAATCTGTCAACTATAAAAGGACCGCCAGCAAGGAGGGTAGACTCTTTATTTGGAACAGCTGAAGCCTTGATTTATGGTTGGCAGATGGCCCCCTTCTTAAGGACATGTGAGGGACACAGTTTCTAATAGCAGTAACATGTCCTTATGGGGGAAAACTAGTTGCAGTTTGCAGCCCGCCACCAGCTGGTGAGGGCGGCCTTTCATTTCTCCACGCCTGGATCACCCGACAGCTGAGAGCTTTAATAAAACAAGTGTGCCTAGGAATGTGGGGTGAGCGAGCCACTCAGAACACAGACGTCTTTTTACACCCCTATCAATAATCCCAGTGCTAAAAACAACAGCGGCTGGGAGGTTCTGAGGCTGCTTGCTGGATCTGAGCGGCGATCTGGTTACCCTCAGCCATGCCAAGACATTCTGGAGGCGCTCATGCCCCAACTGCAGGCCATCCGGAGCCAGGGGATGGCACAGATTGTTTTTATCTAAGGTGTTTCATGCTTGCCAAGGTAGTGAGGAGCACGAACTCCCAACTCCTGGGCTTTGATGAGTCTTCTTCGGGTGACGTTAAACGGGACATGGTCCTTGTTCAAAGTCCTGGGGAGATTTAGGAGGGGGATGATAGACACCCTTAGGTGGCCTTCATGGGGAAGCCTGGAGCAAGCTTGCTGAGAGAAGGGTAAAGCATATGGAGAGGTGTCACTGACATAGGACTCCTCAGTGACTCAGGGATAATGGAGACAAGGTAAGGTGAAGCCTCACACCTCAAGGAAGGTAAAGGAAATAAAACTTCCCCAATAAGAGTGATGAAAGAACACAACCAAACCAAGCCCATAGGGGTCCTGCGTGGTAGAGGACGGTGACAGGGTGGCACGCTTTTACAGTCAGAGAACCAAAGAAAGCCCATCTTTTGGATTGAGTTCCTAGCAGGAAAAGCCAAGTGTTGGGGCAATCTATGTGGCCTTGGGGAAAACAAATTCTTTCTCTGTTGACTTTCTGCCTCCACATTTCGGTAATAAAGAGAGGATAATAAGGCAGAAGTGATTCCTGACAAATCTGTGAGCAACCCTTGGTTTTCTTGGCCTGGGGAGTGGGGGTGGCTGTTTGCAATTTACACGGCTCAGAAGCCTGAAGAGAGGATCGAGCGTCCTGGCAAAGGCCTGGTGGGGAGGGATGCTGCCGGGCGAAGCCAGGACACCGTTAGCAAAAAGCCCAGGGCCAGCCAGAGCTTCCTGCTCCAAACTTTACTCCTAGAAATTTCAGATCTGTGTTTCCTTATACATGTATTCATGCATCTGTCATTTACCAACTGCCTATGACATGCCCAGGAACAGGGGATGGGAGAAGCAGAGATACCCAAGAAAGACTGGGGAGAGGGAACGAGGAAAGAGCTCTTAAAGCCCGAAGGCTCCGAATGAGGATGGGAGGAGGGGATGGAGGGAGATGTATTTCCAAACATGACCCAGCCTCGGCTCCAGAAGGGTGAGAAGATCATCCATAGCAGCTGTGCCTATTTTGGGCCTGGGGTCTCTGTCCCAAGAGCAACAGGTGTTGAGACCTGAAAGACAGGTGCATGTTTATTTTGAGGGCCTCATGGCATCATTTCCAGAAACGAAGACTAGCTTTTCAATTCATTATCTCCAGCTAGAATCATCCAATGTCTTCCTTTTCTGCTTCCCTAGTGGCCCACCAGCCTGTGGCTATCGGAGCCTGCCTCATCACACGGGCGCACCGAGGGGGACTTGCAGGTTTCTGGGAAGGGGAGAGGTTTGGACTATGTGACCGTCTCCGGACTGGTGAGGGGTAAAGTACACATTCTCCTCTCAACCACATCCCCCTCCTGAGGAGGCCACACAGGAGAAAGTCAAGTCAGGAAGGAAGGAAGACAACGAGGTGGATACAAGCTGGCCTTCTCTTGCCACCCCACCCCAAGGTGGGTACCCCAGCACCTGTCTGTGCTGACAGAAAGACAACAGCAGCCACTCACAGAGAATTCTATCTAAACATGAGCATAATTTCCAGCACTGTCCCACGAGGTAGGCAGAGGCCATGAGCTTTCAGACGTGATGTTCCCTGTTGAAAAGCAGATTAAAAGGACATGAGGCCGGGCGCGGTGGCTCAAGCCTGTAATCCCAGCACTTTGGGAGGCCGAGACGGGTGGATCACAAGGTCAGGAGATCGAGACCATCCTGGCTAACCCGGTGAAACCCCATCTCTACTAAAAAATACAAAAAACTAGCTGGGTGAGGTGGCGGGCGCCTGTAGTCCCAGCTACTCGGGAGGCTGAGGCAGGAGAATGGCGTAAACCCGGGAGGCGGAGCTTGCAGTGAGCTGAGATCCAGCCACTGCACTCCAGCCTGGGCTACAGAGTGGGACTCCGTCTCAAAAAAAAAAAAAAAAAAAAAAAAAAAAAGAAAAAGGAAGAAGTAGTTTTGGGTCGTCTCTTCCTGCATGTCATGGCTCAATTGAAACCACTTTTTGGCTTGTAAAGGCTGGCGATATGAAGATCTGGCGAGCTGGGGTACACATGGTTCAGCAGCCATTTGGCCCCAAAGTGTGTAGTGTTCAAGACAGACAATGTCACAGCTGAGTCCATTCAAGTTAGTTAATACTGCTTAGTCATCTTTAATCAAGCCTATTTGAAACACAACTCTGACCGGTCACTGCTCTCCCCAGACACTGTCAATGCCCCGCCCGGCCCACCAACAGTTTGGTACATTTGCCTCAGATGGATATTGGATTTTTTTTTTTTTTTTTTTTTTTTGAGACAGAGTCTCGCTCCGCTGGAGTGCAGTGCAGTGGCGCTATCTCCACTCACTGCAACCTCTGCCTCCTGGGTTCAAGCGATTCTCCTGCCTCAGCCTCCCAAGTAGATGGGACTACAGTAGGTGCACACCACCACACCCAGCTAATTTTCGTATTTTTAGTAGAGACAGGGTTTCACCATATTAGACAGGCTGGTCTCAACTCCTGACCTTGTGATCTGCCCACCTCAGCCTCCCAAAGTGCTGGGATTACAGGCGTGGGCCACCACGCCCAGCCTCCTCAGATGGATGCTCAACCTGGCCTTCCACCTGTGCCTGCAGACATGGCTCCCCTTCGCTACTCCCGCCCAGCCACCTCCCCTCGAAATCTTAACACACCTCAGGCTGTCTTGGTCCTCCCCACCCACCAGTGGTTACGCTCCTATCCTTTGTGCACCTTTTTAGGGGCATTTTAAAAAACTCCCTCTACTCTCCCTGAGTAGCAGTCACGACTTACGCTGTCTTACTCACCTTTGTTTGTATCACAGTTCCTATTCCCAATGCTTTGTATTTTCAAAGCCACACACACAGTCATTGGAAGAACACTCAAGTAGGAATGAGAAAATCTGGGTTTCAGTCTTAACTCCTTTCAGTTTCTTTCACAATCTTTGTCATCTCAGTCTCCAGGTTTCTGGTTACTTACTTGAAAAAGGAGAGATCTGAACTATTTTAAGGGTTTCTAAACCTAGCTGGGCATCAGCATTGCCTGGTTTACTTTTTTTTCTTTGAGATGGAGTCTCACCCTGTTGCCCAGGCTGGAGTGCAGTGGTGTAATCTCGGCTCACTGCAACCTCCACCTCCAGGGTTCAAGCGATTCTCCTGCCTCAGCCTCCTAAGTAGCTGGGACTACAGGCGCCCACCACCACACCTGGCTAGTTTTTATATTTTTAGTAGAGACAGGGTTTCACCATATTAGCCAGGCTGGTCTCAAACTCCTGCCCTTGTGATCCACTTGCTTTGGCCTCCCAAAGTGCTGGGATTATAGGCGTGAACCACCATGCCTGGCTGCCTGGTTTACTTTTTAAAAAAATATTCAGAATTTAGGGCTGCACCGTTAGAGATTCTGATTCAATAGGTTGGGTTGGAGCTTGGGAATCTGCATTTATTTTTTTCTTTTTTCTTTTTCTTTTTTTTTGAGACGGAGTCTCGCTCTGTCACCCAGGCTGGAGTGCAGTGGCGCTATTTCGGCTCACTGCAAGCTCCGCCTCCCGGGTTCATGCCATTCTCCTGCCTCAGCCTCCAGAGTAGCTGGGATTACAGGCGCCCACCACCACGCCCGGCTAATTTTTTGTATTTTTAGTAGAGACGGGGTTTCACTGTGTTAGCCAGGATGGTCTCGATCTCCTGACCTCGTGATCCGCTCGCCTCTCCCTGGTGATTCTAATGACCAGCCTAAAGGTAAACTTTTAGAGCAGTTGTTTTAAAAAGCAGATTCCTGGGCCCGAAGCCAGATCCACAAAACAGGAATTTCCAGAGGAGAGACTTGGTAACCTGCACAGTTAATAAGCCCCCACGTGACTTTCATTGCAAAGCTTGTCTGGGAAATGCAGACCTAGATCCCTGCTACACAAAGTTTTCCAAAGACCAGCAGTATTGTGTCACCTGGCAGCTTGTCAGAACTGCAGAGTCTCAGACCGCTTCCTAGGCCACTGGATCATAATCTTCATTCTAACGAGATCCCTGAGTGACCGGCTGGCACAGCGGGGTTTGAGAAGCATGGCTCAAAATCAGTGATTCTCAAACTTGAACATGCCTCGGAATGCTCTGCAGGGAATGTTGAATGAAACCCACCTCACCAGACCACACCTTCCAGGTTCTGATTCTCAGGTCTGGAGTGGGGCTCAAGGTTTTACAGTTCTAGCAAGTTCCCTGATGATACTGATGCTGCCGGTCCAGGGACCACCCTTTGAGAATCAGACCCTGGGGGATTTCTCAAAACTCCATGTCCAAGAGTGAAATCTCTCCATTCTGTTTTTTGTTTGTTTGTTTGTTTGTTTTCTCTTGCTAATCTACTCTGGCACTCAGGCACTCATAAAATCCTATTCGCCACCCTAGTGTCTAAGATTCTGGGAATTAATTAACAGTATCACCAAGTGCTAAGCTGTTGGCACAGACAGCACTTGTTATAAAAGTTTCCAGAAAATCAGTCTCGAGGCTGGGTGAGGACATCCACATGGAGAAGTCCTTTCCTCCTTCCTCTCCCTTGGATTGGATATGTGGTGGCTGGTGATGCTACTCCTGGGACTGTTACGTCCAAAGTGGCTGGGAGGCCAGGCGCGGTGGCTCACACCTGTAATCCCAGCACTTTGGGAGGCCGAGGTGGGTGGATCACCTGAGGTCAGGAGTTCGAGACCAGCCTGGTGAAACCCCAACTCTACTAAAAATACAACAATCAGCTGGGCATGGTGGTGGATGCCTATAATCCCAGCTACTCGGGAGACTGAGGTGGGAGAATCACTTGAACCCTGGAGGCGGAGGTTGCAGTGAGCCAAGATCATGCCATTGCACTCTGGCCTGGATGACAGAGTGAGACTCTGTCTGAGAAAGGAAAGAAAGAAGAAAGAAGAAAGAAAAGAAGGGAGGGAGGGAGGAAGGAAGGAAGAAGAGCGGGAGGGAGGGAGGGAAGGAAGGGGAGAGAAAGAGAGAGAGAGAGAATGAAAGAAGGAAAGTGAACCACAACACCCTGCTATAGCTTTAAGACTTTAAAACCCAGTCTTGGCAGGGGTCGGTGGCTCATGCCTGTAATCCCAGCACTTTGGGAGGTCAAGGTGGGCGGGTCATGAGGTCAAGAGATTGGGACCATGTTGACCAACATAATGAAACCCCATCTCTACTAAAAATACAAAAATTAGCCAGGCGTGGTGGTACGAGCCTGTAGTCCCAGCTACTCAGGAGGCTGAGGCAGGAGAATAGCTTGAACCTGGGAGGCGGAGCTTGCGGTGAGCCGAGATCGCGCCACTGCACTCCAGCCTGGCGACAGAGCAAGACTCCACCTCAAAAAAAAAAAAAAAGAAACTTCTCCCCACCACTTTCCGTTTCCAAAAAAAAAAAAAAAAGTGGCCTGGAGCTGCCAACAGGAGGCTGTTTTGTTGCTCGGAAGCTGATTTCTCACACCCGTCCCTGGAACTGGAAACTTGGGCACAAGTTCTGAAGAGTATGCAAGCCACAGAGACAGACGGTCTGTGCTGACCTTCCTGTTTCATAGATGAGGACAAGGAAGGGCAACTGCTTCCAGGTCACCCCATCTGCCTGTGGCTGTGCTAAGACTGTGCATCGCAATTTCCTGCCTGCCGGAAAAATCAGTCTCAGCAACACTGACTCTCACTTTCCTGCTCCTGCCTCATCTGTTCACGCAGCCTCCCTGCTGCCCCACCTCAGCGGACACCCGTGCAGGCAGAGGCTCGCGTGCTCCAGTGCTCTGGAAAACGCTCTCTCCCAGACCACTCCTGGCCCTCTCTGTTGCTCTGTCTGGCATCACCCTTCATGCCTTGGCACCAGAGCCTGCCACTAGGTGGCACTGCTGCTCTGCCAGGCATCAGGGTCTCCAGCCTGGCCTCACCCTGAGTGCTAAAGTTCTTGAGGTGTCAAAGCTGACCGGTGGCTCCTGCAAGGTGTGGGTGAAAAATAGAAGACTCCCTTACAGAAGTCCAGAGCCGTGCCGTGCCGCACCAGAGTAAAGGCAAGAGAAGTCATTTAGGCTCATAAAGGCAAGAACACCCATCCCGTCTTCATTGAAAACTTTGTTCATCATGGGTGTTTTTTGCACTAACCTCAATTTTAAAAAATATTGCAATACAATAGGATTAATTTTGATTACTGAGGGGTTTTTTGTTTGTTTGTTTTTGAGAGAGAGAGAGAGTCTCACTCTGTCACCCAGGCTGGAATGCAGTGGCGTCATCTTGGCTCACTGCAACTCCCACCTCCCAGGTTCAAGCAATTCTCCTACCTCGGCCTCCCTAGTAGCTAGGATTACCGGTGCACGGCACCACACCTGGCTAATTTTTGTATTTTTAGTAGAGACCAGGTTTTAGCATGTTGGCCAGGCTGGTCTTGAACTCCTGACCTCAGCTGATCCACCCACCTTGGCCTCGCAAAGTGCTGGGATTAAAGGCATGAGACACTGTGCCTGGCCTCGATTACTGAGGGTTTTTTGCAGTCCCCTTAGATTTGAGCCTGAAGAGGGTGCCTCACTTGCCTCCCTCTAGTCCTGGCACAGGCCGCAGCAATGTGGTTTGTGGTCCAGCATCTTGAAGAGTTATGACAATAGCTATTTTCTCTGTGAGATCCCAGTGCTGGGCTGGGGCAGATATGAGGGCAGCCACCATGCCTAGGGACAGAGGTGTTGGGCTGGGTCAGTTCACTGTCACTGGCTGGAGCCAATTCCCCGCAGGCCCCTTATTCTCCCTGTGAATCCCCTTCTGCCAGCCCATACCCTCAGGTCCCCAGAGAGTCCTGAATTCCAGACTGCCCCTGCCTGGCCACATGCTAAAGCCACTGCTATTGAAAGAGAGAGGTCTCTGGCCCCCATCAAGCGTGTCGCCCTGCTTTCTGGAGCACTCCCCTGCCCTCTGTGTGGCTGGAGTAAATTCACTTCCTGGGTGAGTTAAAGGCCTGTAACTCCTTCACGGGCACTGTTTAAGCTCCTGTTTCTTCTCTCTCTCTTGTTTGTAGAGGGACCTATTTTATTTTATTTTATTTTGTCTCTATCTTAATGAGCTGGTATGTTTTGTAGCTTCTGGTGACATCTCTTTTAATGCTCCTACTTTCTCTCCGTGCGTTCAGTCTCCCCCTCCAGAGTACAGTGAAAAAAGATAAAGTGATACAATCTGCCCACCGAATCCACAGAAATGTCAGGGTCTAAGCACTCAGTCACTCCGAATCTTGGCTTACAGCCACCTGAGGAGCTTTCAAAAATCCCAATGCCCAGGTCCCACCCAAGACCGATTAAATCAGAATATCCGGAAGTGCAGCCCCAGGCCTCGGTAGATTGCAATACCCTAACTCTCCAGATGAAAACAATACCCGGCCAAGGGTGGGAACCAGCGCACCAAAAACAGGCCTGGGTTTTACGGAGCCAAGGCTGTCACCTGCAGGCAGGAGTGGGTACTGCAGCCCACTGGTAGGATCACAGACTGGGAGAGCTGAACATCAAAGGCTTTCCTGGAGGGTGGGGTGCAATCACGACCCGCAGCAGCTTCAACCTCCCAGGCTCAAGCGATCCTCCTGCCTCAGCCTCTGGGACTACAGGTGCACACCACCATGCTTCTTGTTTTGTTTTGTTTTGTTTTGTTTTGTTTGCTTTGGTTTTTTTTTCTTTGTTTGAGACGGAGTCTCACTCTGTCGCCCAGGCTGGAGTGCAGTGGCACGATCTCGGCTCACTGCGAGTTCCACCTCCCAGGTTCACGCCATTCTCCTGCCTCAGCTGGGAAGGAGTAGCTGGGACTACAGGCGCCCGCCACCACGCCCGGCTAATTTTTTTTTTTTTTAATTTTTAGTAGAGAGAGGGTTACACCGTGTTAGCCAGGATGGTCTCGATCTCCTGACCTCGTGATCCGCTCACCTCGGCCTCCCAAAGTGCTGGGATTACAGGCGTGAGCCACCCCACCTGGCCGCACACCACCATGCTTTAAATTTTTTTTTTTTTTTTGGTAGAGACAGAGTCTCACTATGTTGCCCAGGCTGGTCTTGAACTCCGGGGCCCAAATGATCCTCCAGCCTCAAGCCTCTCAAAGTGCTAGAATTACAGGCATGAGCCACAGCACCCTGCCGTAGCTTTAAGACTTTAAAACCGAATCTTCTCCCCACCACTGACTCTCCTGTATAAACATCCCAGTAACTTCCAACCCAAGCTCTTTCAAAGTTATCCCACTTTTTCCAGCAGAGGGCAGCCTCTCCTGGCTAGCAATATGCTTTGTCACACAGCTGAACTCCCTTTTGAGAGCTCCACCTCCTGGCCCTGGGTCTGGGCGCTCGAGATACACATGGAATAAACCTGCTCTCTTGGATCTTCCAGGGTGGTTAGACAGCCACCATACTCCTATGAACCCCCGTTCTCTCAAGGTGAAGGAGCTCCAGTTCCTATACCCTGCCCCCTCCTTCCTAGACCAGCAAGATCCCTTCATCAGGGATGACACCCAGAATTTAGTCTACAATTTAAAAAAGAATTATAGAGATAATATATGCTCATATTAAAAATATATTTGTAAAACATAAAATAGTGTCCCTCCCTGTCCATTCTCCTCAATCCCACTATCTGAGGGATGGGGTGGGGTAAGGTGGGGAGGTCCCATCGTTAACAGATTGGTGGCACCCAGAACTGAATGTCATATTCTATCTATCTATCTATCTATCTATCTATCTATCTATCTATCTATCTATCTATCTATGTATCTATCTATCTATCTATCTTCTATTTTTTGAGATAGGATCTTATTCTCTCACCCAGGCTGGAGTGCAATGGCGCCATCTCAGCTCACAGCAGCCTGGACCTCCCTGGCTCAGGCGTTCCTCCTGCTTCAGCCTCCCCAGTAGCTGGGACCACAAGCACGCGGCACTACGTCTGGATACTTTTAAAAATTTTTTTGTACAGACAGGGTCTCACTATGATGCCCAGGCTCGTCTCAAACTCCTGGGCTCAAGAAATCCTGCCCTGTCAGCTTCCCAAAGTGCTGGAATTACAGGTGTGAGCCATCACACCCAGCTGAATGTCATATTCTTGCAGCAAGAGTGAGTGCCTCTCTGAGCCTCAGTTTCCTCCTCTGTAACATGTGAATAATTATAGTACTTGCCCTAAAGGATTTCTGCTACGAAGCAAATACAAGGCCCTGCATGATGCCTATCACATGTTATAACCGTAACTGCACTGTCTCAGACAATGGGTGGAACCAGATGGAGTCTTGAAGTACATTGACTTTTCCTGCTTATTACGCTCACATCACAGCAGAACTGGGTTCATGTGGGTTAGTAAAATTAGTCCTAAAGCCCCAATGCTGAGGACATCCACTAAGTAATGAGGAAAAGGAGCTCCCACACCAATCCTTTTAAACTGAGGTGCAGTTGATGGAAATGACCACCAGAGGGCAGGGCTGGGTCACTTATGAGGGGAATCACTTTACGGTCCGTCAAATGCAGGCCCACCAGGGTAGCTGCTGTGGAGGCTGCCTCAATTCTAACCACCTTGAGTTGAGTCTGGGGGTGTCCTGTCTGCTAATCTGCCCAGGTCTGAGCTCAGCAGAGTCCCTTAGTGTCAGGTTATCCAAAAGTGGATGTGCCCAGACTCTTCTCTGGTTCCCATCTGCAATGGAGGGTCACTGCAACATCTTCAGACTCCAGTTCTGACGTCCCACCACAGGTCCTGCACCTGCATCGCGCCCCTTCCACTCACTCGCCTGCACCTGTGGCAAAGCAATCCTAAATGACAGCATTTCCCGCCAAGCGTGGCCTGAGAATCTTTCTGGGCGTCTCACGCCAGACCGTGGCTACCGACGGCTCAGTGACATCAGCGGCACCGTCATTCAGCAGATATTTCTGGTACCTCTATGTGCCAAGCACTGTTCTACTTGACATCCCTTCCCTGGCCCAAGTCAGGCCCAAACCAAGGGTCGGTTTCTCTGACACAGACTGAAATTTCTTGGTCTCTCCAAATTCAGAATGAACCTGGGCTGCTCTCTGCAAGGGTGCCCCCCGCACTTACGGGCTTACCCTGACAACAGACATAAGATGAGAAACCCCCAAAGCTGAAATTCCCATACTGTACTCGTAGTTGGACCCTGCCATGCTCCCTTAGCCAAATTCAGAAGAGTAACCACTCTCTCCCTGCCAAAGTTGACTCATCTAACCTCAAATAACCCCCATAAG
Organism: Macaca nemestrina; assembly: GCF_043159975.1. NCBI lineage: Eukaryota > Metazoa > Chordata > Mammalia > Primates > Cercopithecidae > Macaca > Macaca nemestrina. The sequence continues at coordinate 10,819,636 of NC_092141.1, read as the reverse complement.
AGTCTGACCCAGAGCTGAGACAATGCCCTAAATCAGACTCTTCTTCCTTCACCCTATTCTTACCAAGAAGTGAAGAAATACTCACAGAGACTCTACTTCCCACGACGGGTTAGATGTCAAACATCCTCTCCCTTCGAACATCCAAATGCTGTTGGAGTTGGCAGACACGTGCTGTGCCTGCGGGTTTGCATTTAAGAATGTTTTGAGAATGTTTGCTCCTCAAGGAAAAGAAGGGAAAATGTTCTTGTAGGATTATGCAATTTTAGAGAAAGGGAAGCTGAGCAGGTCCTTGATAGGAGCACTGCAGACTATTTTCAGAAAGGGGAGAGGAAGGATACAAGGAATCAAAGTGTTTAACGCTGCTTAGATCAGACAGATCACAAAATATTTGTGGGGGATTTATCCCTAAGATGGAATTTAGCTGACTGCATGGTATAAGATGCTGAAGATAGCCATGCAAGAAGAAACGATTTCAGCCTGTTTAATCACTCCAGGAGAAAGGCAGAGACATACCAGAGAGGCTCGCAGCGGAGTGACCTTATGAGGCTGAGTCAAGCGAAGGCGTGAGGGCTGAGGCCTGATCTCATTTATGTACCTATGAGCCAACTTTGCAGAAATGGGGGGACCAGAAAGGAAATGATGGTTAACATGAGAGTTCAGGGATCAGAAGACAAAGTGTTCATCAGTCACCTGGTGACCCAGCCACAGAGCCTAGAGGGAGCCACGTGCACATTAATGGGCCATGGAATCTATAAGAGGCAAACAGGGGCCCTATCTAAATATTTCTTGAGGTTGCCATGAGCTTGGCACAATGCCAATCATAATAATCCTAAATCGTAAAGAAAAAGTAACATGCTACTAACTGCACTCTGTTTAAGAGGATAGGAAACACAAAAGACCACGCATTGTATGAGTCTATGTTTGCAAAATGCTCAGAATAGGCAAATCCACAGAGAAAGAGATGATTGGTTTCCAGAAGGTGAGAGAAGGGAAGAATGGAGAGTGAGTGCTTAATGAGTATGGAGTTTCTTTTGGGGGTGTTGAAATGCCCTAAAATTAGCTTGTGGTGATGGCTGCACATCTCAGAGAATATACTGTACTAAAAACCACAGAACTTTTAATAGGTGAGTGTTATGGCATGTGAAATGTGTCTCCTCAAGCTGTAAAATAAAGAGGAGAGGGAGGTATGTAATACGTCTTCTAAATATCCCATTAGAAATTACTTCAAACCTCAACAGCATAAGGAGATTAGATTCATTTACCTGGAGAATTCAGCGTGGGAAATTTCATTCTCAGGTAATGCTAGAAAAATGAGGTGTTTCTGTATAATCGTCAGAGTTGAATTCAGTAAAGTAGAAAGATTAGAGAAAGAAAATGTAAAATGTACCCCCAATTCCGTGGAAATGCAGATTCTTACAGATGGGACTCAGAAGATCACATGGCCATTCAGATCTAATCTCTTATTTAATGGAAGAAAGAACAGTCTAAAACAGCACAAAAGATCTGAAAATAAAAATAGTCTCAAAATAGTCTCTTTTGTATCCCAGTTCATCCATGCCTCTCCCTAAAGTAAGCAGTGTTTGCAGTTTCTTGTACGTCCTTCCATGAATGTTCTGTTCACATACAGGTACCTACACACACACACACACACATACACACACACACACACTCTTCCCCTACAGTCTAGTCAGACTGAAGGTGTAGGAGAAAAAATAAATAAATTAATTTCAAAGAAGAGCTTCCTGAATACATGAGCAAGTCCTCAGAGTTACTCTTTTTTTTTTTTTTTTTTTTTTGAGACGGAGTCTCACTGTGTTGCCCAGGCTAGAGTGCAGTGGCGTGATCTCGGCTCACTGCCAGTGCCACCTCCTGGGTTCACGTCATTCTCCTGCCTCAGCCTCCTGAGTAGCTGGGACTACAGGCGCCCACCACCACGCCCGGCTAATGTTTTATATTTTTTGTAGAGATGGGGTTTCACTGTGTTAGCCAGGATGGTCTCGATCTCTTGACCTCGTGATCTGCCCACCTCAGCCTCCCAATTCTCTAACCTGTTTACATGGTAGAAGCACTTCCTTTTATTTAAACACACTTAGAAACGAGCAGGGAGTGGCGGAGCCTCACACATTTATGCCTGCAGTCAGAGGTTGGCAACCTATTCGCACGTGAGTGACCCTGAGTGACACATCACTGCTCAAGTCAGTGACCTAAAAAGATGTGCAATGCGCACAGCTCCGTTTGGACCTGCAGCGGCACCTTCCACACTTTTCTCTAGACAAACACCGCCTCCTAGGCCGCAAAATACATCTCTGTTTCTCCTATCCTAGGTTTATATGGAAGCCCTCAAGTTATACTATGAGGGGGTGGAAGACAGAGATGGTATGTGGAGGATTATGGCTGACATGCACGGATGGAAGCTTCCATTTCCACGGGGGAGAATGCAGCCCTGGCAAGATGCACAGGGAAGGGGGTTAAATCTGTGCACGGTGGTTAAGCAGTCAAGGCGCTGTCAAGAAAATCACTGTTGGGTACATTCGAGGGGGCAAGGGTGACATAATCACAAGGTTCCGCTTCAAGATTGGCTTCAAGATCAACTATAAAGTGAAATATTTGTCTGGCAGGTAATGTGTAGTTCAACATAAGAACAAGGCTATTGCCTTGAAATATGGTACTGAAATAGAAGGAATACGGTCTCCAGCTTGCAAAGTCCCCTTGAAGATTCTTCACCCTCCGAAGTATTTTTAGTCACGGTAATTGTAGATGGTGGGCAAAGTGCTACAGCCCTCAAAATAAGATGGCTCTTGAAAATGTAAGGTCAGCAAATGCCATCTCCGTAAGTCAAGCCTGCAAGAAGGATGGGATTAGCTGTCTACAGGGCAGCTTTCCAGAAGTAACCCGTCTTGCAGAGTGATTTGGAGTGACCTTGCAGAGGAGATTAAAGTGTTTCTCTTGAGTATGTCATTAGCAAGCGGCAAAACAATCCAACACTTAAGAAACTGTGTGTTGTGGTAACAAGAGTGCAAACGGCAAGGTGGTGGTTGTACGAGTATTTGCAAAGGGGAAGTTGGAAAATGAAAATCTATCAGTGTGTCACCAGGAGGTCCAACACCCACTTGGATTCTGGATGACTGATCCTGACACTTTACATAAAAACAGGCTTACGGAAAAGGAGGTCCAGCCATCAGACCTTCAGAGTTTGAAGAAAATTGCACATAAGGAGCTTCAACTTTTGGCCAGGTGCAGTGGTTCATGACTGTAATCCCAGCACTTTGGGAGGCTGAAGTGAGAGGATCACCTGAGGTCAGGAGTTCGAGACCAGCCTAGCCAACACGGTGAAACCCCATCTGTACAAAAATACAAAAATTAGCTGGGTGTGATGGTGGGTGCCTGTAATCCCAGCTACTGGGGTGGCTGAGGTGGGAGAATTGCTTGAACCCAGGAGGCGGAGGTTGCAGTGAGCTGAGATCTCACCATTGCACTCCAACCTGGGTGACACAGCGAGACTCTGGTCTCCAAAAAAAAAAAAAAAGATCCAACTTTTATTCTGTGCTCACCAAGTGACCTTCTGATATTGTTTACCCAAAGAGAATGTTCTGGAACAGAGTTTGGTTTCACTTCCTAGACCCAGAAGAGTTCCCTTAAGAAGCTAATCATCAGCTAGAATTCTGGTAGAACACTCAGTGCCTTGTGAGTTTGGTTAGTATGAACCAACTTCTGACCACTTGATTAATTCCAGATGCCCTAATAAATCACATTCCTGAACTCCAACCTATCATTCTCTCATCTAACATTTATTGAGCAGCTACTGTCTACCAAGCTCTATGGTAAGGACTGGTAAAACCCAGATAAAGGACACAGCCTCTGCCCTCAGGGAGCTTCCAGACCACTGTTGACCCAATCCTGGAGTGTGAGTAAACATCATCACGCTTGTTAGGGCTGAGCCTGAAAGGGATAATGAGCCTCCTCCACTGTTATGGAATCAGAACTTCCTTTGCATTTACAGTCTACCCATGAGATCAGAAAATCAGTCAACCTTAGGTCTGAAAGGAACCTCAGACATCACCTTATTTAGTGACTCTCAATGCTAGCTACGCATGACAATCACTGGAGGAGCTTTCAAAAAATACTGATGCTGGCCGGGCAAGGTGGCTCACACCTGTAATCCCAGCACTTTGGGAGGCAGAGAAGGGTGGATCACCTGAGGTCAGGAGTTCAAGACCAGCCTGACTAACATGGTGAAACTCCGTCTCTACTAAAAATACAAAATTAGCCAGGCGTGGTGGCGCATGCCTGTAACCCCAGCTACTCAAGAGGCTGAGGCAGGAGAATTGCTTGAAGCCGGGAGGTGGAGGTTGCAGTGAGCCGAGACCACACCATTGTACTTCAGCCTGGGCAACAAGAGCGAAATTCCTTCTCAAAAAAAAAAAAAAAAAAAAAACAAAAAACTGATGCCTGGTATAACCTTGTCCCTACCCCAAGTTGTTAATGAAATTGATTTGAAGAGGGCCCCAGATGCCAGCATTTTTCATATTTGTCCAGGTGACTCAAAGGTGAAGGCAGGGCTGAGAATCCCTGATCTAGTCCAACGCCTGGATTTTCCAGGGGCTAAACTGAGACCCAAGGAACTGAAAGAATGTGCCCAAAGTTCACTCACATTAATTCAGGGGCTTATCTGGGACCTTAAATCAGAGTGTGCTTGGCTTCAGTCAATGTCTCCTAGATCTAGTCATTTAAACACAATCCTCACAACACAGTCACAGCCACCTGCATCTCTATGTATTTTTTAAATAATTAATTTATTTACTTATTTTGAGACAGAGTCTCACTCTGTCACCTAGGCTAGAGTGCAGTGGCGTGATCTCGGCTCCCTGCAACCTCCGCCTCTGGGGTTCAAGTGATTCTCCTGCCTCAGCCTCCTGAGTACCTGGGAATACAGGCATGCGCCACCACACCCGGCCGCCCGGCTAATTTTTGTATTTTTAGTGGAGATGGGGTTTCACCATGTTGGCCAGGCTGTTCTCGAACTCCTGACCTCAAGTGATCCGCTCACCTCGGCCTCCCAAAGTGCTGGGATTACAAGTGTGAGCCACTGCGCCTGGTCTCTATGTACTTTTTTAAAAAAATGATTTTTAAAACATAATGCTGTTTAGCCTTGTCTTCAGCAATAAAATCTGTAAAATACACCTTAAAATTAAGGACAATTAAGATGCGATGGACTTCGCAGTCGACCACCTTAGCTCCTGCTGTGCATCACGCCTTGTGCATGTATCACACCTCGAAACACAGAAGACTGAGGTACTGGGAGTGCTGGGAAGACTTGGGAAGGTCTAGGGCGGGTGTTGTAGACCTTTGTCCTGAGTCACTCACACATGGGGCTAAAGCAGCTGCAGGTGACCACAGGTACCGGGGAGCGGCTTGACCCTCATGGAGTCTGTCCGTCCTTGGCAGCACTCAAATCCTCACACGGGGGTTAATGATGGGATTGGAGTGAGGAAGGAGGGGGTGACAACCAGAGGATTCATTTTACCTCTCCTGGAAAGGCTACAGGTCACCCTGTACCAACAGACTATTAAAATGAAGCTGCGTATCCATCACCTGGAATCTGCTGATACAAACAGGCTGAAATTGATCTAGCAGGAGGGGAAAATACCATCACAGAAGGCTCATAAAGTCACAGCGCAGGGATGCAGCTTACGCTGGAGGCCATCTTTCAGCCTGGGTTTAAAGATTCAGAATTTTAAATGTATTATTCTACTTATCAGGACTTATTTTCTTTTTTGAATAAGCGCATTAATCTTGATAGGTTGTTTCATATATTCTAAAGCGATGTGCAATATTCTGAGAGAAAGGAGAGAAAAAACAACATATTCACCCATCTCCCTCTCAGTTCAGCTTCAAGATAAGTTAGTTCTCTGAGTTTGAACAAATTCTCCATTATCAGGGCTTTAATTAAGAGGTTTCCCAGTTTTTAAATTTGGGAGAAGAGCGATGAAAGGAAGTGAAGAATTTATACTCAGGTAAAATGAGACGACCTGGAATCCTTATCTAAACCAACCAATCTAAAGAAAACCTAAGGCTTTGTTCATGTCTCTTTTTCTCTCTCACTTTTATATTTAAAAAGACTGTTCAACCAACCAATTTCCTAGCAATTCCACTCCTGGGAAAGTCCCTTGGATGGATTCTGATTCAAGTGCGCAAGAAGACATAAAGAAAGATGTTCAATGCTTAATTTTTTATAATAGAGAAAAATTAGAAGTATGTTGAATGTTCATCAACTGGAAACAGGATAGATAAACTGTGGTAGAATCATATATGAAATGCTATACAGCCATGAAAATGAATGATAAGAGTTACATATGTCTCAAAAATGGATGAAAAACAGCAAATATATATACATATATATATATGCAGTGCCATACTATTTTGGTGTAGTTTTAAAATATAAAACAATAGTGCATGGTGCTTATGGATATAAACACATATCATAAAAGCGTAAAGCATTGGACAGGAAGATACACACCAACTTTAGGGAGACAGTTGCCCCTGGGATGAAGGCAGGAGATAAGTACAGTATTTTACTATTGCAATTATTTTAAAGATCGGAAGCAAATATGAAAAATGACATTTGTTTAATCTAGATGGTGGGTCATGGAGACTTGTTAATTTATGTTTTCAAACTTTTCTGTCAGTTTGAAACTTTATAGTTGAAAAATAAAGTTATTTAAGCCATTGAAGCCTCTGAGTCAAAAATACGTACATGAATTCCTTGGGTAGAAATATCTGATTATGACAGAAAAGCCTGCCTTGTCCTATTGAGAGACAAATGCAAAACTCAATGTTTCTTAGGGATGCAGACACAAAGAAAATTGGCAGAAGGAATTTGCTAAGGGGTTAATAAAATAAAGCCCAAGAGCCAAACACAATGGCTCATGCCTGTAATCCCAGCACTTTGGGATGCCAAGCTGGGAGGACCGCTTGAGCCCAGGAGTTCGAGGCTGCAGTGAGCTATGATCGCACCACTGCACTCCAGCCTGGGTGACAGAACGAGACTTTGTCTTTTTTTTTTTTTTTTTTTTTTTAAAGTTAAACCAAAAATTCTATATAATTAAAAGAATAGTGAGATAAAAGTATTTCACTTAATGAAACAGCCTTGCTTTTTAAAAACACACAGCAAAATACTTCTTTTAACTTTCTTTCTTTCTTGAATTTGCTTAAAAAGTTAAAAAAGTAATAGGTATTCATTTCACAAGTCAAGCAGTACAGAGACAGTTAAAGAAGACTATATCTCATCTCTCATTTCAATTCCAACCCCACACCATAACTTAACCTAGGTTAACAATTGGATATGTATCCTTTCGTCCCTTTCTCTATAAAAATGTTTAAAATAGTTTTGCAAAAGTTTTCAAATCGATGTTGTTATTATTATTATTATTTTTTATTTTTATTTTTTTAGACAGAGACTCTCTCACCCAGGCTGGAGTGCAATGGTGCATTCGGGGTTCACTGCGGTCTCAACCTCCTGGGATCACGTGATCCTCCTGCCTCGGCCTCCTGAGTAGTTAGGGTTAAAGGCACGAGGCACCATGCCTGGCTAATTTTTTTCCTCCTTTTTATAGAGATAGAGTCTTGCTATGTTGCCCAGGCTGGCCTCCAACTCCTGGCCTCAAGCGATCTTCCCATCTTGACCTCCCAAAGTGCTGAGATTACAGGCGTGAGCCACCACACCTGGCCAATTCAGTTTTTATAATTAAAAATCGTTATTTTTTTCATGACCAAAGCAATCCATAGTTGTTATAGAAATATACAGAAAATCCAAGTGAGTAAAACTAAGGTAAAATAAAAATACGCAAATGGGCATGCAATTGAATTCATGGCTTGGGTGAAATACGTATTTAAATCCTGAATCAAAGACTTAGGACAAATGCCACTTGCTAGCGCACAGGTGGCTAGCTTCATTTGCAGCAGTCGCTTAATGATACCCAGGGGAGTCAGGCAGAATGGCGCCACTTTACAGGGGGTGTAATTTGTGTTGGTAAATCACTACTTATACCCTGAGGTTTAAAGTAGGGTGCCACCCTGGTGCCCTAGAGTACAGCAGAGGGTGCAGGCCGAGAAAGGATTTTCCACTCCCTTCTGCCAGTCTGTGGGACAGCCGTGGCTCTTCATGTTCCCCTTCGGTTTTCCTTACTCTCCCCACCCTCCTGTCGCTGTCCTCCTGTTCTTCTCTTCACCACCTCCCTCCCCCTCCTCCTTCTCTTTCTCCAGCTGGCAAAGGAAGTGTCCGTGTCACTCCCCTCTAGGGTAACTGGAGCCCTTCAGCTGTTTGGGTCCCTGTTTGGAAGGACATCTCAGCATCACCCTAGGGCTCCCAGGACATCAAACCTCCCAGAAGGCTTCATCTGTCAGAGCAGGAGCTTACTTAGAATTCCTTACAAGAACACCGCAAGAGCAATTAAAATAAGTTATCTTAGGTGATGAAAAAAAAATTTCTCCAGAGGAGCCTCAGTCCCTTCCTGAGACTTCCATCTCAAAATAAAACTTTGCCCTATACCAGTTTGCGGGGGGTTGGGCACTCACCATGCAGCCCTGGAAGGTGTGCAGGGAGAAAGCTGCAAGGAAAAGATGAAAAGGCAGCACTATTACTCCAGAAAGGGGGTGGTAAAGGAGATGGAGGGAACAGGAGAAGAGTGTGAACATCTTAGGCAAGAGCGGCGTCAGCCTTCACCTACCGAGAGCTTCAGAGACTGGGGGTGGGACTGGCCTGGGTGAGTGGATGGTGCTTTCTCTTCTCTCTCTTTCCTTCTTTCCTCTATGCCTTTCTTTCTTTCTTTCTTTTGCAGTTCTACTCAATCTTAAACCCCTTTTCCAAAACAGGTTATTTGGAAATAAATTAGCATCACCAGCCTGGGCCCGAGCTCTTTGGAGAGGCTTCCCCAGAACAACTACTAGTGTAAAACATCAACTCCCATAGAAAGTGCAACGCTAAGATGAACCCTAGTGTACACTGTGGACGAAGGGCGATAATGATGCGTCAGTGGACTATAACAAATGTACCACGTGGTGTGGGATGTTGACAATCGGGGAGGCCATGCTGTGTATGAAGGCAGGGAGTATCTGGGAAATCTCTGTACTTTCCACTAAGTTTTGCTATAAACCTAAAATTGCTCTAAAAATTAAAGTGCATTAAAATATTTTTAAATTTCAAAAAAAATTTTTTTGTAGAGATAGGATCTCGCCATGTTGCCTAGGTTTCTCTCGGACTCCTGGCCTCAAGCAATCCTCCCACCTTGGCCTCCCAAAGTGCTGAGATTAAAACATTTTTTAAAAGTCAACAACCACTGCCAGGAGACACAAATACACACCATACCCACTTGTACAATGCAGTTATTAAATAAACAAATACATTAAGGGGAAAGAAACAAGGACTTTCAAGACAGTCCCCAGGGTCTAATATCAGTAGGCACCTAGTAATCGATGTGGGGACAAGGAGCCTTGGCTGGGGGCCACACGCCCTTGCCTAGTGCCAGGATCCTTTGGCATTATCATTTTACACAGGGAGATGCAAGAATGTCTTTATAATCCAAGGCTTGGGTTCCCCCTCCTTGATCCCCATGGGGTAAGAAATCTGAGGACAGAATGAGCCTGCCAGTCATGTCCTTCTGACATTGCAAATCTGGCCGAGGGATGGGGCTGAACTTGCAAATCCCTCCGGGGCTATTCTCAGAAACCAAGTGATGAGGAAACCTGACCTCAGCTGAACTACCTGACAGGCTGGGTTTCTCTACTGACCCTGACCAAGGTAATGTTATCATCAATCGCACGTTGTTCATCAGATATTACCAATCACGTATTATTACAAACTCAGCATCTGTTGATTACTTACCGTGGGCCAGTCACAATACTGAGTCCTTCACATACATTCTTTTACTTGCTCCTTTTGTTCCTACTTAAGAAATAGGTGCCATACTTATCCCTATTTAACAGATAATGAGCCTGAGGACTGAGGTTTGGAGAGAGTAAGTAATTTGCTAAAACCACACATATTAAGGTTCGGAGCTCAGAAAGCCACTCAAGTCTTCCATGCTCCAAGGTCCACACTCTTCCTTCCTATATCCCACTCTCGGGGTTTCACGGGTATTATAGCCGTAACAATGAGTGGGAGAGAGAGCCCTTTGGGTTTAACTAGCCAGTTGCATCTGTTTCATAGTGTCCACAACTGGATTAGCTGAAGACCCTTTGACTCCCACCTCTACCTATCTTTCCAGATGCTTCTGGGCTCACTCTCCCTGCCATACCCTATACAGCAGCCACCCTGGACCATTGACTTTTCTCCAGACTTATCAGGCTTTCCTACCACTCCACAGGGAATCTGTGCTCATGTGGTTCTACCTTCTGTGAATGCTCTTCCTCTATTCCCTGTCCACCAATCCCTCTTTCAAGAATAAATTGCAATGTTGTCTCCTCTTCAGGGAAGCCTTTCCTACCCTTGCAAGAATTACTTTCCGTGTCCCCACTGTGTTCCTGCCACACTGTGAGAAGACACTCTCAAATCTAGCTCCTAACATATTGCTGTTTGCTATTTTTTTTTTTTATTCATGAGTCCTTCCCACTAGACTCTGTGGAGGCAACAGTTGTCTACTTTATCTTACTCCCTCTCATAGTGACTAAGTACCAGTCCCATCATACTAAATGCATCTTGGAGGCTGAAAATATCTATTGTCCTATCTATTGTATGAGCGAATGTGTAAAATGAGCTTTAATTAGGAAATATAATTAGGACTTTGGAGATGAATGGTAGCGTAGGATTTAGTTTGCATTTGCAGACTCTATGGCTCACAGCAGTTGGCTGAGTCACACTACCCAAAGCATGAAAGAATAAAGGGGGAAAGCTAAATTAAAACCGGTGTCAGGGCCGGGCGCGGTGGCTCAAGCCTGTAATGCCAGCACTTTGGGAGGCCGAGGCGGGCGGATCACGAGGTCAGGAGAGCGAGACCATCCTGGCTAACACGGTGAAACCCCGTCTCTACTAAAAATACAAAAAGAAATTAGCCGGGCGTGGTGGCGGGCGCCTGTAGTCCCAGCTACTCCGGAGGCTGAGGCAGGAGAATGGCGTGAACCCGGGAGGCGGAGCTTGCAGTGAGCCGAGATCGCGCCACTGCACTCCAGTCTGGGCGACAGAGCGAGACTCCGTCTCAAAAAAAAAAAAAAAAACAAAAACAAAATAAAACCGGTGTCAGTCCGTTGAGCAAACCTTTAGCCTTAGGTTGGAACCTCCTAATTGTGAATTTTTATGTGGTCCAAGATGGAAGGTTTGTCGTCAAAACTGGCTGTGATGATACATAGGATTTAACAGAAAGATTTTTATTCAGAAGGATTTAAGGAGACTTTCCCCATCTATTGACTTCCAATAGTCAAATATTTCTTTTTGGGAACCACGTGAAAAAGACAGGATATTGTTTATACGGGAAATTAGTAGAAACCAAATAGCAATGAGTTCTATTTTAACTGCTTGGCAAATAATACCCCTTCCTAATGTGCCCCCATGTGGCTATGAGAGACTTTCTAGTTCATTCCAGACTGGGTTCTACACCAGCCAGAGAAACCACAGACCATGTTTGCATGACTGTGGTTGCCTGGCATAGGAGCCATCTGGACCATGGGTCCTGGGATGTAGGAGACCCTCTGATGTTACCGACTGGCCAGTGCTTTGGGGGTGTGACTTGTGAAGCAGGAAATATTTGGGGAATTTAGCCACCAAACTGGACTCCAATTCAATTGGCAAACAGGTGTGTCAAATGATGAGGTCCATCACTAACGTGTCTGTCTAAGCTCAAACTTTATCTCAAGCACTGCCCGCTCAGATAGTAATTGTGAGGTGGTAACAGGTGATAAGCCAGAAGGTGTGGACCCTACCATTTCATCCCAACTCTCCTTCCCACCTTAGTCAGCTACATATTATTGTACACACAATATGAAACTCTGGCCACCACCAGGTCATGGATGGACCTGACACTTAGAGTCGATTGGTTAAAAACAACAAGGTTGTGTTAATAAATGCTGTTGGGCAAAACAATGAAGCTTAGCTCTGAAGTTAGGGTGGCTCCTGAGTTCTCCAACTGGTTGTTAACAAATGGAAGTTCTCTGCACATGTATTCAGCTCCGGACTGCCATCAGCAGTGCTAACAGCAGCAGAGTGCTGAGAATGAGGATCCTTTTTAGGAACCATTGCTTGTAAAGCATCTACTTTTTGCTGTTTAGGAAAAATCTGGCCTCTTCGTAGGGTGAACTGGTTTATCTTGGTTTCATTGGAAGGAGAGTATCACAGTGCTTTATCCATATGGGCCTCAGTTTCCCTATTTGAACAAAGTGGTCCCTATCTTTACTATTTTGTAATTCCATATTCTAATCCACTGCCACACTGAGAGAAGAAATCAAACATTTCAAAAATGTATACCGTAGCTTTTTTGTTTTTTGTTTTGAGATGGAGTTTTGCTTTGGTCACCCAGGCTGGAGTGCAATGGCAGATCTCGGCTCACTGCAACCTCCACCTCTTGGGTTCAAGCGATTCTCCTGCCTCAATCTCCCCAGTAGCTGGGAATTACAGGCACCTGCCACCACGCCCAGCTAATTTTTGAATTTTTAGTAGAGGTGGGGTTTCCCCATGTTGGCCAGGCTGGCCTGGGACTCCTGACCTCAAGTGATCGACCTGCCGTGGCCTCCCAAAGTGCTGGGATTATAGGCATGAGCCACCACGCTTGGCCTGCAGTAGTTTTAAGCTTCTTTCATTGCCATTGAAAACCAAAGTAGGCCTGCAGTTTCGACTATCGTTTTGAGGGCGTGGGGAAGTTTTGTGGAGGTTCCTGACTTTAAGAAACCTTTTGATTCTATTCTTTATTAAATCTGATGCTCTTGAAAAGTGATCTTACCACATTACTGTTTCTATGAATGGACAGTATCTTCCATACGCTAAAAAACACGGTGCCAGTAGGGATTACTCTGAATGAGTGTAACACAGGCTTCTCCATGGGAGAATGCAAGAGAAGAGCCAGATGGGAGCCCTGGAATTAGTACAACAATAAACCCGGCAGCAGGGGAGGTAAAAGAGGGCCCGCTAACATGATGGAATGCTTTATCTACATTCCAAAAGCTTAAAAGAGGTGCCAGCCTTGGAAATCCCACAGTGGCGAGGACAGGGACTGATCGCACTGCATTCCCACTGTTGCGTGGGTAAAGTTTAATATACAATGACTTCTGGCTTCCTGCCTGCTGAGCCATGCCGTAGGAATTGTTTGAATTTACTGAGCTGCTTCCAAAAGTTCCAAACATTTCCTATATGCGATGGCACTTAACTGTACAACGTTCCTCCAGAAAGGAAGTGCCCTGTTCTTACTTCATTCAATGAATGGTGACACCAAACTATGGAGACAGAGATTTGAGAGAAGCTGGCTCAGCACAGACTAGCCTCTAGGAGATGATGGAGTTATTTTGTCCTTTCTGGTTCTGCTGCAAAACAGATGTTGGATCAGAGATAAGGCATTCAGTTACTCAATGAAAACCCATCCACACATTCGTTAATTTGAGTGCCTACACGTGCCATTACTGGGCTGGTCATGGAAGGAAGACAGGCATGAAATCTACCCTTATGGAGCTAAGGGTCTTGCAGCTGATTGCTTTATTATGTGCTAGATGATGTAGGAGAAATACAGATATCTTTGAAAAAAATCCTTTGCCATCTAGGATTTTTGATCACCCATACGCCGAGCTCCTTCCTACCGCAGGGCCTTTGCACTTGCTATTCCCTCTGCCTGGAAGGCTCTTTCCCCTCATTTTGGCATGACTGTCACCTTCTATCATACACATTTCGAGTCAAATGTGTTCTTCTCAAAAGATCTTCACTGAGCAGCCTCTCTCCTCGTTAGTCACTTTATCATATCACCTTGCTTCATTTTCTTCACTCTTTGGAATCATTGAATTTATTTGTGTATAGTACTTATTTATCCTGCCTCACATATTTGAAGATAAGCTCCATGAGAACAAAACTTGTTCATATCTCCAGAAACTGAAAAATGCCTGAAATATAGTAAGTGCTCAACATACATTTACTGAGGGCAGGTACAATACCACCTTTCGCAGTGAAGTACCTTATGAGCAGAAGAGACAAGGTTTTGCAAACATACAAAGGAGACCCAGCACTGTTGATGGGGTTGACTGGCGAATGAAAATCTAGATTTTACAGAAATTTCTAGATTTTCTAGAAATTTTTGGATGGTCATTTGGAACGACCATCCAAATTTCTTAGATAATATCAGATAATATTTAGATCTGTCTTTTCCTACTTAGAATGTAAGAGCATCCATGGGAGGCTAGAGAAAGGAGAAATAAATCCACCTGTGGTCAACTTGTCCAGAGCTCTCTCAAATTTCTGAAAAATCTAGATTTGCATCTGGATGATAATGAATAAAATAAATGAACATGGTAGCGGCCACATGAGGGCAAGTTAGCAGCGCATGAGTAAAGACTCAGAAGAACAAAAAGGATTTTCATCAGGGAAAGGATGCCAATGTGGCTGGGAACAATAGTTCATGGAGAAAGCAATGAGAGATGAACCTGCAAAGAGAGGTTGGACCAGCTCATGAAGGGGCAGGCTTCAATGCCAGCTGCAGAAATTATTATTCCAAGTGGGAAAGGACTCAAGAATATCCAGCTGCATCCCTACTGAATAAAATCCATGGTTTATTTTTTTAAAGGAATGACCATCCAAATTTCTTAGATAACATCATATAATATTTAGATCTGTCTTTTCCTACTTAGAATGTAAGAGCATCCATGGGAGGCTAGAGAAAGGAGAAATAAATCCACCTGTGGTCAACTTGTCCAGAGCTCTCTCAAACCTGCTACAGGGTGAGCAGCAATGAGGACCTGGGTGGGCACAGAGAGACCAGGCCGACAGTGTGTGCAAGCCATCCAGGGAGAAGGCAGGCACATCACATTTCATCAGACTTACTACCTAAGAACCATAAATCTATTGGCAGCTCTGGGACTTCATAAAAAGTAGGTTACCAAGGAGCTTCATTTTTATGAGAACCAGCTTTGCCCTTTAAGACAGTTTAAGGTAGATGAAAATAAGGCAAATAACAACCTTTGTTCTGCCACCATTTTGGAATAACAGAATATCGATTGAAAATATAGCAGTGGGGCCGGGCGCGGTGGCTCAAGCCTGTAATCCCAGCACTTTGGGAGGCCGAGACGGGCGGATCACGAGGTCAGGAGATCGAGACCATCCTGGCTAACACGGTGAAACCCCGTCTCTACTAAAAAAATACAAAAAAACTAGCCGGGCGCGGTGGCGGGCGCCTGTAGTCCCAACTACTCGGGAGGCTGAGGCAGGAGAATGGCGTGAACCTGGGAGGCGGAGCTTGCAGTGAGCTGAGATCCGGCCACTGCACTCCAGCCTGGGCGGCAGAGCGAGACTCCGTCTCAAAAAAAAAAAAAAAAAAAAAAAAAAAAAAAAAAGAAAATATAGCAGTGGAAAGATAATCTTTTCCTGTCATTTTCTTCTTTTCATATATAAGCCAAGTGGAAAACACTGAAAAGGGTCTGTGTGCTTGGGGAGAGTGACACTGCAGAACTTAAAAACAGAACCTGATGATGCCGAAGAGCACATGTGTAACACTTGAAACTTCCTTGACATAGATCAGCTTCTGTTTGCAGCTCAGCAAACCATATGCTGTGTTCACTCACTCCTCAAGGATCATCTGCTCCTTTCCAAGTATTAAGATGTCAGCGAAAATCTACCTTCTGGTGAAATTGAATCTGCAGGAGAAGGGCTGCTGATGCTCATAAAAATAGCTGTCAGACATTATGACTCCTCTGAGACGCATACGACGAAGAAGGGGTCATGGAGCCCAGGACAGAAGATTAAAACTACTTAGAACCCTTAAAGGCTGAGCAGCCCAGCAGCTCTCAACTTGGGGTCAGGAAGCCCTAAGGGATCTATGAGTGGGCTTCAGGGTATCTGTGAATTCCCTCAAATTGTAACGAACATGTTCTTGCCTTTGTGGGGGACGGGAAACTTTTGTCAGATTATCAGAGGTTTGTGACCAAAAATGGTTAAGTATACCATAACATACCATCAATCTAGTTATATTATTTCCACAGATTTTTTTTTCACTCCCCAAAGCCATTTTTTATTGCTCAAAAAATACTTGGATACATAATCTTAGCAGAAATTCTACAATTATAGATAAGGCTGAAGTCCCTTCCATTCCAGATGTTGTCTCCATTCCAGATATTTTACATAGACCATAAACCGTATTTGATCTGTGTGTGTGCAACTTGCCTTTGCATTTCACAGTGTCTTGGGGGCAGTTCTACACGTGCACATGTAGAGCCACCTCATCCTTGTCACTTGCTGCCTAGACTCCATACTAAGGCTGGGCAGTGTACTCAGGCATTCCTCTAGGGATGGACACTTGGGCTGTTTTCCATTACAAAAACAGCATGATGCATATGAATATCTTTTATTCATCATTTTATGCACTACTAGTACAAGTGTGTGTGTGTGTACATGTGTTTTTTTGTTTGTTTTGTTGTTGTTGTTGTTTTTGAGATAGCATCTCACTCTGTAGTCTAGGCTGGAGTGCAGTGGCACAATCTTGGCTCACTGCAACCTCTGCCTGCCAAGTTCAAGCAATTCTCCCACCTCAGCCTCCCGAGCAGCTGGGACTACAGGTGCGCACCACCACACTAGGCTAATTTTTGTATTTTTTGGTAGAGATGGGGTTTCACCATGTTGGGGTTTCACCATGTTGGCCAGGCTGGTCTGGAACTCCTGACATCAGGTGATCTGCCTGCCTCGACCTCCCAAAGTCCTGGGATTATGGGTGGTACAAGTGTTTCTTTAGCAGGGAGGCCAAGGAGGGAACTGCCTGGCCCTGGGATACACATATGTGTAATCTGTAATTCAACTGACAAACTCTCTCTAAGGTTGTTATACTGGTGGTGGTTTACCTCTCCACTAGTTGTATATAGAATGTTTTCCTGGCCTGGCGTGGTGGCTCACACCTGTAATCCCAGCACTGTGGGAGGCTGAGGTGGGCGGATCACGAGGTCAGGAGATGGAGACATTCCTGGCTAACATGGTGAAACCCCATCTCTACTAAAAATACAAAAATAAATTAGCCAGGTGTGGTGGTGGGAGCCTGTAGTCCCAGCTACTTGGGAGGCTGAGGCAGGAGAATGGCTACTGAATAAAATCCATAGTTTACCCGGGAGGCAGAGCTTGCAGTGAGCCAAGATTGCACCATTGCACTCTAGCCTGGGTGACACAGCGAGACACCGTCTCAAAAAAAAAAAAAAAAAAAAGTTTTCCTGTCTCCTGCTGTCACACTGGATATTATTGATCATTTTAATTTTTGCCAGTCTGAAAGATTAAAAAGTCTATCTCATTGTTATTTATTTATTTTTTTTGAGACGGAGTCTCACTCTGTCACCCAAGATGGAGTGCAGTGGCATGACCTCAGTTTACTGCAACCTCCGCCTCCCAGGTTCAAGCGATTCTCTTGCCTCAGCCTCCTGAGTAGCTGGGATTACAGGCATGCACCACCATGTCTGGCTAATTTTTGTATTTTTAGTAGAGATGGGGTTTTGCCATGTTGGTCAGGCTGGTCTCGAACTCCCAACCTCAGGTGATCCTCCTGCCTTGGCCTCCCAAAGTGCTGGGATTACAGGGATGAGCCACTGCACTGGTCCTCATTGTTACTTTCCATTGTATTTCCCTAAAAGTGGTTTAACATCTTTGCATATGTTTATTGGCTATTTGTATTTCCTTTTCAGTGAATTGCCTGTTCTGAGAGCAGTGGTTCTCAAACCTCACCGTACATCAAAATCATCCAGAGAGTTTAAGACAGAGTTTCTGGGACCCACCCTCAGGGTTTCTGATTCAGTGAGTCTTGGGTGAGGTGCATGAGCTTTCATTTCTATAATGTTCCCAAGTACTACCAATGCTGGTGGTCCAATAACCAGACTTAAAAACCACCGAACTAAAGAAATCACCTGATCCGTGTACCTCTCTGTGGTTTTAGCTGAGTGGTTCTCAACCTTGGTTGCACATTACAATCACCTGGAAAGCTTTATAATGGTACTGGTGCCTGAGTCCCTCCCAAAACTAATTATATCCAATGCCCTTCCCGTCCATAGTTTGTTTGTTTGGTTTTGTTTTTCTTTTTTTTTTTTTTTTTTTTTTTTTTTTTGAGACGGAGTCTCGCTGTGTCTCCCAGGCTGGAGTGCAGTGGCGTGATCTCGGCTCACTGCAAGCTCCGTCTCCCGGGTTCACGCCATTCTCCCGCCTCAGCCTCCCAAGTAGCTGAGACTACAGGTGCCCGCCACCACGCCCGGCTAGTTTTTTGTATTTTTAGTAGAGACGGGGTTTCACCATGTTAGCCAGGATAGTCTCGATCTCCTGACCTCGTGATCCACCCGCCTCGGCCTCCCAAAGTGCTGGGATTACAGGCTTGAGCCACCGCGCCCGGCCTGGTTTTGTTTTTCGAGATGGAGTCTCTGTCACCCAGGCTGGAGTGCAATGGCATAATATCAGCTCACCGCAACCTCCGCCTCCTGGGTCCAACCGATTCTCCTGCCTCAGCCTCCCAAGTAGCTAAGATTATAGGTGTCTGCCACTAAGCCCAGCTAATTTTGTATTTTTAGTAGAGATGGGGTTTCACCATGTTAGCTAGGCTGGTCTCGAACTCCTGACCTCAGGTAATCCCCCTGCCTCAGCCTCCCAAAGCCGTCCATAGTTTTTAAAGCTCCCCAGGTGGAATCAATGTTCAGCCAGGACTAAGAACCATCAGCAGCTGATACCAGTTGCCTTGAAGGAGGGCAAAGTTGGTCATTCTGTTACCTCCTCCCTTGCAGCATATCATAGTTATACAATGCTTGGCTGGGGCCATCTAAAACATTCTTGCCCTGTATTTTACCCAGAGGTGTAATCCTGTGAATTTACAGCAAATAACTTATATTTGTTCAAAACATTTATTGTGTATTCTGTTTGGGGACAACCCAATATGGTAGGCCTTTAGACCTGGCCTCTTATCCCGATTCTGCAATTACCAGCTGCATAACACGTATGCTAGTGACTAAGCTTTCATTTGTTCACCTATAAAATGGAATTCATTAAAGCTACCTGATAGGCTCATGTAAATAAAATGAGGTATATTCCCAGCAGGAATTCAACAAATCTACACTTGGATCCCTTCCCACTTTGTGACTCGTTTTGAGATAAAAATCTTGTTTCTGGATCGCCTTCTCTCAAATGGCACAATTCTGCTTTCATCCATTTTGAAGAGCAATTGCAAATCTTTTTCAGGTCTCCAACCAACATCTTCATACTACTCTTAAAACAGTCTAGGCAGCTTCACTTTTACCTAACTGGACAGGAATACACTTAGAAAGACAGGCTGCAGGCTGGGCGTGGGCTTATGCCTGTAATCCCAGCACTTTGGGAAGCCGAGGTGGGCAGATCACGAGGTCAGGAGTTCGAGACCAGCCTGACCAACGTGGTGAAACCCCGTCTCTACTAAAAATACAAAAATTAGCTGGGTGTGGTGGCGCGTTCCTGTAATCCCAGCTACTTGGGAGGACTAGCTGAGGCAGGAGAATCGTTTGAACTGGGACCCGGGAGACAGAGGTTGCAGTGAGTGAGATCACGCCACTGCACTCCAGCCTGGGCGACACAGAGAGACTCTCTCAAAAAAAAAAAAAAAAAAAAAAAAAAAAGGCTACAACAAAAATATTTTTGGCATGGAATGATAAACAATAATGTTATTGAGTTTCTATTACATGTAAGGCTCTGAAGGAGTTCCAAGAAGGATACCAATCCCATCCTCAATAACTTGTAATTAATTTAGGGACACTCGAAACTTAAACACAACCGACAAAATCAGGCTACAATGGTAAGGTATAACAAACTCTGATGAGTTCCAGAAAGCCAAAGAGAAAGGTCCCTTAGAGTGGGATGGTCAGGAAAATATTTAAAGATTTTGAAGAAAAAGCAGAATGTTGCTAGGTAGAGAGAAGAAAGGTGTTCCTGTTGAGAAATGTGGAGTAATCAACAGCAAAGTAACTGAATTACTGAGTACTTTGCAGGGCAAGGGGTAATCCGGAGGGATAACCAGATACACTCATGGAGCGGGTGGTGAGAAGCAGAGCTGAGAAGACAGAGCATAAAGACAGCTTGTGGAAGGTCTGGAAGACCAGGGAATGCATTTGGGTGTCATTCGATACATTGGATTTTTGATAGGAGTTACTTTGCTTTCCTGAGATTAAATACAAACATGATTAAATTGTGTTTTTTTCATTTTATTATTTGCATTTAGTTTAATTTTTTGATGGCTACACTTGAGTAGCCCAAAACAAAAAAGGAATTATAGGAAAGAGTCCCCTCCCACCCCTGTCCCTCAGCCACCTAATTTTGTTCTTTGGAGTCACTGGTGTTAGCAGCTTTTTATACATCCTTCAAGTGGGGCTTCCCATATGAATACAGTCAATTCTCATTATTTGCAGTAGTTCTACAATTAGTCAATTAGTGAATACAGAACCATTGCTCCTAGGGGAAATACAGGGTTCGGTTCCTGTGAGCCTCTGGTCACATTTTTATCACCTGACCAATACATAACTTCGTTTCATGTGTGTTTCTATTTAAAGACACCTGATTATTTAGACAGTTATATATTGTTTATTTATTAACATTGAACTCATGGCCAATAGCACTGTAACACATGCCTGAATGAAGCTTGCCTAACATATATATTTTCTCCACAAGACACATCACAGCCTTCTTACACTTAGGGACACTGGGCAGAGCTTCAGCCCTACACTTGGGAGCCATTTGTAAGTCACCAACAAATGCACAAAAATGCAGAAAAAAAAAGTAGTTTTAAATAGACCACAAAAAGGATACTTGTTTATACCATGAAAGCAAAAACAATAAGGCCAAATGCCACCTTGTTTGACCTAAGTTGAGAACATGCAGATTTGTTCACTCAAATTCTTCTCCATCTTGCACATGTCTTAACCAGACTTAAAAAACCACTGTACTAACGAAACCACCTGATTCATGTACCTCTCTGTGGTTTTAGCTCAGTGGTTCTCAACCCTGCTTGCACATTGGAATCACCTGGAAAGCTTTAAAATGGTAGTGGTGCCTGAGTCCCACCCAAAACTAATTATGTCCAATGCCCTTCCCATCCATAGTTTTTGTTTGTTGGTTTGTTTGTTTTGTTTTGTTTTTGGAGATGGAGTCTCACTCTTTCACCCAGGCTGGAGTGCAATGGCACGATCTCGGTTCACTGCAACCTCCGCCTCCCAGGTCCATCTTGCACATGTCCTCCGATGATCACAGAAGTGTGTGAGTATTGATTTCGAGGTTGTGAATACATTCTGGCAACTAGATGAATTCACAGATATGAAATCCTCAAATGATGACGATCAACTCTATATGCCAGTCATTCGAAAGAGATCATTTGTCCCCACTTTCACATAAATGATGAAGGTTACGATTAAGAAAGGTGGATGATAAGCATGATGAGGGTGAAGAGACATGGGTAGGAGCACAACCCACCCTTGAAGCACAGAGATCTGGAAAGGAGGACTATGACATCGATTCTGCCGTTGGGTCACCAGGAAGAGTGACTGTACTGCCAGGATGGGAGGCAGGGGCCATGATAGGCACTGCATAGGGCAGAAATTCTCAACTTGGGGGCAATTCCATCCCCCTGCCCCTCCAGGGGACATTCTGCAATGTCTGGAGATATTTTTGATTGTCACATCTCAGGGGAGGGGGCTGCCACTGAGAGGAAAGGCCAGGGATGCTACCAACATCCTACAACACACAGGTCCACCCCCTACAACAACTTGTCAATAGTACCAGGTTGAGAAGCCCTGGAAGAAGAAGATCAAAGCTGCTTTGTCTTCTCTGCTATAGCATCTTGTTCAAAATGTTTTTAAAATATACTGAAATATATTTCAATTCTTACTTCTAGTCAATCTGCTGACAGGTCATTATTCAGGTGACTCACGACTTCTAGTTCAGGGTTTGACATATGAATGGCAATCAAAAAACACGTACATAGGAATTAACTTTCCAGATTCATCCTTTCTGTTACACTTGCTGCATTTCACTTTTCAGGCTTGCACTGCTGACTCAGTAGATTTCCTTATTTTATCACCATGTCCTCAAAACTGTCACTAACAATGATACTGAATGAAGTTGACATGAGCTCATTTAATGCAATCTGAAACTTCAATACTACTGATCCCACCTCTATACCACCAGAAGTAAGAGATAAGACTGTTTTTTTTTTTTTTCCACACAGGTATTTACCTTAGGACATCATCAAATGTCTAAGTGATAAAGATACCATGACTGACTACTCATTCCAAGGAATGTATTAATAATGTGTACATAATAAATAATATGTTAGGAGATAAAACCATTCTAGAAAACACTATTCTTATTTTCTTACGAGAAATTCCCAGAGTTTTGAAAATGATTTTCTCTGCCTTAAATGTGAATCAAGTGAACATTTAACTATGTATCTTGGACATCAGACTAGGAAGCATCCTATATCGTGATATGAATCACCTGGGGATCTTGTTAAATGCAGATTTTGATTCAGCAGCCTGTGGTATGGCCAAAAATTCTGCATTTCTAATAAGCTCCCAGGTGGTGCTGATGCTGCTGGCCCATGGACCTCTGAGTACCACCAGAGCGTAGAGGATTCTAAGTAGCACTTTGTCAGAATTTGCCACTGTTTTACAGCCACAGGGTCATAGTCTCTAGTATTTATAAATCATGTCTATTCCCTCACTTTCTTCATTATGCAATGAGATAGAAATCTTGAGTTTTTGCTACATTGAGGATCTAGAAAAAAGAAACATTTATATGAGCTGAAAAAGAACAGAGGATGTTTATAAATAATAATCATTAAGTACCTTCTTTTTTTTTTTTTTTTTTTTGAGACGGAGTCTCACTCTGTCATCCGGGCTGGAGTGCAGCGGCACGATCTCAGCTCACAGTAACCTCCACCTCCCAGGTTCAAGCGATTCTCCTGCCTCAGCCTCCCAAGTAGCTGGGATCGCAGGTGCCCACCACCACTCCTGGCTAATTTTTGTATTTTAAGTAGAGACAAAGTTTCACCATGTTGGCCAGGCTGGTCTCGAACCCCTGACCCCAGGTGAGCCACTCACCTCAACCTCCCAAAGTGTGAGATTACAGACGTGAGCCACTGTGCCGGGCCCATTACGTAGTTATTTTGACTTGAAAAATGTTCCTTGTTCAAAATAAATTCAAAAATTTGATGTAGTGAAAAAGTCACTGGAGCAGGAATTAGTAGAACCAGGTACCATTCTGTGTCTCTAGGTCACTTGAAGAGTCAGGTAGCCTCTGTAGGTCCCAGGGTGAAGCGTATGAGGTCCCTCTACATTCTGAAAGACCTCAGCTCTAAGGGGAGAAAAACTTGGAAGCCATAGCGAGAAGGGGCACACAGGACTCTCTGAGGGCAAATACCTTTGCTGGGTGTTTCTTAAACTAGTTGGAGGGTACCACGTGTTTATGTTATTATGATTGAAACAACACATATATTCTATATATGTTCTTTGGAATGTATGAATACTTCATAATACCAACAATTATTTCAAAAGTCAATTGGTGGGCTGGGCGTGGTGGCTCATGCCTGTAATCTCAGCACTTTGGGAGGCGGAGGCAGGTGGATCACCTGAGGTCAGTTCGAGACCAGCCTGGCCAATATGGCAAAACGCCATCTTTACTGAAAATACACAAATTAGCCAGGCGTGGTGGCAGGCACCTGTAATCCCAGCTGCTTGGGAGGCTGAGACAGGAGAATCGCTTGAACTTGGGAGGTGGACGTTACAGTGAGCTGAGATCGCACCACTGCACTCCAGCCTGGGGGCAGCAAGAGCGAAACTCCGTCTCAAAAGAAATAAAGAAAAAGAAAAAAAGGTCAATTGGTGACATGGTCAGCAATTAGAGATTGTTATTCTGTTTTTAGGTTAATGTCTTATTTAATCTGTAAATAGCTCCAGTTGAAATTTTCTACAGAATGTTGATATTTGCCAAACATGTATCTCAGGGCATAAGCCTCCAAAGGGGCACTGAAATATATGTATAAATATATCTGTGGAAGATATTGCAATGTAGCTAATTATCTGCCTATAAATGTAGAATGCAAATCACAATTAAGAGAGATTTGGAATGCAGGACTTCATAGACCTGCAAGGCACTCCAGCCCCGCCTTAGGGGGTGTGGCTTCAGTGGGGTCCCGATGTAGGCAGAGATTGTATAAATGAGTCTGATGCACAGAATTTTGGGGAATTTTTCTTACAATACGACATCTGTTGGCATCCTGGAAACAGGAAATGGGTGTCTCAAGTACTCATTTAAGAAGTAAACTTTGACACCGGTTTATATAGGTTATGACCTAGTTCTTATTTCATGTTCCATTCTCAGTTACATCCTTTCCCATCACTATAGCCACCAGCAAAACAAACAGTAGGGATATTAGAAAAGAAAAGGGCAGTGAGTTTGTAAAACAACCTATACTCCCTGGTTTGGAAGTGCTCGTTTTTGGATTCTTTTGTTGTTTTTGTTTGAGACAGGGTCTCACTCTGTCACCCAGGCTGGAGTGCAGTGGTGCAACCACAGCTCACTGCAGCTTTAACCTCCTCGGCTCGAGCAATCCTCTCGCCTCAGCATTCCAAGGAACTGGGATCACAGGTGCGTGCCACCACACCTTGCTACTTTTTTTTGTATTTTTCATAGAGACAGGGTTTCACCATGTTGCTCAAGCTGGTCTCAAACTTCTGGGTTCAAGCAGTGCACCTGCCTTGGCCTCCCAGAGTGCTGCCATTACAGGCGTGAGCCACTGCACCCAGCCCCTCATCTTATATGATGATTCTCTCTTCTTCTTGAATTCTTAGCATCTTGTTATATTTGGCTCCTGCCTTTGGGCAAAGAAAAATTCTCCAGTTGAACCTGATGGCCCTAGATCTCACTTCTCCAGTACACAGCATTAAGCAAACACCATAATTCAACTAAAAGAATTTCAACTCTCCCTAGTGACAATGGGAGCCCACTATCAGAGAGAGCCCCGAGTGCTGGCATGATGAAAGCACTATCTAAGGGACTAGCAGGAAGGGAACTAGAGAGAACACTGACAAAGTCGAGCTTGAAATGTTAGCAGAACTCCGACCTCCATCCCTTAAACTGGGAATCTGGAATAGTTCATTGCAATTCTGCTGGAGAATTCCCCATTGATGCTGCTTGCAATGGCAGATTTTGCTCAGTGAGTAGCTAGAAAAGGCCCACTTTGTACATCATGCTCAAGTTACTCATGCTCATATAGATATTACTGAAAACTACTTGGATCCTAAACAGGTGCTGAATGTCTTAGTACAGCTGCTTGTAGTTAAAACTAAGGGTGGTAGTGGCAGAAGAAGAGGATAAATGTTGATAACATGACAATTTTAAGAAGTTGGATAGAGGCCGGACGCGGTGGCTCATGCCTGTAATCCCAGCACTTTGGGAGGCTGAGGCGGGTGGATCACGAGGTCAGGAGATCTAGACCATCCTGGCTAACACGGTGAAACCCCGTCTCTACTAAAAATACAAAAAATTAGCCGGGCATGGTGGTGGGCACCTGTAGTCCCAGCTACTCGGGAGGCTGAGGTAGGAGAATGGCGCGAACCCGGGAGGCATAGGTTGCAGTGAACTGAGATCGTGCCACTGCACTCCAACCTGGCAACAGAGCAAGACTCCGTCTCAGAAGAAGAAAAAAAAAAGACGTTCGATAGAAATGAAAAGAATTAGTTTTAGATAATTATAAAGGAAACATAAACCACTGGAAAGTGATTTATCCTCCCCTACCATGCTTAGATGAAAAAGATCCACTTTTCCCTTCGAGTTTCACATCATAAAAGAATAGACTAATCCAATTGATTTAAAAACTTATGTCCACACAGAAACCTGCATGTGAATGTTGATAACAGCTTTATGAAATCACTAAAAACTGAAAGCAGTCAAGATATCCCTCAGTAAGGCCGGGCGCGGTGGCTCAAGCCTGTAATCCCAGCACTTTGGGAGGCCGAGGCAGGCGGATCACGAGGTCAGGAGATCGAGACCATCCTGGCTACCCTGGTGAAACCCCGTCTCTGCTAAAAAATACAAAAAACTAGCCGGGCGAGGTGGCGGGCGCCTGTAGTCCCAGCTACTCAGGAGGCTTAGGCAGGAGAATGGTGTAAACCCGGGAGGCGGAGCTTGCAGTGAGCCGAGATCGCGCCACTGCACTCCAGCCTGGGCGACAGAGCGAGACTCCGTCTCAAAAAAAAAAAAAAAAAAAAAAAAAAAAAGATATCCCTCAGTAATTAAATGGATAAACAAACTGTGACATATGCATACAACAGAGCATTACCGAGTGATATAAATAAATGAGCTATCGAGTCATGGAAAAGACATGGAGGAATATTAAATGCATATTGTAAGTGAAAGAAACCAGTCTAAAAAGGCTACATACCATATGATTTGAATTATATGACATTCTATAAGAAGGAAAAGTATGGAAAGAGTAAAAAAATTGGTGGCTGCCCAGGGCTCAGGAAGAAGGGGTAGAATATATAAGCGAATTAGGGGATTTTTAGACCAGTGAAACTGTTTGTCTGATACTGTAATGGTAAATAAATGAAATTATGTATTTGTCACGACCCATAGAACTTATAGCACAAAGAATGAACCTTAATATATGCAGACTTTAAGAATGATTTAGGAGGTCAGGGGATCCCAGTAAGGAATGCAGACTATGATAAGAGAATGTAACTATGTGACAAATTTATGAAACAACCTCACTGAAGGAGATGGGGAGAAAAGGTGCTGACCTCAGTAGCTTCGGACATAAATGGCATCTGTAAACCTAAAAGCAAAAGGAAATGCATATGAGCACTGTACTCTACTTGATTAAGTTGTTTCCCAGGGAGGTCCATGGTAATAATTCCGATACTGCTATGTGTGTATATTGCGATTTGAACAACTAAGTGGAAGGCCAACTATGGAGCCAGGTTTGTCACCCTTGAAGTGGAAGTTTATAGACAAGCGAGGGGAGGAGGCTAGAATGGTCCATGTGGTAATGGATTATAAAGCTCACCACTAT
This sequence comes from Macaca nemestrina, assembly GCF_043159975.1. Classification (NCBI taxonomy): domain Eukaryota; kingdom Metazoa; phylum Chordata; class Mammalia; order Primates; family Cercopithecidae; genus Macaca; species Macaca nemestrina. Next base: position 10,792,421 of record NC_092141.1, on the reverse strand, counting down.
GCACTCATGTTGAGCTTAATATAGAGATTGTTACATATAGACATGTGTACATAGACAGGTCAGTATGCACACTTTTATTTCTTTGCTCTGTCAGCTGAAAAGGCCTAAAAGAAATGACACTCCAGTAGCAATGAGTATACGTAGAGCCCACGTATTACTTTCTGAAGCCATTATCCAATAAAGGGCTCCATGGTCCCTAGGAGAAACAGCTGAACTAAGGACTGGGAAGGGAAACATACAAGATGAGCTTGGAGCATCTTTTAGTACTAGAAAGTAAGAAAGTACTCAAACAAACGAATAAACAAAGAACCTACACACACAATAATGGGGATATGTCAAAGGAGCACAGGAGCTAAATGAAAGAGCCTCTAGGCCGGACGCGGTGGCTCATGCCTGTAATCCCGGCTCTTTGGGAGGCCAAGGCGGGTGGATCACCTGAGGTCAGGCGTTCGAGACCAGCATGGGTGATAGAGATAAACTAGATGCAGGGTCTATGGGAATTCTCTGTACTATCTTCTGTTTTTCCTACACTCTAAAACTTTTAAAGAATACATTCTATTAAAAAATAAAATGTGTTAGATTTGAAAGTCTTGAGCTGGGTGCTCACGCCTATAATCCCAGCACTTTGGGAGGCTGAGGCGGGCAGATCACTTGAGGTCAGGAGTTCGAGACCAGCCTGGCCAACGTGGTGAAACACCGTCTCTACTAAAAAAATACAAAAATTAGTCAGGCATGGTGGTGGATGCCTGTAATCCCAGCTACATGGGAGACTGAGGCAGGAGAAATGCTTAAACCAGGAGGCGGAGGTTGCAGTGAGCCGAGGTTGTGCCATTGCTCTCCAGCCTGGGCAACACAGCGACTCCGTCTCAAAAAAAAGAGTCTTAAAAAGTGGGGGTGGGGGTGTTGAGGGGTAGAGAAAACAATTGTTTCCATAGAATAATTGACAAATAAGGCTTTGGCTCCATTTATATGAGAAAGTCCAAATTTCCAATACATTTCTTCATATTCTTCCTTTAGTGTATTATGAAGGCATAAAGACGGAAGCAGGTTCTAGCTAATGGTAAACAGTGATGTGGCTAATCCCCTCCAATGCCGTTCCCCCCAAACAAGAAGGCTGGAGAGTACCAAGACCACGGTCCCTACAGACCTATAGCTGTCAATCAGCAGCTGCATACTCTTCTAAGTTTATACGTCAGATTGTAGCAGAGTCAGACGAGTTTCTGTGGCTACAACAGTCTGCCAAGTGTTGGCTTATCTACCGCAACGAGGGTGCTGAGGGCGTGTTCTTGTAAATCAGCACGAGCATCTCAGCAAGTTTCGTGACGATGTCAAGTTTCCATATTTTCAGCAGTTCTTTTGAAACAAATCCTTAAATGCTCTCACGAACATGCACAGGAAAATGAGCAGCAGTTTTATTTTCCGTAATGTGTATCTTTAACCAGCAGGTGTAGTTATATTTACTAGGCCTTATAATTTCTTCTATAAAGAACTTGGGAGTGTGAGGCTATAGAATTTCAAAATCCTGTAAGAGTATATCCCCCCGTTGGTGCTTTATTTCAACGTACAGAATAAAAAATAAAAATAAGCATGAAGGCAAAGAAATAAAACAGCAAAGGGGAATGAAATTGGGGTTTCCAGTTTATGGAAACACAAGTAACAATTAGGGTAATTTTAGGAATTTTAAATCTCTTACATTATTAATTCAGGAAAAGGACATTTTAAGCATTACCCTCTTTTCGCTGTTTATATCTTTTCACTCCATGACATGAAGAAGTACAAATCCATCATGTTCATTGTAAATATATATGCTTTGGAAACATTTCACCTCATTTAAAGAGTGAACTTTGCTGAGCTAAAGAGTTTGTGTTAAAATTAACAAGAAATCAACCAAAATGGTTTCAAATGGAACAGCTGGCAATTTCTCTCATACTCACTTTTCAAGCACAGTCAAAGCATCCTGCAACCATGAGCATCATTCGTGAAATGCTCTGAACAGTGACTGGGATTTGCAGATGGCTATTTACTGTCTCCTTCCCCATCTCCACCTGTACAGCCCTAGAGAATGCTATCAAGATTTTGGATTAAGCCTTCTCACTACTAACCAAAATAATCTACTCTCCAAAGGCAGAGTGGTGTAAAATATTCATGCCCCCTGCTATCACAACTGGGAAAGACCAAGATCCACTTAAGAAATGCCTTGGGAAATACACAGTACCTTTTGGGCATTTATAGTAGCATCTTTAAACTCACTTTTAAAACTCATTCATTATTCCTTTCTTCACTTAAAAAGATGATTAGCACCTACATGTGCTAGGTACTGTTTTAAATGCAGGAGGGGAATAAAAGCTAAAAATATAGGCCCTCACACATATGGATGAACATATATAGCTCTATCTCAAGCTTTTAAATATTGATTATTAGTTCATTGCATGGGTATACGTAATGTTTTCAATCAGTCTCCCACTGATGGGTATACAGGATTTTTTTTCACTTTTTTTTCTCTTATTACAAACATTGCTACAATAAATCTTGTGTTTATAGATTGGTCTACCTATGCAACTAAGTGTACAAGCTAAATGTCTAGAAGTAGAACTCTTGCCCAAATGATTTGCGCATTTTGAGCGTTGATAGATATTCCCAAGGTTGCCTTCTTAAAGATGTTGCCTCAGTCTATCCCTCCACCAAAATGATTTGAGAATCCCTCACCACAGATATTTTTAAAAGGTGGACAAATGGGCCACAGAGGACTAGAGCTGTACCCGGGCAGGAAGATAATCTAATCCAACCCCCTCAGCAAATGAAAATCCTATTTCTGGGGGAGCAATCACCCTGTTTACTTCAAGGTTGCTATGTGACAAATGTGTCCCCAGCTCAAATTTACAAGTTCCAGATGAAGGTGGCTTGTCTGTCAACACAAGCCATCTTTCACCAGGCTGATCGTGAACCTCCCGAGGGCAATACTCTACTTATCTCTCTGTGCTCAGGACGACCCTGGGTAGGAGAAGGAACATTGTGAAGTCCCAGAAGAATAAGTACAATTTTCTTTCATTATTAGCAGATGCTTTTCATTTCTTAAACTGAGGTATTTCCTTTCCATCCAAACCTACTTCATTCTTTCAGGAAGACAACATTAGGGACATTACACCTGGGATATTTTAAATCTTTGGCCAAGACCCTTATATTTGGATAAACTGATTGATAAAGAAGAAATCTACACAAGGCATGTTTATAATTATTACCAGTTGATAGCAAAAATACACAATATCAATATCTTATGTACTCTTTCTGGAACACTTGACAAATGAAAATATCCCTTTAAGCTGATCAAACAAGTGGACTCACTTTGGTTTGATGCAGGGCCATCCCTTCGGTTCTCTGACTTAGACTTAAGTGGATGAGAAAGAATTCCTTAATTTTTCTTAGGAGAGTAAATGTTTTTTCACAAGTCAGGAAACCAAGCTCTTGCCTTTCCCGAGGGTCAGTACACTGACAGATGATGCTTTGTATCCAATTACCTTTCGAGACATGCTAGCTTTCCTTGGGAACTACTTGATGGCCAGTACTCTACAGACAGGTAGGGCACTGGTGGGTTTACAGGAAACTAATTTCGCTGTTCTGTTCTCCCTTTTCTATCTACCCTGCTGCCCTTGGCCTTGCTTTCCTTCCATCCCTGCATACGACAGTATCATAAGATCCTCTCTCATATTGCAAGAGCCACTTCTCATCTTATTTCACTCGAATTTCCTCCTGCCTGCCTCTTCTCCCTTCACTTTTCACTCTCCAAGCCTTCCAGGCCCACCACCAGTGTCCTCACGTCTAAAATCTGCCCTGGTCCTCTCTTGCCACTGGCCTCCTCTAGCTTCTCCGGCCTGCAGCCTTAACTCCTCCCTCTATAATTTACTTGGCCTCCAATCACCATTCACTCTCATAGTTTTCCACTAACAGAAGCACATTTGTAACTTCTCTCGACCTGGGCATGGCAGATAACTTACCACTCTGAACTTTCAAATGACTGTCTTTCTATTTCATAGACTGTAGATACAATCTCACCTTTCCTGTGGGTACAAACTTCCCCTTGAAATGCTGCATTTCCACTAATGCTTTTTTTGTTTGTTTGTTTGTTTTTGTTTTTGTTTTTTTGAGACGGGGTCTTGCTCTGTCACCCAGGCTGGAGTGCAGTGGCCGGATCTCAGCTCACTGCAAGCTCCGCCTCCCGGGTTCACGCCATTCTCCTGCCTCAGCCTCCCGAGTAGCTGGGACTACAGGTGCCCGCCACCTCGCCTGGCTAGTTTTTTGTATTTTTTAGTAGAGACGGGGTTTCACCGAGTTCGCCAGGATGGTCTCGATCTCCTGACCTTGTGATCCGCCCGTCTCGGCCTCCCAAAGTGCTGGGATTACAGGCTTGAGCCACCGCGCCCGGCCTCCACTAATGCTTTTTGACAGAGAGTGTCAAAGTGTCAAGGATCATCTGTCAGATTTCAATTACCCTGAATGGACATTTAAATGAAAGCAAAAAGTAATAAATCTAAAGTGTTGAAAATAAACCACATTTGGAAGGGAAAAAATGCTATATCTAAACCATCTTTGATAGAAAAACATAATTTTTTGAAAACCAAAGAGCAAGGTCCTCTCAATATTCAAGTTTTTCTTTTATACACTATTCCAGTCCATTCTTATCAAAAGTTAAAAGCTTAGGATGGCACAGGTATTTCTGCTGGCATAGGTATTTCTTGGGAAGTATAAATTGTACCCGCACTGATCACATCGCAATCAGAGAGTTACTTAAACACTGACATTCACAAAGGGGTAGCCACTATGGAAAACAGTATGAAGGTTTCTCAAAAAATTAACAAGAGAACTATTACATGATCTAGCAATCCCATTTCTGGGTATTTACCCAAAAGAACTGAAATCAAGATCTCAAGGAGACAATTGTACTCCAGTGTTCACCACAGCATTATTCATAATAACAAGGAAGTGGAAACAACGTAAATGTCCATGAATGGACAAAGAAAATGTGGTAAATACATAAAATGGAATATTATTCAGCCTTAAAGAAGAAAATCAGTCATAGGTAACAACATAGATAAACCTGCAGGACATTATGCTAAGCGAAAGAAGCCGGTTACAGACGGACAAATACTACATGATCTCACTTCTACACAGAATCAAATTAGTCAAACACATAGAAGCAGAGAGTAGAACAGTGGCTGCCAGGGGCTAAAGGGAAGGGGCAATGGGGAGTTGCTATTCAATGGGTATAAAGATTTAGTTACACAAAATGAGTAAGTTCTAGAGATCTGTTATACAACAGCTTGCCTATAGTTAACGATACTGTATTTTACACTTAAAAATGTAAGAGGGCAGGCTGAGCGTGGTGACTCACATCTGTAATCCTAGCACTTTGGGAGGCCGAGGTGGGCAGATCATTTGAGGTCAGGAGTTCCGGACCAGCCTGACCAACATGGTAAAACTCTGTCTCTACTAAAAATACAAAAAAAAAAAAAAAAAAAATTAGCTGGGCGTAGTGGCATGCACCTATAATCCCAGCTACTTGGGAGGCTGAGACATGAGAATCGCTTGAACCTGGGAGGCAGAGGTTGTAGTGAGCTGAGATTGCACCACTGCACTCCAGCCTGGATGACAGAGTGAGACTCTGTCTCAAAAATAAAGAAAAAATAATTTAAGAGGGCAGATTTCATGTTAAATGCTCTTACCACAATTTCTTTTAAAGTTGACATTCACCAGACTTTTTTGGCTACTGGTGATATTCAACCGAACAAACGTCAAAGTTGGCTACACTTCTGATAAATATGTGTGGGATGAATCGATGGTGTGCAGTTATGACTGAATGCATATACACACAAACACACAGCCTGGTCCTGGGAGCCAATGTATGGTTGGAGGAAAGGGAACAGGAAAGTGTTGAATCGCTTGGGAGCAGGCAAGCCAATGGCAGCCACTCTCCCAGTGCTCAGTCCCAGCAGAGGCCAAGCACAGGCAAGGGAGTCAGGAGAATTGGAGGTGAGTCCCCTCCACATCAGCCTGGCCAACTGGTCCCTTGGTTTGATGAACAACTTCAGCAAAAGCAGCTCCCATGACCTCTCAGCTTCCTATCCTTTTTCTACAACATTCCCTCCCTAGTCTTTTCCTTTCCATTCCAATTCTCAACTGCTTCTTCTATCCTACCCTAGAAAAACAAGTAACTATAAAACTAATAGCTACCCACTGATGTTTTAAAATACTTACTATTTCCAAATTCACATGCCCTACTCCCATCTCAAGATCCATTTACATAAATATACATATGTTTATTGGGTTGAATTATATATATATATATGTAGATTGATAGATGTCAGATCTGCATTGATATTCTAATAAAACAGAAACAAATTAGAATAATAAAAACAAATACATAAATGTTCTATAAAAATATAGGGCCACTTGGTCGGGCGCAGGGGCTCACGCCTGTCATCCCAGCACTTTGGGAGGCCGAGGTGGGCGGATTACCTGAGGTCAGGAGTTCAAGACCAGCCTGGCCAACACAGTGAAACTCTGTCTCTACTAAAAAAACAATAAATTAGCCGGGCATGGTGGCACATGCCTGTAGTCCCAGCTACTCGTGAGGCTGAGGCAGGAGAATTGCTTGAGCCCAGGAGGCAGAGGTTGCAGTGAGCCGAGATTGTTCCAACTGCACTCCAGCCTGGCTGACAGAGCAAGACTCTGTCTCAAAAAAAAAAAAAAAAAAAAAAAAATAGGGCCACTGACTAAATACTACTGACATTATTATTTATATAAAATGAAGTAAAAAGAACAGTTTCTTCTATAATAATGTTTACAAAGTAAAACACCTTAAAAAGCTATTAACAAATAACCATCACTTGCAAAGTATGTATTTAGTATCCTGAATCAAATACTAAGGTACAGTCTCTCTTTTTTTTTTTTTTTTTTTTTTTTTTTGCTATTTAATATTCTGCTTCTTTGCTCACTCGTTGCTGCTTAATAAAGATCCATATCCTCTGCAGCTCATCTGTTCACCCTTTCATTTGACAGATTCGGCTGATGTACCAAAAGGAGAAAATTATTCTTATGGGCAATTCGGATTTTTGCTTAAAGATGTGTTTTTTGGGGAGCAAAGTATTTCTGAAATCAGTCTTCCAGCAGTGAAATACTGACATAACCAAGTTAACAGTTGACTCTAAAATTACCATCATATTATTTCAAAGGCAGACTACATGCTCTTGATAGTCTTATCCCAAAACTGGATTAAGCATAAACATGGTCAGAATAACATGAAAGCTACTGGAGTGGCAGTGATGTGCTGGTTTTCAACCTGGATGCTCATTAGCTGGTTGTATTCAGTTGGTGAAAATTCATCAGATTGTCATCTTATGATATGTTTACTTGTTTGCATTTTATATCATACTCAATAAAGAGTTTTTCTTTAAAAAAGGCTACCTTCACTGGCAATCACTGTGGATGTGTTTTACTAACAGTCTATCTGGTTAAAGTTCTATAGCGGTCGCTGCTTGAAACCAAGAAAGGGTAAGTTCAGGGACCCAAATCTTAAAACCTCAAAGTTCATTTTTATATGCCTGGGCACAGTGAACAATAAAATCCTTTTAGCAATAATTAAACAGATAGGTTTAGCTCTCAACTAGCTTGAGGCTATAGCTGCAGCTTGACCTCACAGAAAAAAACTGCTCTATGACCACAGCAAACCCCAAGAGACTCTGCCCTGAGTAACCAGCTGTGCCCATCCATCTATCAGGCAGTTCAAGTTCAGGATACCAGAGCCAGTTGCTACAATCTGGTTACCAAGTCACACACCCACTGTCTCTCTCTGTCTAAATCCTTTCTCTTCCCCTCCTCCTCCAGGACGCCTCTAATGAGTTCTAGACTTCAACTCACCTCCTCCCATCTTTTCTGCCCTCACACACACACACATACTCTCTATCTAAAACAAACACTAAGAGTTTACCTCCTTTCAATGGCTTCTCCCCTTGTCTTTGTCAAATGCTTGCCTCTGCACCAGCCAATCTCTCTTCCCCCTTCCCAACACCCTCAGATTTCTGTTTGGGCATCTATAGAGTCCCAAGGAAGGTGACTTTCCTCTTGTTAGCTCCAGGGATGGATGGGGCATGTGGCCTAAGCCACGGTCTTCAATTTTGTTTTTCCTGCTTATGTGCACCTAAAAGTGTAAGTTACAGGGCAAAGCTGAGAGGCCAAAAGGATCTGAGTTCTTGGTAGTATGACTGAGCTTCCAGATCAAGCCTTGCCTTATGCTAGTCTTCCGTCTGATCCTTCCAGATATATTAGCTGACACATTTACTGTTTTAGCTTCTTTGAGGTGGAATTCCTGGTGCTTTTAACAAAAACATAGCAATTGAAACTTTTTTTTCTTTTTTTTTGAGACGGAGTTTCACTCTTGTTGCCCAGGCTGGAGTGCAATGGCGCGATCTCTGCTCACCGCAACCTCCACTTCCCGGGTTCAAGTGATTCTCCTGCCTCACCCTCCCAAGTAGGTAGGATTACAGGCATGTACCACCACGCCCAGCTAATTTTGTATTTTTAGTAGAGATGGGGTTTCTCCATGTTGGTCAGGCTGGTCTCGAACTCCTGACCTCTGGTGATCTGCCTGCCTCGGCCTCCCAAACTGTTGGGATTACAGGAGTGAGCCATCACGCCTTGCCATAAATTTCTCATACAAATAGTCCATGCCCACTGGCTCCATTCCCTTATCACTTCCTCTTGACCTACCTAAAATCAGCTTGGCTAAGGGGTAAAGATACGAACCAATTGCCTCTCTATGGGTCCATAGCCTTTTATTTATTTATTTATTTTTATTTTATTTTATTTTATTTTATTTTTGAGACGGAGTCTGGAGCTGTCGCCCAGGCTGGAGTGCAGTGGCCGGATCTCAGCTCACTGCAAGCTCCGCCTCCCGGGTTTACGCCATTCTCCTGCCTCAGCCTCCCGAGTAGCTGGGACTACAGGCACGCACCACCACACCCGGCTAGTTTTTTGTATTTTTTTAGTAGAGACGGGGTTTCACCGTGTTAGCCAGGATGGTCTTGATCTCCTGACCTCGTGATCTGCCCATCTCGGCCTCCTAAAGTGCTGGGATTACAGGCTTGAGCCACCACGCCCGGCCTATGTTTTATTTTTTTGAGATGGAGTTTCACTCTCTCACCCAGGCTGGAGTGCAGTGGTGGGATTTCAGCTCACTGCAACCTCCGCCTCTCAGGTTCAAGTGATTCTCCTGCCTCAGCCTCCTGAGTAGCTGGGATTATAGGCATGCACCACCACACCCAGCTAATTTTTGTATTTTTAGTGGAGACGGAGTTTCACCATGTTGGTCAGGTTGGTCTTGAACTCCTGACATCATGTGAGCTGATATGTATCTCTCTTTATCCCACTTAGTGTGAGTATTTATGTGCAGAGATTATTTCACTGCAGAAATATTAAGTTGTTTGATTCTGAGGTGCTCTCTCACATCCTGCTGGGGATGTTATGGAGTATAGATACACAATTCTTAATCCACAACCTTTGGGGCCTGGTGCATTTGGAACTCAGTATTTCAATAACTTTTGGAAAGTTTTACAGTGCACATCACATATATTACCCTGCTGGGAGTATGACATAATATTCAGTAGTTCTTTAGGGAGAAACTGCCTGCAAAGCAGGAATAACATTCAAAGCTTCTGGTAGAACAGTGGGAATCCACTGATAACATTACAGGGACAGACACCTGGTAGTCAAAGAAAATTCCTTCATTGATACAGCATTAGTCTACACTGTCTCTGAAAAAGAAATTAATGTCTATGTGATACTGTAATGGTGGATGTATGACATTAGTCAAAATCCATAGAGTGTACAACACAGAGTGAACTCTAATGTAAGCTATGGACTGTCAAACGCAGACATACTGTATTGGGTAGTATATTGGATCAGATAACTTCAAAGATACCATCTAGCCTGTCCACAATTCCTCTCTGTAAGCCCCCCACTCTTTTAGAATATCTCAGAGTCATCTCATATCTGTAAGCCCTGCCCACACATTCTGTGGAAACTCACATATGCCTCTAATCTCCAACTTGAACTCTTCTCTCATAGTCTACACTATACTTCCAGATTTGCTTCTCTAACCTACTGCATGCTTCTCCCTCCTTTTTCCTCAAGACCTTCAGTGACTTCTATTGCTTACTGAGCCAAGGCCAGAGAGTTCCCCTGGGCATTTAAGGTCTTACTGAATTCAATAGGTATTCCTTTACCCATGCAAACTTTTAGATCACTCTTCCTCCACAAGGGCCCTCTATTAAGAGAAAATACCTAAGAGAATATTTGTCAAAGGCGCCCTGACCCCTATTCCTCTCACACCTCTCCACCATTTACCATTGACCGATTTGAAATGTGTCCCTTTAGGTTCTTTTTGTCATTAGCACAGTCACTCAATTCTTATGCATTAATCTTCTCTTAGCTCCTCCGAATTGCTCTACCCTTTCAAAAACTGTTTGGTTGTTCTAATCTAACATTTCTCTCATGATCATTGTACTTACTTAAGTAGTGCTCTCTGAGCTTTTAAACATCATTTTCCAAAGGGGAATCCTTGGTGAATTATACTCCCTCTGAGTATCTGATCTGTATAAGAAACTCTAAATTTGCATTCCACCACATTTAACAGTGCGTATTATCAGATTCGTCAGTAGGAAAAATTAATTATCCCACTGTTTTTAATAGAAGATCAGGGAGAGAAGGGATCATTTTCTTGACATATAAAAGCACCATTCAATCATGAACAATTTAGCTAAAAGAAAAGAATTAACTTGTATTTGAAATATGTCATTTTCTGTCATTCCTGGAACATAGAGAGGCGACTTATTCCCTGAGCTCAAAACTCAGAATGCCATTTTTCTTGATTTTGGTCTATTTTATCTTTCATCTTTGTCACCTACATGTTTTACTGGTTTGCTTTTTGTTGAAGCACATGCCAATAAACTAATACGAAGCTTTAGGCTTCTGTAGTGTCTCATCTAAACATAAATCTAAGATTTCAAAGAGTGAATCAATGTCCCTCTAGTCTTTAGTTGTTGTTGTTGTTGTTGTTGTTGTTGTTTTGCTTGCTTGCTTGAAGACAGGGTTTTGCTCTATCAACCAGTCTGGAGTGCAGTGGTGCAATCATGGCGCTCACTGCAGCCTTGAACTGCTAGGCTCAAGCAATACTCCTGCCTCAGCCTCCTGAGTAGCTAGGACTTCAGATATGAGCCACCATGTCTGACTCTTTTTTTTTTTTTTTTGTAGAAATAGGGTCTTGCTTTGTTGCTCAGGTTGGTCTCAAGTTCTTAGCCTCCAGTGATCCTCCTGCCCTGACTTGCCAAAGCACGCTAGGATTACAGGTGTGAGCCACCATGTCCAGTCCCCAGTCCTTGATTTTACTTACTTTAATTGCCAAAAATAAGCCAGAGGAAAATTATTGTGAAATTTCTTTTAAATGTCAACCCATTTCTTGACTGACTTGCTATAGAAGAAGACTTGAGGACTATTCACATCCAATAGCCTCAAGAGAAAAGAACTTTTCTATAAAATAGCCTGGTCCTTCAGCAATTATCACCCAAACTTTTCCAAGCAAACAAAACCAATGTATCAAGAATTTTGACAATATTGAAGGAAGATCTGCTAATGATATACATTGACACAATTAGAATAAAGTAATGACTTCCTAGATGGGATGGTTAATTTTATGGGTCAACTTGGCCGGGCCCCAGTACCCAGTTTTGGGTCAAACACCAGTCTAGACATTGTTGTGAAGGGATTTTTATTTTTATTTTTTGAGACAGGGTCTTGCTCTGTCACCCAGTCTGGAGTGCACTGGTGTGATCATAGTTTACTGCAACCTCAACTTCTTAGGCTCAAGTGATCCTCCTGCCTCAGCCTCCCAAGTAACTGGGACCACAGGCATGTGCACTATGTCTGGGGCTAAAATTTTTTATTTTGTAGAGACAGGGTCTCACTATGTTGCCCGGGCTGGTCTCTAACTCATAGGCTCAAGCTATCCTCCCACCTTGGCCTCCCAAAGTGCTGGAATTACAGGCAGCAGCCCCCATGCCTGGCCAAAGAGATTTTTTAAAGATGTGATTAACATTTAAATGACCAGACTTCAAGTAAAGCAGGTTAATCTCTATAATGTGGGAGGGCCTCATTCAATCAGTTGAAGGTCTGAAAAGACTGAAGTCACCAAAGGACTTAAGACTACAACATCAACTCTTTCCTGGCTCTTCAGCCTGCTAACCCTGCTCTGTTGATTTCAAATTGCCAGCCTCACAACAGTGTGAGCCAATTCCTTCAAATAAATCTCTCGCTTTCGCTCTGTGTGTGTGTGTGTGCACGCATGTGTTTGACTCCTTGGAGAATCCTGACTAATAAAGCAGATATGCATACTTACAGTTGAGGCATACAAGTGAGAACATAGCAATGTGATACAGAACAAACAAATAGTAGTGCTTACAAGTAGGAAAATGTCTTGAACTCATCCCCTTCTCCCCCAGCTAAGGTCCACACTTTGCTATGATGACAGTACATTATTTCATAAAATAATAAGTATTTCGAATTATTATAAAAACTGGAATGATCTCTTCAAATCAACAAATGTGCCGCCCCTGAATTCGCAGGTTCATACTGCTTGCTCGGGTACTGCCCCAAGTCACCTTTGAGCCAGCACTACGCTGTCACTGAGTCGAATCTCGCAGCTTCTGGAATGTAGGAATTTACTTGGTGAGACACAAGTCTGGGTTTTCAAGTTGTGGATTAATGGACCAAAGGAAAATCAAGAAATGAAAGAGCACCAAACTTGTAAATTCAATAATTAGAGGTGAGAGGAATAGAGACATCTGTTGTTAGTAATTGACAGTTTGTCAAAAAAAAGCGCATTTGGAAGTGAAGGTGATTATCGCAGTTTGTAACAAGAGATAGACGTCCTGGAAAAGTCTACACAAAATTGGGAGTACAGGCAGAAACAGGGAGTATAGTAGGCACAAGCTTTTTTTATCTGCCCAGAATTTCTTTAGGCAACTACCCTTCCCCCATTCCCAGTCCCCATCATTCTGAGACTGACTCAGTCTCCAGGATTCAGGAGTCCGTCATCCTTTTGGCCATAAGTGATTGGCATAGGATTGCCAAGTTCAGCAAATAAAAATACAGGATATTCAGTTACATTTTAATTTTGGATAAATACAATGTTTTTAGTATAAGCTTGTCTCAAATATTGCATAAGGCATACTTATAGTAAAAAAAATTTGTTTTTCTGAAATTCACGTATAACTGGGAGTTCTCTATTTTATCTGGGAATCCTACTTAGTGATGAAAATGTGACATTAACCAGGCCAATCAGAGCCCTTCCAGAATTGGTACCGGAACTCCTGGGAAAAGTCTTTCTCTTTTCCTTAGACTCTCTATCAGGACAGTGAAAACCGAGAGCTGCCACGGACTAGATTTCCCACCACAGACAGCGAGCTTGTTGCAGGTATGAAGACAATACAGAGAAAAGCACAGTCAAGTAATGGAGAAAAAGAGCAATTCCTGGAGGTGTCATTTTCATCCCACGATTGAAGCCAGAATACATTTTGTTTGTTTGTCTGCATCACATTGATCTGAGTTTCCATCACAACCAAAGTGTCCTAACTAAGTACCGGGTAAGCAGCCAGGGCTAGAAAAGATTTTAAAATTCATTCATGTTGATGGAAGCTGCCAGGTATAGCAAGTTCTTGAATTCAGAGAACCCTTGGGTTTCTAGATCTGGGACTGGTTGCATTTGGGGATGGCTATTGTAGGTCTACACCAGGAAGAATAGAAATGCTTCCTGTCTTAGGGGGGCTTCTCAAGAACTCCATGGTCTTTTCACCTCTGAGTGTATATTTCTCCTTCCTGATTTTATAGCCCTGCTCTCTCTTGACTTTCAGCTTTTGGGGATTCGCTAGCTTCCAATTTTTGTCCTGGCTGTACACAAACCCTCTTCTCAGCTTGCTTTGGAATCCTCTTCCTACCTTTAAAAATTTTTTTTTGGTTCTCCTATCCTGGATTATTGACATTTTTATGAATCCACTGTAGGGGTGAAGGGAATTTTCCTTCTCTGTCCCCCATACCTTGAAAGTTTGGTAATTTAAATCTACAAAACAAAATTGCAATAGATAAATGGGAGAAAAGGCATACAAATTTACTATAAGCACGTGTACATGAAAGCCACGCAAAATATGAGACTCAAGGGAGGGTCAGATGACTTAAGGTTTTATACTGTACAGAAAGGGACAGGGGCTTGGGGCTCCCAGAAGGAGGTGACAATAGGTCACAGGATGGTGAGGGAGGAAATACACTGTAAACAAAAGTAGTTGTCTTATATAAATGAAGCCACTCGGCTGACAGTCCTCAGAAAGAATAGATGGTAGACTATGTAGAAGTTTCTCTGTCAGATCTTTAAAATGTCAGAGTTCCGTCTCCTTTTCCTCTGAGTTAATCTTTCCTAGATCCGGACAGGGAGAACTCAGAGAAAGCCTCTGCATCCGCTGTTTACTTCACTAATGTAGATTTCCTCTGCAGATGTAAATCTCCCCCGCAAAAGGATAGCTTTTCAGAGCTATCCCTGTGTCTGCAGCCCCTCTGAATTGCCATCTTGAAATATGCCAAAAGAAGCGTACTTTGGGGCATCAGATTTTAATCTCCCACATCAGAGTTCCCTATATTCTAATTCAGGGGCATATTAAAGGACTAATTCGTTCCTTATTAGAAATTAATCAGGACTAAGTAGCTAGCCCTAATTGAAAGACAGATTAAGATTCTAGAGGCTAAGCACTGAAAAAAAAAAAGATGTCCCTTCTATATAATTAAAATAAAAGGGAAAATGGAGGACACCCAATATAAGCGTGCTTCTTTTAAGGGGAAGGATTCACACAGACCTCTTTGAATCCTAGCTCTGCCCCTTCAAACTGGGCAGCATTGAACATGTTATTGAACCTCTCTAAGCTTTAGCAGCGTGGTGAAAAAAATCAAGAAAATGATGCCCAGCAGAGTGAAAATCAGGGGAAAGCCTGGGTATGAAGGACCTGGTATGTGGTAGTTATTCAGTAAATGTCAGTTTGACTTCAGTCTCACAGTTTGCTTCAACCTTATTGGCTTTTCTTCATTTAAGTGATGGCTCCTTGCCAAACATGTATCTGACAAAGAACTCAGCATATATACATAGGAGAACACGAGTGCTGCTATAGCATGGCCATTCAGCAGTTCTTCCACCAATCCCACTCTCTTCCCTAATGACTGGTTTCACAGAATGGAGAAATGTGTCCAGTGAAGTTCCTCTTTTCCCCAAGTTAGTGTGAACGATACTCATGTTGGCTCACTCGGCATCTATTCCCAACCTCATCATCCCATGTCATCCTCAATTATGGAGGTTGGAAAGCCAAATGCGAGCTTTTCCAACTTTTCTTGGTACTTGTGGTAGCCACGTGATACAATTCTGAGCAGTGAGATACAGCTGGAAGTCGGGTTGTGAGGGTAAGGGGGGGCAAAAGGATCTGGGAAACCTTTTGCTTTTTGCTATCCTGCCTCTCAGTGTTTGGCCTTGAAGTTAGATGTGATGGCTGAAGACAGAGAAACTCTCTGGCAATTGTTAGCAAGGATAAAGAGCTACATGCCAAAAAGAGCAGAGTGGGAAAATACAAATAGCCTTGAAAATATAGTCAAGGATTTTATGCGTGCTAATGACATTGTGCCTACTTTTCTTTTCTTTCTTTCTTTTTTTTTTTTTTTTTTTTTGAGACAGAGTCTCACTCTGTCACCCAGGCTGGAGTGTGGTGGCATGATCTCAGCTCACTGCAAGCTCCGCATCCTGGGTTCATGCCATTCTCCTGCCTCAGCCTCCCAAGTAGCTGGGACTACAGGTGCCCACCACCACGCCAGGCTAATTTTTTGTATTTTTAGTAGAGACGGGGTTTCACCATGTTAGCCAGGATGGTCTCAATCTCCTGACCTTGTGATCCGCCCGCCTCGGCCTCCCAAAGTGCTGGGGTTACAGGTGTGAGCTACCGTGCCCGGCCCATTGTGCCTACTTTTCTAGGAGTCTTTATCTTTTTGTGATCCATAATGAAATATTTATAGATTAAATGTAATGTTTACAACTTGCTGCAGAATACCCCAGTGGGGGCTAGTGGGAAAGTAGATGGAGGTATAGATGAAATAAGATCAATAATTGTTGAAGCTGGATATAGATAAGTAGGGGTTAACTATACTGTTTTCTTTACTTTTGTGCATGTTTCAAATTCTCCATAATAAAAAGACTAAAAGATCAGTGATCAAGTTTAACATTACCAGCTGACTATCACAAGGTTAACATCACTAGTGATAAGTCCTTCGGATATCAGGACCTCTGGCAATGAGTAGGGCACTCCACCCCAGTGGTATTCCCTGCCAACCCACAATTCCAGTCTAGTTATGAGAAATCACCAGACAAGCTCAAATTGAGGGACATTCTACAAAATACCTGAGCAGTAGTCCTCAAAAGTGTCAAGACGATGAAAAACAAGTGAAGATCAAGAAACTGTTACAGTCAAGAAATACCTATGGAGACATTAGAATGAAAGGTACCCTGGATTAGATTTTGCAAAAGGACAAGGATAAGAGAGGAAAAACGGATGAAATCCCAATGAAGTCTGTACTTTAGTTAACAGTAATGTACCAATATTAATTTCCACTTTTGACACATGTACCAAAGTTATATAAGATGTTAACATGAGAAAAAACTGGGCGAAGGGTATGTGAGAGGACTGTACTGTCTTCGCAACTTTCCTATGGATCTAAAGTTATTCCAAAAGAAAAAGTTCGCTTGGAAAAAAAGAAAAAAGTCTGAAAGAAAAGAAGAATTTCAGTTCCCAATGGCATTACTAAACCACTGAGTTGACATCAGCAATGGTCTACCCCAAGATTTGTTGTTATGTGAAAAAAAACAAACACACTTTTTTTTTTTGAGACGGAGTCTCACTCCGTCGCCCAGGCTGGAGTGCAGTGGCGCAATCTCGGCTCACTGCAAGCTCCGCCTCCCGGGTTCACGCCATTCTCCTGCCTCAGCCTCCTGAGTAGCTGGGACTACAGGCGCCCGCCACCACGCCCGACTAATGTTTTGTATTTTTAGTAGAGACAGGGTTTCACCGTGGTCTTGACCTTCTGACCTTGTGATCCGCCCACCTCAGCTTCCCAAAGTGCTGGGATTACAGGTGTGAGCCACCAAGCCCAGCCATAAAACACATTTTTAAAAGCAAATGTCACTAAACTAGTCTGTTACTTGCAGCTGAATGAATATCAACTGATAAAATGTGTTTATCTTTGTCTTATTTTTTTCTTATTTTTTTATCAGCTGAATGAATATCAACTGATAAAATGTGTTTATCTTTGTCTTATTTTTTTTTTCTGATGCAATTAGCTCTTAAAACCCACAGCTGAGAACAATGGCACCAAGTACCTAGCAGCAAATGGTGCCCATTTCCTACCCTCAGGCTGTCCGGAGGTGTCATTTCAGCAGAACTCTCATAACTGACTGCCACTCCACTCCATCCCCTAGTTTATACAAGGGAAAGGCAGGAAGTGAGGAGGAAAGCATGGTCTCTTCTGGAACCTGCCTACAAGCAAACAGCTACTAAGACCGTTTAGTAAGTAGTTCTTTACAA
Organism: Macaca nemestrina; assembly: GCF_043159975.1. Classification (NCBI taxonomy): domain Eukaryota; kingdom Metazoa; phylum Chordata; class Mammalia; order Primates; family Cercopithecidae; genus Macaca; species Macaca nemestrina. The sequence goes on along the minus strand of NC_092141.1, from coordinate 10,774,716 downwards.
AATCAACACCCAAAACAACAGTTTTCTTTTCAACCTCAATTCATCTTCAATTATTTCTTTTCAACTTCAGTCCATCTACTATAATGAATTAGTAAATATAATGGAAAACAAATCTCATTCAAATAGCCAAAAAATGGTACAAAATACCTAGGAATAAACCAGGAAAAAAGTGCAAGAAATATAGGAATAAAACCATAAAACTTTATAGGACAGAAAAGACTTGAATAAATGAAAAAAGTATTATGTTTCTAGACATAAAGATGCTACATTGTAAAAATGTCAGTTCTTCCTAAATTAATCTATAACTTAAATCTCTTGCCAATCAAAGTTTCAATGTAAAACCTAAATCTCATAAACTATACAAAAATTAACTCCAAATGGATGATGTATCTTAATGTGAAACAAAGCGATGACAAATTTACAAGAAAACAGAAGTGAAAATTTTCATGATCAAAGAGTTCCTGGACATGACACCAAAAGTGCAATCCAACAAAGAAAAATTTGATAAACTGGACCTGATCAAAGTTGAAAACTTTGTTCTGGGAAAAGCACTACTAAGGGTATGGAAAGACAAGCTAGCACTGTGAACGTGTATTTGCAAATTGCATATCCAACAAACAGGACCAGCTACCTAATTTATGGGGCTCAGTACAAAATGAACATGTGGGACCCCTTGTTGAAAACTTATTAAGAATTTCAAGACTGCAACTGTAGAACACTGAACAAAGCTCTGTGTCCCTTCGAGTGTGGAGCCCTGTGCAGCAGAACAGGTCACACTCCCATGAAGATGCCCCTGCTAACAAAGGATTTGTATCCAGAAGATATAAAGGACTCTCAAAGTTCAAAAGTAAAAAGACAAATAACCCCTTTTAATAATGGGCAAAGGATTTGAACAGACACGTTACCGAATGAAAGCATGTTTAACATTATTAGCCATTAGAGAAATACATATTAAAACTAAAGTGAGACACGACTATACACTGCTCAGAATGATTAAAATAAAAATATACTGACCATATTGAGTGCTGTTAAGGATATCGAGGAGCTGGCACTCTTATACACCGCTGGGGGAATGCAAAATGGTATAGCTACTCTAAAAATGTTTTGCAGTTTCTTACAAAGTTACACCTATGCTTATCATTTAACCCAGCAACCCCGCTCCATGGAATTTACTCAAGAAAAATGAGCTTGCGTTCATACAAAAACCTGTACATGAATGTTTAAGACAGCTCTATTCATAACGATCCAAAGCTGCAAAAACCTAAGTGTCCTTCAGCAGGAGAGAATGAATAAACTGTAGGACCTCCATACAGTGGAATACTACTTACCAAAAAACAAACAAACGAAAAAGGAACTACTAATACAGTCAAGAACTTGGATGACTCTCAGGGCATTTTGCTGAGTGAAAGAACAGTCTTGGCCGGGCACGATGGCTCACTCCTATAATCCCAGCATGATCTCGGCCCACTGCAACCTCCACCTCCTAGGTTCAAGCGATTCTTCTGTCTCAGCCTCCCAAGTAGCTGGGATTACAGGTGCCTGCTACCACACCTGGCTAATTTTTGTATTTTTGGTAGAGACGGAGTTTCACCATGTTGGCCAGGCTGGTCTCAAACTCCTGACCTCAGGTGATCCGCCTGCCTTGGCCTCCCAAAGTGCTGAGATTACCAGGGTAAGCCATCTCACCTGACCTAGATACCTGTTTTTTAAAGTAAAGTTAAATTTTTACACCACGTTACACATAAAAATAAATTTTACCTGCATTAAACAACCAATTGTATAAAACAAGATTATAAAAGTATCCTCCAGATACATATGTGTATGAGTGTATATGTGCATATGTGTGTGTATGAGTTTAGAACAGAGTGTTTATTGGAGCATTGTTTGTAAAAGCAAAACGAGAGAGAAAAAGAAGAAAGAGAAAGAAAGGAATGTTCATCGGAAGTTAAATAACATGTTTATATTACAGACTAGATATATCAATATATGTTCTGACATGAAAAGATTTTTGAGATGTTGAACAAAATGTTCAGAATGATCTCTTTATTAAATTTTTTGTCATGTGCATAATAAAACTGCATAGAATTGATCTGAAAGGCCACATTCCAAACTGCTAAGAGTGGGATGAAGGGGAGAGAGGGAAAGGAGGACATTCACTTTTTAACTCTATATGCTTATATACTTAATTTTTACAACATTATCACTGCATATAGCAACGTATTGTTTATTGCAAAAAACCCTAAGTAACTTCCCCACCACATAATCAACACCAGAAAGTGGTCTGAATAAAGGGCCACGTCCGACTGGAGAAAGGCTCAGTGGAGTCTGTGAGAGGCTGTCACAAGAGATGGGACATTTGTTCTAGGTCGCCGCCAGATCCCTCTTGGACAGCAGGGCATTTTGCTCAGACCTGTGCCTTTGCCATCCAAGGCTTCAGTTCCCCAGTTAAGAAGTAGTTGTCAAGGAATAAGAGGATTCTTCTAGCTAAGATTCAGAGTCAATAAGTGTTTACCAATTTGCCTTTTCCAATACTTTCTATTAAAAAAGAAAAGCAAAAAGCAAGACAGTGTCAAACTGTGAAGAGAATACCTTGTGCTTTCAAATATGAAGACCAATCATTTTCAGTCTTACTAGCTGAGGCTTAGAGAGTGAATGACTAATGACTAGGTCCACTGAAATGCTTTGATAACCATTTCCTGTGGGATTTATAAAAGCAAGCCATTAAAGAATATCAGCAGCAATAACTTATATGTGTATATTATGTAATATATATATGTATACAGTCATGTACCACATATCGTTTCAGTCAACAATGGACCACATATACAAAGGTGGTCCCATAAGATTATAATGGCGCTGGCCGGGCACAGTGGCTCATGCCTGTAATCCCAGCACTTTGGGAGGCTGAGGCAGGTGGATCACGAAGTCAGGAGTTTAAGACCAGCCTGACCAACACGGGGAAACCCCATCTCTACACACACACACACACACACACACACACACACACACACACAAATTAGCCAGGCATGGTGGTGCATGCCTGTAATCCCAGCTACTCAGGAGGCTGAGGCAGGAGAATCACTTGAACCCAGGAGTTGGAGGTTGCAGTGAGCTGAGATTGCACCACTGCACTCCAGCCTGGGCAACAGAGCCAGACTCCGTCTCAGAAAAAAAAAAAAAAAAAGACTATAATGGCGCTGAAAAATTTCTGTTGCCTAGTGACATTGTAGACCTTCTAGTGGGACAAGATGTGGAGATGGAAGACAGTGATATTAATGATCCTGTGTAGGCCTAGGCTAATGTGTGTGTTTGTGTCTCAGTATTTAACAAAAAAGTTTTAAAAGTCAAAAGAAATTAATTTAAAAATAGAAAAAAGCTTAAAGAAAGAAAATATTTTTTCAAAGCTGTACAACGTGTTTTGTGTTTTAAGCTGTGTTATTACCAAATAGTCAAAAAATTATAAAGTAAAAACATTATGGTGAGCTAAGGTTAATTTATAACTGGAGAAAAATACATTTTTATAAATTTTATGTAGCCTAAGTGTACTGTGTTTAGAAAGTCTGCAATAATATACAGTAACATCCTAGGCCTTCACGTTCACTCACTACTCACTCACTGACTCACCCAGGGCAACTTCTGGTCCTGCAAGCTCCATTCATGTAAGTATCTTATGTTGATCTACCATTTTTTAATCTTTTATGTCATATTTTTTACTGTACTGTTTCTATGTTTAGATATGTTTACATAATAAATACTTCCCATTGTGTTATAAGTGCCTCCAGTATACAGCCTAGGAGCCTAGGAGCAATAGGCTAGACCATATAGCCTAGGCATGTAGTAGGCTGTACCACCTAGGTTTGTGTAAGTACACTCTATCTGTTTAATTATTGCTAAAAGGATTTTATTGTTCACTGTGCCCAGGCATATAAAAATGAACTTTGAGGTTATAAGATTTGGGTCCCTGAACTTACCCTTTCTTGGTTTCAAGCAGCAACCACTGTAGAACTTTAACCAGATAGACTGTTAGTAAAATACATCTGCAGTGATTGCCACTTCTCCGCTATCTTTATATGAAGATAGCATTTTTTTAAAGAAAAACTTTTTATTGAGTATGATATAAAATGCAAACAAGTAAACATATCATAAGATGACAATTTGATGAATTTTCACCAACTGAATACAACCAGCTAATAAGTTTGATTCAGGGCCTAAACAATTATACAAAGAAATAAGCATGCCTGTTGAATACATGGGCACTATAGGGATATAAAGGAGTATTAGCTCTCTATGGCTGCTGTAACAAATTCCCACAGACCTGTTTAGTGTTATGATGAAAGAGTGCTACTATATATATATATATGTATATATATAGAATATATATGTGTGTGTATATATATGTGTGTGTGTATATATGCTGTTATACATACACACATGCATAGGTATATATAGTTTTTCTACTTACAAAACCCTTTGTCTTTCTCTGTTTCATAATAGTATATCCCAGCCTGGATAATTTATGAATAAGAGAAATTTATTTCTCACAGTTCTAGAGGCTGCAAAGTTCAATATCGAAGCGCCAGCATCTACTGAAGATCTTCTTGCTTGTCATTCCATTGTAGAAGACAGAAGTGGAGGAGATCAGCAGAAAAGAAGGGAAAAAGATGCCCAACTTATCTCATCCTTTTATTAGGAACCCACTCTTGCAATAACAGCGTTAATCCATTCATGAAGGCAAGGTCCTCATGTCCTAATCACCTCTTAAATGTCTCACTTCTCAATACTGTTGTGTTGGGAATTAAGTTTCCAGCACATGAACTTTGGAGGACACAGTCAAATCACAGCACCCTTATACACAATTTTTTATTTGATCTGTAAAGCAGGACAGGTGTTACAATTCTGACCTTACATATAGGGCACTAGAGGCTTGGAGAGTTTCATGATTTAGCAATTCTCTCACCAGGTCTCATGGCTGTCCCAGGTGGTGGCTAGGCATCTCACCACCAGAAGATACATCTCCCAGAACACATGAGAAAGAACCTTGCAGCTTATTTAGAAAAACTCATAGAAAAGACCATCTCATCTCAGCAATGGGAAGAAAAAGTTTGAAAAACATGGTTCTAAAAATACTAATTTAGTGATTATATAAATATAACATATATATTTATACATACCCATAAATACTTTTTGTTAGAATTATTGATGCCTATGATAATAAGAATGGAATTTAAAAGTACTTCGACAGACTAAACAATAATACTCTTAAGGTAAATAAGTCTTGCCTTGTGTTTTAAAGTTATTCTCAGTCACTTTAATTTTGCTCGTAAACCCAAGGAGGAAATTCCTTTAGCTGTGCTCCTAATTTTAAAAGTTCTCTAATATTGCTTGGGTAAACTGGAACTATATTTGGAAGTCATGGTGAGTTAATTATTACAAGGTTGTTGGGTAAAATTATCCTCTTATGAAAAAGATAGTTTACCACTTTGAGGGAGCTAACACAGCTTTCTACAAAAATAACAGTAGGAAAATAAATTTAATGTAACACGTATAGTTTTTCATAAAAATATTTGTAATTTCAAGGTTATAAGCGAGCAGTCCTTGGAATTAGTAAAATACATTTTTCAATATTATGGGATATTTTTTGGCTTATCTTAAATAATAGACTTACAGAGAAATTAAACTTCAGGTGAGGCAATACAGAGTAAGTATCACAACGGTGGGGGCAGCAGAAGCTGTCAAAAGTTAAGCAACATGGTTAAGACCACACAGCAGCAAGTTTCAGAACCAAGACTTGAACCCCGCAGATCCACGTGAATCCAGAGCATGGTTCTTCATCAGAGAACATGAAAATAAATACCTCAGTGGGATCTAATTTTTTTTTTTTGAGATGTAGTCTTGCTGTGTCACCCAGGCTGGAGTGCAGTGGCATGATCTTGGCTCACTGCAATCTCCGCCTCCCGGATTCAAGTGATTCTCCTGCTTCAGCCTCTGGAGTAGCTGGGACTACAGACGCGTGCCACCAGGTCCGGCTAATTTTTGTATTTTTAGTAGAGACGGGGTTTCACCATATGGGTCAGGCTGGTCTTGAACTCCTGACCTTGTGATCCGCCTGCCTCGGCCTCCCAAAGTGCTGGGATTGCAGGCATGAGCCACCACGCCCGGCCAGGATCTAATATTTTTAAAGTAGTAATTCATGTGTTTAACTTTGTGTTTCCTTCTCCAGCATTCCATTTAAGAAATATTTATTGTGTCCACCAGCACCAGGAAATATCCTCAGTGCCGGTCAGATATGGTGGTAAATGAGATTTCCTTGACTTATGCTCTAGTGAGGAGGGAAGACAACAAACTCACAAATAAGCAAACAGGAAAAGAAAGAAAAACATTGGAAAAGGTTCTGTCGAGCACTAAGGAGGATAAAGAGGGATTGTAGTTATTTGTCTTCCCTGCTCTCGTTTCTCTTCTTTGTTGTGAGCTCTTTGAGAGAAGGAACACCTTTCAGCATTCCCTGTTTTGTCTTACACCACAATTTGCAAGTAGTAGAATCAATGCATCAATGACACGCTATTTAAAGAGCAAAGTACACTCTCTGACAACTTGCTATTTGAATATATATAATGGTCTTTTGGAAATCGGAGTCTGCTGTAGCTTTAGTTTATTCTACCTATGTTTTGAAGGTTAAAGGCAGAAGGATTATCTTCCTTTATTCTGTAGAGTACAAGAGCTCATATTGTCCTCACTGTAGTCAAGAAGATCAGAAAACCCCAAAGAACTCAACATGGCAAGTGCTCCTAAAAAAATACAGGCCGGGCAGGGTGGCTCACATCTGTAATCCCAGCACTTTGACACTTTGAGAGGCCAAGGCGGGTGGATCATCTGAGGTCAGGAGTTGGAGACCAGGCTGGTCAACATGGTGAAACCCTGTCTCTAGTAATAATACAAAAAATTAGCCGGGTGTGGTGCAGGCGCCTGTAATCCCAGCTACTCCGGAAGCTGAGGCAGGAGAATCGCTTAAACCCAGGAGGTGGAGGTTGCAGTGAGCTGAGATCATGCCACTGCACTCTAGCCTGGCCAACAAGAGTGAAACTCTGTCTCCAAAAAAAAAAAAAAAAAAAAAAAAAGCAAATTTTCCTTTACTTCGGTGAAGGCATTTAGGTTTCTAAACGCTGACCTTTTGGCATGTTTTTCAAAATTCTCTCATAAGCCGAATCACTAGTTGGAGCTACTAGATGAGCCACAGGTGCATCGTTTGTTAAATAATTGATGTCTTGCAATAAATGACACCTTCAAAGGGAATATTTATCTTCCAAAGGACTTGTATCTAATTTCTATAAAAGTCAGCAGACGCTGAAAAATATAGTTGCGCAATACATGGGCCTCACGGATTCCATTTCTTTCTTTTATTCAACAAATAGTTTCTAGTCCAGACCATGTGTCAGGCACTAAGACAGGCCCTTGAGGTATAATAGTGAGCAAAATTGGACCCTACCTTTGACCTCATGGAGTTTACCAGATGATGGTACTTTTTCCGTAAAGTTTTCTGAATTCCGCTCCATTTCTTCTGAATCAGAGTCCTTAGGGCAGTGATTCTCAAATTTTAGTGCATTCCAAAATCATAGACTGCTGGGCCCTACGCCCCAGAGTTTCTGATTGTGTTGGTTGTAGGTAGGGCTTGGTAAGTTGCATTTCTAAGAAATTCTCAGGTGATACTGATGCTGCTGGTCCGGGGATCACCCTTTGTGAACTGCTGGCCTGGGATAGAACCCAAGCATCTGCAGGTGATTCTGATGTGTGTTCAGGGTTGAGAACCACTGGAATACCAGATTCCCATCGGTATGCTGGTTGCAGTGGAGGCAGGGAATTTCAAAATAAGCAGAAGTCCAGTGCCTGCTTCCAAGAAACCTGCACTGAGAAAGGAGAGATGAAACACAAAGTTGAAATGCTATGAACAATTGAAGCAGCTTGCTGGGTGTTATTACTATATGGACACAAAGGCTTCAGAAATGTGGAGTCTCAGTGGGGATGGATTGTAATGGGTGGATAAATCTGCTGGTTCTTGAAAAGTGAGCAGCCTTTGGACTGGGAAAATAGGAAGTTATTAAGAAACAATTAACCTGCAGTTCATTTCCTTCTAATATGGTATAGGAAACAAACCCAAGTACTAGCAGTAGTGCTTGTGACTTCGTCACTTTATCAGTCACGGTTCTCCAGAGAAACAGAACAACTGAATATATGTGTGTGTGTGTGTGTGTGTGTGTGTGTGTGTGTATCTATATCTATACTTATATATACACCTATATCTCCTTGGCCCAGTCAATTTGATGCATTAAATTAACCATCACGGTCACCAAGATAAATTATAGTCACCAAGATAGATATTCATATCATATTTCAGTAGTTGTAAATATTTTATTTTGATTTTTTGACCGAGCCTTGCTCTGTTGCCTAGACTGGAGTACAGTGGCATGATCTTGGCTCCCTGCAGCCTCTGCCTCCTGGGTTTAAGCGATTCTCCTGCCTCAGCCTCCCAAGTAGCTGAGATTACAGGTGCCCACCACCATGCCTGGCTAATTTTTGTATTTTTAGTAAAGACAGGATTTTACCATGTTGACCAGGCTGATCTTGAACTCCTGACCTCAAGTGATCCATCCGCCTCGGCTTCCCAAAGTGCTGGGATTACAGGCGTGCCCAGCCAGTAGTTGCAGATATTTAAAAATATTATTTATAGGCATCAACACTTTGAAACTATAATACAGTCATGCACCACGCAATGGCACTTCAGTCAGCTGATAAAAACTTTCTGTTCCTAAGTTTTTGCCCACGAGACCTGAGTAGTTCAGCCAACATCACGAGATCCAATTGAAGATAATTTCCAGAAATTCAGTTTCTTTATTTCACTTACATTATTGATTTTCCTGAATGCCAAGTTAGAATCGTTTGCTTTAGTAAGATCTTAGCAGGGAGCACTTATCTATCTAAACACCCAGCTACTCCCTGATGAGTCTGAATCATCCAAGAACAATAAGTAGCTCTGCCGTTCCTGCCTTTCTCCTAATTGCAAAGGGCACTTCTAGTTAAGCATATGCATGAGTGCTGGGCACACATAAACACACAGTGCACCCACATGTACACACGCCAGCATCTGATCTTTGTTTCATCCATTCTTCCCATAATTTTTACTTTGAAGACTGTTCGAGATTGGCCAGGTAATATTTTCCTACGAGGATATGATATATCTTGGGGGTTTCCAATGATCATTTTTGTTCTTATCACTCAAAGAAGAAATAATTTAGAACATTAAGCTAGAGTCTTCCACAGGGCAATCACAACAAAGCAAACGCCTGTGTTCATGAAGGTTTATAAAAGGGACAAAGGGTGAGAAAATCCATGAAAATGTCTGCCATCATGTTTTTCAACTAGACCAGAAGAACGACTGGGTCTCCAGCCTTTGGCTTCCTGAAGCTTGGCCTTTGGCCGCATTCCTTTTGAAGTGCTTCTTGAGACATGCCAAGTAGCAGCTTCTGCAAAGGACTAGTACTTTGGATGACATTACCATCCTTTCCTTCAAAAAAAAAAAAAAAATTCTTCCTCAAGATCTAAAAATACTCCTCGGCCTTGGAATACAGCCTTGTTTTCATCAACTCCTGTCCACTGGACCAGTTGCTTGACCTGGGACAAACCAAAACCACAAAGAAAAAGCAGCAGTTTTGAGGAAGCTGATTCACATTTGGGTCTCTTTGAAATGTCCAGCTCACAGAAATAGCAGAAATCTTTCCTCCCTCACCCATGAGAATTCCATTGCCACCCTAAATTCATAATTCTTTTTTTCTTTTCTCTTTCAGGATTTGGATTTGCATTTGTTTGTTGGTTTGTTTGTGGGGGCATAATCTTGGCAGGACAAGATGAAAATTATTTTGATCCAGTTTTTATTCTTGCAACTGAGAGAAGGAAAACAGAATTGGGTTAATTGAATACTTTTTCCATTCCTAAAAATTGACTTTGAAAAGCATCATAGTCAAGCAAAATTAAAATTTCTCAAAAAGTGTTGGTAGATTTTATTTTAAAGTAAGTATGAGATAATTTTGGTCCCCAATGATACAGCATTCTAAATTCATAGAAGTGTTGTTTTGGCTAATAGCTCCATATTTAGGGGTTAACTTTTAATTTTTGTAGAGATGGCGGGGGTGGTCTCATTATGTTGCCCAGGCTGGTCTTGAACTCCTGGACTCAAACAGTCCTCCCACCTTGGTCTCCCAGAGTGCTGGGATTACAGATGTCAGTCACCATGCCCAAGCCAAGAGGGTTAAATATTTTATTCAAGTCAAACCCTGGTGCCAAGCATTCAAGGCTCGTGGTTGTCACAAGCTGAGTGGGCTTGGCAGGGCAGGAAAAACAACCCATAACTGTTTCCAGCTTCTACAGGCATCAGCAGGAGGAAGGACGTTGGTCACGGAAGTAGGAGAGGGGTTAAGTGCCCTGACTAATAGGATCAAGTATGGTCAAGGGTGGGAGATCATGAGCAGAAGGAGGCCAAAGGAGGAGGCCAAAGTGGCTGTGTGGATATGGGGGATGGAAAACTAATCTGAGATTGTAGAACCAAGTGAAAGATAAGGAAAGAAGGGGTCTGTGGTCTGAGAAAAGATAAAAAGAAGCTGCTCTGGTCAGCCTCATTTGGAGTTCTGGGCCAGAACATTTCTTCTTAACGAGCGAGGCCTGATAACAGCTTCTGATGCATCTGGCCTCAACTGTCTCCCTACACTTCTTCCTTACACTTATGTTAGACTCCAGTCAGACAAGACTGCTCTCTCCTCCTCAGACCAACTTCAACTTTTCTTTCTCCCACCTCAGTTCTTCCGGTTTCTGTTCTTGCACCTAGAACTTCTTTCTTCCTGGATCTCCATCTGTTAAATCCTACCCATTCCTTCATGGATTATCTCAGATGACACTTCCATGAGGCCTTCCCTGATCCTTCAACAAAATGCGACTTCTTCCTTAAAGAAATCTGCATATACTCTCACAGTCAGTGTGCTAATTTTGAAGAGACCGAGCAAACAGGACAGTAAAGGGTTTGTGGGGAATGCCCTCTCCTTTGGAGATTTACACTTAACATTTTCTACATTCTGGAATAACTATTGGCATATTTATCATTTTATCTTCCCCACAATATTGTAAGAAGCCTGAGTAAGGCTAGCAGTTTATGAATGTACATCCTAACAGTCAACCTAAAGGCGTTAGAGCAATTCTGGAGTGAACAGCACTCAGGGTTAAATATATTAGGCATTAAAAGCGATGGAGAATGGGGCAAGAAATCTTTGAGTTCCGCCCTGATTAGGTAAGCCGTATAATACCCCTCTAGATCATGGTTTCTTAGAGAAGAAAATGAAGAGAATTTATCTGTGCTATCCGTACCTCAGAGCTGTTGAAGGAGGTTCATTTTACAAGCTATAAAATGCCAGGTAAGTAGTGGCATTATCAGAACAATGCTTACTCCTTTGTCATCCAACCAACATGTATTGATGCCTAATATTTGACAGGCATGAGGCCTATAGAGTTCATATACTTACTGATTATGCCTCTTAATTGCCTAATCAAATTAACCTAATAAAAGATGGTAAGCGAATGTTGAAAGGTGCAGAAATGAATGCATTTTTTTCTACATTCACTAGTAAGAAATCATTTTTCTTAACTTTCACTCTTTTGCTGTGCTTTTTCCAAATTTCTAGAATATTCATGTACCTATTTTACTTTTGTGGATAGGAAAACAAACAGACGTTAATTTAGTCTTAAGGGAGTTAGTTTTGCTTCTCCCAAATTTTTCCATGAAGGATCACCACACTCCCTTATTTACATGCAGATTACGTGCTTTGTGCTGGGGGAACTGCTGAAAGCTAGGCCCATCTTCCTCTCTCCTAAGCACTTAATAGAATGCTTTACATACTGCAAGTCTTTGGATTCTTGGATTTTGATATAGCACCCCCTCCAGCCACTTCCTGTGCAGTTCTACCCAAAAGTGCAAACAGATATAAACTTTCCTTTTTCCACTTATTTCAAATTAGGACTAAATAATGTATTCTTTGAAAGCTAAATCTGGAACTAAAAGGAGTAATGCAATGCATGATAAAAATTATATTTGTAATTTATATATAAATGTATTTAAATACTTAAATTTGAATATATGCATATATTTGTATTCAAATTATAAATGGCTCTAAATTATGTCTCTCAGTAACTTCAAATTATGAGCTCTCCTACAGGCCTCTTACTAGCCAAGTTTTTTCTTTATAAAGCAAATTTTCAGAAAGTTCTATGACTAGATATTTGGAAGTATAGCTCTCTATCAATGGGGCTTTATACATGTGGGTTACTGGTGCAAAGGTACGAAGTTTGAAACAGAAAACCAATGCATTCCTAGAAAACAACACCAACACTCATTAACAATGTGGATTGATGGGCCTGGAGTTTAGACTATGGAAAAAAGACAAAAGTGGTCACTGGGAAACTTTCCTCTTGAGTCCCGACTCTTCTAGAGCTTAATCTGCCGTCTCTTGAATTCTTCTTTTAATCCCATCTGTTCCTTTCTTCCAATATTTAGGGGGGATCCTGTTTTGACAAATCATCACTTTTAATTTTTAAAGCAATAATACATGCACCCAGCATAAAATTTTGAAAATACAAAAATGGTGTGGTATGAAATGTCAGTCTTCCCTCCACCAAGTTACCTAACATTCAGTTCACCTCTCCAAAGATCACCTGTTAACAAATTTCTTGATCAGTTTTCTATTTCCACCACCAACTCCCTAGCCTGGGCCCTCATTTCTTCATAGCTTTCTTTTTTTTTTTGAGACGGAGTCTTGCTCTGTCACCAGGCTGCAGTGCAATGGTGCCATCTCGGCTCACTGCAACCTCCACCCCCCCAGGTTCAAAAGCGATTCTTCTACCTCAGCCTTCCGAATAGCTGGGATTACAGGTGCCAGTGATCACACCCGGCTAATTTTTGTATTTTTAGTAGAGACGGGGTTTCACCACGTTGGCCAGCCTGGTCTCAAACTCCTGACTTCAGGTGATCCACCCGTCTCAGCCTCCCAAAGTGCTGGGATTACAGGCATGAGCCACCACGCCCAGCATCTTCACACCTTTCTTAATGTAATAGCTGACGTGAGTTTGTCTCTCTGTCTGGGCCAAACTGCCTTTTCTCTATCTGATGGAATAATTGAGAAAAATATCTGAATAGGAGCTGGATTTTGATAAAATCAAACAATAATATGAAAGAGAGGACGGCATTCCATGGTGGCAGTGGGGAGTTTACCGGAGAGCCTGCCATATAGTCGTGCTGTGCAAATGTTTATTGAGTAACTGAAATGATCAAGGGGGCACGTCTAGTTATAGAGATCAGAAAGAAAACTAGTTTCACTTCCGCAGATACTTCAGAATAAGAACTAACAAACTCTGGGGGGCAATAGTAATCACAATTGTTAATATCAGTTGAATGAGTGATGGGTACCAGTCACTGTTTTCACCTTCTAAGCACTTTCGTGTCTTATTCACTCCTCACAAACCCCTATGAGGTTGCACTTCCTTATCCCTTGTATAGAGCAGGAGGCTGAGTCTTGAGAAGGTTTAGTAAATTTCCAAGGACATCGAGCTGGTATGTAGTCAAAAGTTAAATCCAGGTCCCAATTTCAGTTGTTGGGGACAAGAATGATTAGGATAAAGAAACCTGGAACATCTGGGAATTTACAAACTAGAATTCCGGGGCAGTTTCTACATGTCAGCATTACCCTAAGTGTTGATGAGGATCGAGTAGATGCAGAAAATACGGATCCTTTTCTCAAAGGATTTATACACTATATCTTTTAAAGGCCGCCGTCACTTGTTCTGAAAGTGACTTGAGCCATCTATTAGTGCTCTCTTGATTTCTTAGATTGTAACCTTCCTGAAGACCAGATCAGTGGCTGCTACTCTCTCTGAATCTCCTTGTATTGTCTATGCCATGCAAGGAGATTCAGGGAGAGTAGCAGCACTCTTAAATTAGCTCATTCCCAAGCTGTCACCACACCAAAATGTGACACATATTCCCAGGTATGAGCAATGCAAAGTAGAAAGCCCCTGACTTATTGCAGCAATGGTCCACTTTACATAGTGGACATAGTGGAAAAGATGATCCCGAATGACATATTCCTTAAGCCCTCGTTCTCAGAGAACATTTAACAGTCACAGATCATGAGCCGAGTGGCACGGGAACAATTAAGGTGTCTCTCTCAACCACTGGGAACAAGGCTTTGCATTTTCTTGTTTATAATCAAAAACAATGTATTAGACAGCTGCTACCTATAGAAGACAGTATTCACTGAAGGAGTTTACCAACTGAGGAAACAGAATACAGAACCGTGGGTTGGCTTAAAAGTGAAGATCGGGCGGGGCGTGGTAGCTCACGCCAGTAATCCCAGCACTTTGGGAGGCTGAGGCGGGTGGATCACAAGGTCAGGAGATCGAGACCATCCTGGCTAACACAGTGAAACCCTGTCTCTACTAAAAATACAAAAAATTAGCCAGGCATGGTGGCATGTGCCTGTAGTCCCACCTACTTGGGAGGCTGAGGCAGGAGAATTGCTTGAACCCAGGAGGTGGAGGTTGCAGTGAGCCGGGATCATGCCACCGCATTCCAGCCTGGGCGACAGAGTGAGACTCTGTTTTAAAAAAAAAGTGAGGATCATTTCGTAAATAACATAAAATAAGAAATATTTAATAAATCATAAGGAAAATGTCCATCAGCAGCAGAGATGGAACAAGAGAATATTAAACTATTGCTGTGGGCACTAAAAATGGCTGTTTAGTTTGAAAAAACAGCTCCGCAGCTCACCTTAAAACAGAACTTCCCAACCAGTGTGTCTTGGTATCAAAAAGGTAACTGATGTGCCATAAAACGTTGATCTCTTCAGTCTCAGAATGGCTGGATGGGCAGGGGGGACCACAGCCTTAGGAGGTGGCTCCTAGCGGGGAGATGGCTGACCAAGGTTTCCTCAGAGTGTTGACTGGGCCGCATTCGAGTTTGACAGCATAACCTATGATCCCCAAGGGAGGCAAGCACAATGGTGGTGTCTGCCATGTGCTGGATGAACTTCAGCAGCCAGCTGAGAATGGAATGCTGTCTTCTGCAGTCAAGAGACCCCTGGAATTGCTGGGAGGATTGGTGTTCCAGGATGCCTGGGACAAGGCATGCTGCCCAGAGAGCACCAGCCAGAGTAAAGGTGCCAGAAGGCTAAGTAGGTTGTACTGGAAGAGGTAGCTCACGGTAATAGCTCCAAACCTTAGACTTTGAATAGATCAGGTACTTCTGTGTATTTGCGACTGGGGTGCCCTTTGACCAATCTAGCAACTGATGAGTCCTTTAACCCATGAAGTTTTTGAAGATTAGAGCTTCATTATCCTTTGAAATATTTGATATGAAAGACAGAGTTCAAATGGATTAAAAACTTATTTTCATTATACTAGAATATTCAACATTATATTTTTCAATGAAGGAAAAGAGCTGGTAAATTTTTAAAATACTTCAACAGTTGTAAATTACTTGGTTTTCCATTTTCATCCCTCTTTCTTGGACAAAGATCCCCACTGTGGTAATTATCAAGAACGCAGATACTGTTTGTATCATTTTTGAAAATTTGATCAGGAAATTTGTGTCATATTTCAAGTATAAAGTCAGATACAAGCAAGTTTTATTTGTGGGATATAGCTCACATTTTTCCTTAGGATTTTCAAGAAGATATTATTTGTAAGTTTCTGACATATTCAGTATTTAATATTTTCCTTAATGCTATGCGTATCATAGTTATTATATTACATAAAGGGATGTAAAAAAATTAAAAATATTCTCCCCAAGCCCTTTACAGATACAGATAAATTCCTTCCACATTACTCTAGTGTGCGACACTAATATTGTCATTTTTTTCTCAGTGGGCTATGACATGAAAAAATGTTGAAAAGTACTCTCTAAAAACGCTTCTGCTACTAGAAAATATTCAGCCTTTTTTATTGCAGGCAAGTCAAATGGGTAGGGGGGACAGGAAATGGTGTGCTGGGTAGAGTGAACAGCTTTGGCAAAAGCAAAAAGGTGAGACAGCAAGGAAATTCTGAAACTACAGAAATATTGGAACAACAGAGAGGACTTTTCTGTCTCTTTAAGTTTTTGAAGGCACATCGCTTAATTTTGCAGGGCTGGAAAGAAAGGATCAACAGGTAAAAATTAACTGTCCACAAAATTAAAATACACAGTTGTATTTTACTTATGTGACTTAACATGTGAAATATGCAAAAGTGATGCAAGGCAAGCCCGAATGGTATGCCCAGCAAAGCCAAAAAGAAGTTCCGAGGGAAACCAGGTATCCTGGCTGCCCAGCCACGGCCTTTATCCCCCAGCTTGACTCTTTCTTTCAGATCATCTTCTCAAATTATCCATAGGAGATTTATTCACATACTCAATAAGAAAAATATTTCTAATTATATCCAACCATTCTTAATATGAATGAGAATTATGCAGGGGCGCTAGATTGCCAAGAGGTATTTTGCCAAACAATTCCTTTTGACTTAAGAAAGAGGAGGCAGCTGCATTGTTTCCATAGCTATCCATATAAAAGAGCCCTTGGAATGAGGCTGACTCGTCCTGCTTTAAAAAGCTCCAAGGTAAGTGGGAGCAGGACGGGCCTTTCAAGAGGGACACCGGTCACACCGCCCAGTGTCAGCAGCAGCTGCTAGTTCTGGTACTGCTCCTTCTGGAACTGCACATTTTACCTCTATGAATTTTGTTACTTCTGTTTACAATAGCAAGTAATGCCATAAATGGGATGTTTTTTCCCTCTCTTTTTGGTTAACTAATCAAGTGCTTTTCCCTTTTCTTTTATAGAACTGTCTCACTCCCAGGCTACATCTTCTCACTTGCTAACAAGGTAAGATTTGGACTAACCAGTTCCTGGAGGAGAATGTAAGAGGCTCTGGGATGGATTTCTGTCACTTAGCAACCTTTCAGAAAGTGCTTGTCTCAGTAAATACCCTCTAACAACTGTGCTTCAGGAAAGGGGTGAGAAAGGGAGGACTGTCTTTTCAGGACAATGCACACATCCTCATTTACGGCTCAAGTATTGGTGGAGTGACATTTGAGCAGGGGAATTGCTTTGAATAAATATATTGTCTGTGCAGGAGAAAAAGAGTCTACCCTCAGATTCCCTGGCCAAAAATCTCAAATTTGATACAAATGCATCCTGCGGTTAGAATTCATTTAGTAAACATAATATCCAACAAAGTCAAAAGGAAGTAAGTAGGACAATCCTTCCTTTAAACTTCTTAAAGCCCTTGTAAAAAGTCGCCTTACACAATGCTGAGTGCTGTGGCATTTTTCTTATATATAATAGAGATATTAATATGCCCTCCCACTACATACTGCATTTCTAAAGGGAGAGACTAGGAGAGATGATTCAAATGAGTTTCAAGTAATTTGATCATGTAATGACTGCGGTAGCGTTATTTTCCAAACCTTTCATTCTACTGACTCCACTGGCAATCTGCAGATCACATAGAATGGAGCAAACAGGGCCTGCATGCTTCAAAGGAAAATTTGGAATAGCAAAGGGAGCCCTTTGATGTAGAAGAATGAGGTTAACGTTGGCTATTGTTTTTATCCTTAATTAGTTTAAAGGGGTTAAACTGATGAACTGTATTTAATATGCAAAAAATTATGTCAGAGAAACTATACTAAGCACCTAACCTAAATGAAAAAAAAGGGAAACAAAATGATAATCTCCAATAAAACACTGAACTTGAACAAATCTGGCTGAACAGGTAAAGGAGGAAATAAAGTTCTCCTACATTACATTCAAAACATGGAATTTGGTGACACGATAATTCATGACATCTTATATATAAATGGTAGCCTGAACAATTTCAAATTACTTTTTCAGTCATCATTTGAACCTCTTTTTCAAAGTATCTTCACCATATATCATGGGTTGTGAATTAAGAATGGCGAATTTATAATCCCTATTCTAAAGATGGAGTCACTTAGGCTCAAAAAAAAATCAAGTGACATACCCAAGGTCACAAGCTACTTGACAGCAGCACTGGACTGTAACTCAGTTCCCGATAAGGATGTGAGTCTTGGAGGATGAAATAAGACAATAGATGCAAAGCCCTGAATACGGTATTGGGTACACAGAGACCACCTGATGCATTTTCGCTCTTGTGATTACGTTTGTCTCAGTAACTATAGTATGGTGAACGGTAGACCTGTCTAGTGGAATTTCCAACTGGGCCTATGAAATACAACAAATACTAAGATTTATCAGTACACACGGCAATCCAGACTCTCTAATGTGAAATGTTTTATCTCCTTTAGGACCTCAGAGTTCAGCAGCCATGAGTTCAGACCAAGAAATGGCTGTTTTTGGGGAGGCTGCTCCTTACCTCCGAAAGTCTGAAAAGGAGCGCATTGAGGCCCAGAATAGGCCCTTCGATGCCAAAACGTCTGTCTTTGTGGCGGAGCCCAAAGAATCCTTTGTCAAAGGGACCATCCAGAGCAGAGAAGGAGGAAAAGTGACGGTGAAGACTGAGGGAGGAGCGGTGAGTAGGATCCCAGGAGCTTGCCACATTTTATTGATTTTTGTTGTTGGCGTTGTTTGGTCACTCAATTAATGTAAACGGTTATCTTTCCTGTTTACCAGACTCTGACAGTGAAGGATGATCAGGTCTTCCCCATGAACCCTCCCAAATATGACAAGATCGAGGACATGGCCATGATGACTCACCTGCACGAGCCTGCTGTGCTGTACAACCTCAAAGAGCGTTATGCAGCCTGGATGATCTACGTGAGTACCCCCTGCCAGCGCTCTTTATAATCATCCTCATGTACCCTATCATCCTGCTTCTTCCACTGAGCATAAACAGGTCACAGGTAGTGACCCATTTCACTTTCATCGTAGCCTAAGTAGTTAAAAGGCTTCATGATTGCTATTGTAAAGCACAGCTCAACAGCCAGCCCTTCCTCGTTTTTCCATCCAAAGCTGGGGAAGGCCACTGTCCATGTTGACTGGGTTTGCCATGAAACCCTTAAGCAGGCATTTGAGCAGCTACTGCTTATATTTCAATCACAGGTTATCTTCCCCATTCCTCTTCCCCACTCCAGCCACAGAATCATCCAGAGTGAAAAGATAAACATGTTTTAACACTTGAAACTATTTTAATTTTTTTTTTTTTTGAGACAGTCTCGCTCTGTGTCCCAGGCTGGAGTGCAGTGGTGCGATCTCAGCTCACTGCAACTTCCGCCTCCTGGGTTCAAGTGAATTCTTGTGCCTCAGCCTCCAGAGTAGTTGGGATTACAGGCATGTGCCACCATACCCGGCTATTTTGTGTGTGTGTGTGTGTGTGTGTGTGTGTGTGTGTGTGTGTGTGTGTGTGTATTTTTTAGCAGAGACAGAGTTTCACTATGTCGCCCAGACTGGTCTCAAACTCCTCGGCTCAAACAATCCACCTGCCTTGGCCTCCCAAAGTGCTGGGATTACAGGCATGAGCCGTCATGCCCGGCCTACAATATTTTTGTTCTTGTTTTTTTGAAAAAAACAAATTTCACTCATTTTCACTCCCCTAAAATAACAGCAATTTGTATCTGTGTGTTCTGGTCCCTTCTATCTGGAATGTCACTTCCTCGATGAAACCTCTCCCACTTCCCCAAGCAGTGACATATTCTGTCCTTTTGTTTCTGTCCCTGCCTTAACACTGACCATGTTTCTCCTTGATCATTCATTTACATGACTGTCTCCTACATAGACTGGGGATTCCTCAAGGGACATAATCTCATTTATCAGGTCTCATTTCTACTGTCTGGCAAAGGCCTGCACATAATACACATGCAGTAAATATTTTTAAACCAAATTTATTATATTTTTGCATAGTTTAGTCAGTGCCGATATTTAGCTAGGCAACACCTATACAAGTGTACCTAGTGTTGATGGTCAGCATCTCAGTCTAACTAGTTGGTGCCTGTCTTGAATCAATTGTCAAAGATTTTAAAAATCCTCCTATTGGCCGGGCGCGGTGGCTCAAGCCTGTAATCCCAGCACTTTGGGAGGCTGAGACGGGCGGATCACGAGGTCGGGAGATCGAGACCATCCTGGCTAACATGGTGAAACCCCGTCTCTACTAAAAAATACAAAAAACTAGCCGGGCGAGGTGGCGGGCGCCTGTAGTCCCAGCTACTCGGGACGCTGAGGCAGGAGAATGGCGTGAACCCAGGAGGCGGAGCTTGCAGTGAGCTGAGATCCGGCCACTGCACTCCAGCCTGGGCGACAGAGCGAGACTCCGTCTCAAAAAAAAAAAAAAAAAAAAAAATCCTCCTATTATAGTAATGATGTATATATATCATTTTGTGTTCTGTTTCCTTATAACTTAAGAATGTTTTGTAGATATTTTCCGAGTGTTGCTGTATACTTTCGTGTTTACTTTTTTAAATGCCTGCATCATATTGTCTTAGAAGATTTACCAGTTCACCTAACCATTCCCTTACTGCTGGCCACTTAGCTTATGTCCAAATTTATGTTCTCATAAATTTGAATTATCTTAATGCCGCAAAGAAAATATAAACCATTTCCATAAAACAATGAAAAGTTTCATAGCACATGTGTTTAATAACATGTATTTCTTCTTCTGCTATGTAAAAATCACTGTGAAAAGCCCTGAGGAGAGCAATAAGAAATCTGAATTGTAGTCGCTTCCCTCAGGATTCTGCCATTACATTGTTGAACCTGCCAACTAGTTTTCATGCTGATACCTTGAAGAAATAAGAGTACTCACTTAAAGTGCTCCTTTTTGTTAAAATTCAATTAATTTCCAGACTAGCCTGGGCAACAAAGTGAGACTTTATCTCTACAAAAAGCCTATACAAAATTAGCTGGGCATGGTGATGCACGCCTGTAGTACCAGCAACTTGGAAGGGTGAGGTGGGAGGATTGCTTGAGCCCAGGAGGTTGAGGCTGCAGTGAGCTGAGGTAGCACCACTGCACTCCAGCCTGGGTGACAGAGCAAGACACTGTCTCAAAAACACATTCAATTCATAAGTTAATTCCACAAATAACAGGAAAGGTCTTTGGGTACTTATTCTTTCTTTTTCCTTCTCATAGACCTATTCAGGTCTCTTTTGTGTCACTGTCAACCCCTACAAGTGGCTGCCAGTGTATAACCCTGAGGTGGTGACAGCCTACCGAGGCAAAAAGCGCCAGGAGGCCCCGCCCCACATCTTCTCCATCTCTGACAACGCCTATCAGTTCATGCTGACTGGTGAGTGAGCCGAATGCTTTGCGAGTGCATAAACTTTTAGAGCAGAACCATAGGAGAAAGAGACTCGAGGCAATCTCAACACATTCTTTGAGATCATCCCTTTTAGTTGAGGCTGGTATATTTATGAAGCAGAAGGTCCAGGAAGGGGAGAAAGGCTGATTTGTAATCCTTAATATTACATAATTGCTAATGATCTCTTAAACTTTGAAAAGATCAACAGAGGCTGGCCATGGTTAGTTAGTATACTTTTGAATGACTCAGAAACTCAAATAAATATGAGCAAAAATACAAATATTTCTGTGTATGTATATACACACGTACACTCATGGACACACAATCACACATACAAACTGTGTCTCCGTTACTATGAGCCAAAAAACAGAAGAGTAAAACTTGTCTCTCTAGTTTTAGCCTCAGCATCCTAAATTGTGACAGATTAAACAGTCTCTCTATATGAAGGATGGCACAGTGCTATTGCCCTTTTCCCAGAACCAACCTGAACAGGCTCGAGATTTAAGGTGTATTTGGTATTAAGACAGTTAGATATTGAATCTGCTTCCTACAATTTTGTCTTGGCTAGACCAATCTAAACTACTTGTGGCACCTTGAGAAGAGGCTTAGAGAATTCCTGTTCAGAGAGAGTAAAACATCAAAACAAAATTTTACCTTTTCCTAAAAATAGGACCGAAGCTGTATTTCTAAAGCTATCACCTTCACTGTACTTACTCCTTCTCACACACTAGAAATATCTCTGATGCTCATTCTTCAATACTTCTTGCACCCACAATATATAAGTCCCTAACTTAAATTGTCATCTAAACCTAACCAAAGAGCCGAGTCTACTTTCAGTGTTTATTTAGTGATCAAGTATTAAAAAGAAAAAGTCTGGTGCTTCAGGAATACACAGCTGGGTGGTCATCACTTATAGAGTGGCTTTCAAACATTTTCCTTCATCTTAGAATTTTTTTCCTCAAATGAAATATTTCTTGGAAGATTTGAACATAAAACCAGTACAAATGATGGTGTTCTGTTTAAATGGGTGGATGTGTGCTGAAGTTGGGGAGGAGAAAGTGGTAGGTCTAGAGCTGGCCAAGCCCTAAAGGTTGCAAAGCCCAGACTGCATAATACTAAGTTCATTCCATTTTACTTTACTTATCATTTGCAAATATGTAAGAAAACAGTACTAAATGCCTACAATTTCTTTTGTAGACCGAGAGAATCAGTCAATCCTGATCACGTAAGTACATTTTATGCTTTCTTTACACGGCCGTGATAGCTGCTAGCTTTGAGACCATATCTGATTGAGTTTTGATTTGACAGTGGAGAATCTGGTGCAGGGAAGACTGTGAACACCAAGCGTGTCATCCAGTACTTTGCAACAATTGCAGTTACTGGGGAGAAGAAGAAGGAAGAAGTTACTTCTGGCAAAATGCAGGTGAGTCTGATTGTCACAGTCACAATCCAGGCTCTGTTGGGACTCTCGGGTAGGAAATTCCCAAGCCCCAGATGCAAGGACTGCTCTTGCCTTTGCAGGGGACTCTGGAAGATCAAATCATCAGTGCCAATCCCCTACTGGAGGCCTTTGGCAACGCCAAGACCGTGAGGAATGACAACTCCTCTCGCTTTGTAAGTCTTTTGGACACTCGAACAGATACTGCTCACTGGTCAAACTTTATGAGATGTTTGTAAATACATTCTCTGAATCTTGTTCATTCCCATTGTATTACATCATTGTTCTTTCCTTTTCCTCTGAGCATGTAATAATGTGGATCAAAACCCCATCTTGAAAGATACATGGCCTTTTTCCTGAATTCTTTCTTATCTGTCATGATCTATAATTATTCACAATTTTAAAATTTTTAATTTACAAATAATAATTGTACTTATGAAATACAATGTGATGTTTTGATATATGTTATATGTATATTATGGAATGATTAACATGCTAATTAACATATCCATTACTTCACATACTTAATAAATATTTACGATTTTTAAATCTAAGATAAAACTCTTCTACTTATAAGACGGGAGATACACCTTTTTCTACCTGATACAAATACTCTCTGAATTGATTTAATATTAAAGCACTAGCATCAAATGTTTTGAATTTCTCAAAGATTTAATATTATACAAAAACAAGGTAGTAATATTAGTTTTTATTTCAAGGGTAAATTCATCAGAATCCACTTTGGCACTACTGGAAAACTGGCATCTGCTGATATTGAAACATGTAAGTGTTCAGATATCTTTAAAATCATTCCTGATTCTTATGACCTAAAAAAACTGACCACACATGTCACATGAATTTTTACACTTTTCTTATTTGTTATTTGTTTCCTTCCAGATCTGCTAGAGAAGTCTAGAGTTACTTTCCAGCTTAAGGCCGAGAGAAGTTATCATATTTTTTATCAGATTACATCGAATAAGAAACCAGAACTAATTGGTAAGAAATGTCATAATTCTTTCCCAGAATTACTGCATCAGTATCTATCAATGCATAGTCCAACCTAGTATTCTGTGACTGAATTTTGTCAAGTTTATATGCCATTTTATTTTTTAAAATAGCTTTGTGAGTTTGGTAAAAATTTATATGTGCTTATTAGAAAAATTCAAAGGAAAGTAAAAGGAAAAGTAAAAATAACATCTCTAATTCCTACTACTGTGAAATAACCACCATGAACACTTGGATGAATATCACTCTAGTTATTTTCTATATACATATCTCTACATATAGACACATACATACAATTTTCATAACTGAAATTGTGGTTACATGCTCTCCTGTAATCTACTTTTTTACTGAGCAATTATATATCATAGCTTTTTCCATGTCACTAAATATAGCTCCACATCATTATTTCCAATGGTTGCATAGTGTTTTATTCTAGAAAGAAGCACAATTTACTTAACCATACCCTCTTTGCAGATAGATTATTTCCAATTCTGGATTGTATATAATCAACACTATAGTGATACAACTTTTCCCACTATGTGATTATCCTCTTTGGATTACAATAGTTTTGTTTGTTTGTTTGATGGTTGAGACGGAGTCTCGCTTTGTCACTCAGGCCAGAGTGCAATGGTGTAATCTCAGCTCACAGCAACCTCCACCTCCCGGGTTCAAGCGTTTCTCCCTGCCCCAGCCTCCTAAGTAGCTGGGATTACACACATGCGCCACCATGCCTGGCTAATATGTTGTCCAGGCTGGTCTTGAACTCCTGACCTCAGGTGATCCACCTGCCTTGGCCTCCCAAAAGTGATAGGATTACAGGCATAAGCCACTGTGCCCAGACATTTTTTTTTTTTAAATAAGGTTTATAAGAGCACCATGACATCAACTTCAAGGTGTTTGCAATGGTGCCCAATATCCTTTAAATGCCTCTTCAGTGCCCATCAATCATCAACCAAGCATCATAGTGCCTCACAATTTGTCCAGAAATCTCGTTTTAATGAAGAAGATAATTATGCTTATCTTTGCTCTGTTTCCTGTACTTAGAAATGCTTCTGATTACCACGAACCCATATGATTACCCATTTGTCAGTCAAGGGGAGATCAGTGTGGCCAGCATCGATGATCAGGAAGAACTGATGGCCACAGATGTAAGTAGAATACAAGAAAGTCGGAATTATTATGGTCGGTCAGAGTAATGGTGATCCAGATAAATATTCAGTGTCTAGTAGAAATGGCAAAGGAAGATTCCAGGATGCAAATGGACATGCTCCCTGGAGTCAAATGAAAAGAGTACGATGTGCCCCTACAGCATTTTACTTACCCGTTAACATTCTTCTAAAGATCTGTCATTTCTGAATTTCTAAACTATTTTTTTTTTTTGCAATTGACTTGCATTACATTCCTACCATCTCTCAAAATAACAAGTTCCTTAGAGTTACTATCCTTATTCTCTGTTCTAAGTTCACGTTTTGAATCTTCAGAGGGTATGCACCTATAATTCTAATGCTCTGTGCTGGCCTTTGGTTGACCAACTCTCTATATACCCAATCTAAGGGGTTCCTTGTCTCCCATTAGTACTGATAGTTTCCTCAGGCCAGCAACGGAAGTGTGCACTATTAATAGTAAGCGTGTGGATCACAACTTAACAGCTATCCTATTGGTTATATTGACAGAGTGCTATTGATATTTTGGGCTTTACCAATGAAGAAAAGGTCTCCATTTACAAGCTCACGGGGGCTGTGATGCATTATGGGAACCTGAAATTTAAGCAAAAGCAGCGTGAGGAGCAAGCAGAGCCGGATGGCACAGAAGGTATCAACTAAGTCACCCACACGATCTTGCATTTGTTTGAAAATCACATTCTTAACTTGTTACCCATGAATCTTCCTAGGGAAGGTAAACTCACTTTTAAGAATTAAGTTTGAAAGTATCTGTATACCTAAATAATATGCCACGGGAAACATAAGCACTAGGTAGATGTTTCTTATAATTATTGAAGTTCTTTAGGACAAACTACCCCATAATCAAAAACTTGAACTTAGTGAAAACATGGGTAAGGATACTCGGAAAGAGATATTTGAAACACTGCACAAAATACTTGTAGTTTAAAAAATATGTTTAAGGAAGTGCGTTTCTTTGGGCCACAATAACACTGTTCTACTCTTTCTTCTTTTTAGTTGCTGACAAGGCGGCGTATCTCCAGAGTCTGAACTCCGCAGATCTGCTCAAAGCTCTCTGCTACCCTAGGGTCAAAGTCGGCAATGAGTTTGTCACCAAAGGCCAGACTGTAGAACAGGTAGGTGCATAATTCAAATTAACTGCCAAGGATGAAAGCATTTTCACAGGCCTCTAATAACTTTGAGAGTTATAACTTTGTCTTTTAAGGTGACCAACGCAGTGGGTGCTCTGGCCAAAGCCGTCTATGAGAAGATGTTCCTATGGATGGTCGCCCGCATCAACCAGCAGCTGGACACCAAGCAGCCCAGGCAGTACTTCATCGGGGTCTTGGACATTGCTGGCTTCGAGATCTTTGATGTGAGTTGGTAGCTGGTTGGTGACAGGATTTTATAGTGAGGCAATGGAAATATCTATATGAAGGAATTAGTGAAGACTATGACCTTTTCTTACCACCACTGAAATTATTTTAAGCCTTAAAAGAGAGTAACTGGGCAGTTACTGTAGTAGCAATTCCGCTTCTATAAAAAAACAACAATGCACTTAATAAGGACTCCCCAACTTGCTATATGATCCAAAGGGAGTTCTGAATTAGCTTAGTGCAGTGGGATTGAAGGTCTATTCTAAGAAATACTCAGAGACAATAAGAGCTGAGAAACATTAATAATTTAGAGTCAGCATTAAAAAATGCAATTAGCTTTTAAGACTCAGTATGATATCATGAAATAAAAATTCATATTTGATTATGAAATATATTTTTCTTGATTATAGTTTTTAAGAAGTTTACTTTTTTTTCTAATTATACAAGCAAAACTTAGGGCATTGCAGAGGACATAGAAGGTCCCAAGGAAAAAGATTCCACATAATTCTACTATTTATATGTAATATTAACATTTTGGTGAATACCAAAATGGTGTATTTTGGTATATTTTAAAAATATAAATGTGTATTGTCATACTTTATATAATACTTGGTATCTTGATTTTTTTTTTTCATTTCACATTAAAGAATAACCCAGGTGGCAATTATTGCTCACTTGCCATGCTGACCATGTGATTGCCATGCAAGATAGACTCCTCCCAGGCAGCTTCTCAGGGGTTGCAAGTTGGCTTTTAAATGAGTCAACAGAAAACTGTAAACCTTCTGGAAAATGTAGAAGATAATGGGAATAAACACAGGATGATTAAGTAGGTACTCAGGAAAATACCTGAATAAATTTAAGCAAACACAGGAAAAGAATATCATAATGGTAGGATTTTCTACAAAATGACAGCAGAAAAATAGTAGCTTCCATATGCCCTCAAACCTTCCATACTTTTCACCTTTTATTTCAAAGTCTCTTTAATCCAATGATTTTTAACATCTGTAATATGAAGGCTCTTGGACACATATTTTTAAAATGGAAAAATTCTGTATTTTAAAAAAATGCTCAATTTGCTTAAGAGAGAAGTAAACATATCTATTTATTTAGTTCAACAGCCTGGAGCAGCTGTGCATCAACTTCACCAATGAGAAACTGCAACAGTTTTTCAACCACCACATGTTCGTGCTGGAGCAGGAGGAGTACAAGAAGGAAGGTATCGAGTGGACGTTCATTGACTTCGGGATGGACCTGGCTGCCTGCATTGAGCTTATTGAGAAGGTTGGTTTTGCATTTCCGAAACCATATTTTGTGGCAACTATATTATTCACTGCTTTTTATTTTAATTCTACAGACAGAAAAAAAAATAGAAGTGCAGTATTGTGTTGTGGTCTGCTTTTTAGCCTATGGGCATCTTCTCCATCCTGGAAGAGGAGTGCATGTTTCCTAAGGCAACAGACACCTCCTTCAAGAACAAGCTGTATGACCAGCACCTGGGCAAGTCTGCCAACTTCCAGAAGCCCAAGGTGGTCAAAGGCAGAGCTGAGGCCCACTTCTCTCTGATTCACTATGCTGGTGTTGTAGACTACAACATCACTGGCTGGTTGGAGAAGAACAAAGACCCCCTGAACGAGACCGTCGTGGGGCTGTACCAGAAGTCTGCAATGAAAACTCTAGCTCACCTCTTCTCTGGGACTCAAACTGCTGAAGCAGGTAATGCTCAAATGTTAATAATACTCTCTAGGTATTATAAAACGTGATGTTAAATTTGAAGCTAGTGATCTCTTAGGCCTGTAGAAGGGTTGCAGACCAAGCCCCTGGTTCCTCCAAGTATTGAATAGATAGGCAGCCTTGTAATCACATATTTGTGGCTCACTCCACTACTGACAGGAGCCCTACTGCAGAGTCAGAGAGGAATTATCAGACTGTCAACCAATGAAAAGCCTCAGCTTCTACGATTCTCTCCTACTTCTTCCTCCACATCTGCAGGATATAGAGTATCTGAGGGTATAAATCTTAAGCAACAGAGTGACAAACTTCTGCCTCTCAGTACTAGCTTCTATTGATGATTTTTGAAGTTAGTGCTCCCCACGTGTCCTAATATTAAGGAATCCCTCTCTATACGGTCAGGTGAATATCCCTGGTCTCATTTCCCACTGGAGAAAGAATCATAGATAAGTGGCTGCAAACTTAGTTGAAAAATAAGATTCATTCAGGCTCTATCAGAGAGGCCAGCTGGGTAGAAAAAAGGCTGCACTCGATGAACACGGAAATCAGCAAATAGCCATGAAGTAGCCCTGCCAATTCAAAACTGTAATTATTTTCTTCCTTCTTCTTCAGAAGGTGGAGGGCCCAAGAAAGGCGGTAAGAAGAAGGGCTCTTCTTTCCAGACAGTGTCTGCCCTTTTCAGAGTAAGGAAGAAATTGTTTTTGACATTCTCCAATTACTTTGGGATTTTTTTTTTTTTTTTACATGGGTCTGTTTTTCTGAATTTCTATTTTTGTTCTAAGGATATATTTATCTATTCATGTACTAATATCACATTACATTTATTAAAATTACTTTATAATACGCTTTGACATCTTGCTGGGCAAAATTCCCCTTGTCTTTTCTTTTTAAAATTTATTTTTTATTTCAATAGGTTTTGGGGGAACCGGTGGTATTTGGTTACATGCATAAGTTCTTTAGTGGTGGTTTCTGTGCTTTTGGTGCACCCATCACCAGAGCAGTGTACACTGTACCCAATGCGTTAAAATTTGCTTTGAAAAGTACAAGATCGTTCCATGAGTAGTTTAGAAAAGGACTGATAGTAACTAGTGACTCTGTTGATCTAACTTTGGAAAGAAGGGATTTAAATTACTCAGAAATTATTAGTTCACTTTTCATGCTGAGTCAAATAATGAGAAATATTTTATAGAAAATTTTATAGACCATAATACTCTGTCATTCACAATCTAGCTGAGCCATGAAAAAGAGCAATGACATGAACTCAGCGAGACCAAAAGACATCAGTATGGCTAATGAACTCATGAATTCTAGCAGCAAATCTGTAGTGCAACTAATATGTATCCTTGCTCTTCATCGAGTCAATTTTCAATTATAATTGGTAGGATTGCTCCCCTGTAGATAATCTTTATCCCCAAAACTTGATAGAGCTGGAAAAGAGGAGCTGTATTATAAGGAAAAAGTCCAAATGTGGTGCAGGCTTCCATTTCCTTATTGGAGAACTATGGAATTGAGTAGAAGAAAGAGCGATCGTCTTGCATGGGAAGGCAATGGCCTTGTAAATGTATGTGTATGGCCAGGGACCAGGGTAGGAAGAAGGATGGTGTTGGTATAAACTGAAAAGAAGCACATGCCAGGATGCTTTCTGTGTGTAACTCCTGGAAACTCAAGTGCAGAAAGATCTATTGAGGAGGAAAGTGCATCTCAGGAGAAGCATTCAAAGTGTTGCCTTGTATGAACGCAGTCCATACTGGTCATTCAACTCAGCTATAGATATTGATTTTATAGACATCAATGACTGCTCATATCCATGTCTAGAGTCTAAGATGACAGGATTTCTCCCGATTTTACAGGAGAATTTGAACAAGCTGATGACCAACCTCAGGAGTACCCATCCTCACTTTGTGAGGTGCATCATCCCCAATGAGACTAAAACTCCTGGTAAGAAGTTCTATAATGAAAGGGCAAAGGGTGACTGCCACACCTCCTTTTTAACAGCTCTGCAGTGAAATAAATATGCATTTTTAGGTGCCATGGAGCACGAGCTTGTCCTGCACCAGCTGAGGTGTAACGGGGTGCTGGAAGGCATCCGCATCTGTAGGAAAGGATTCCCGAGCAGAATCCTTTATGCAGACTTCAAACAGAGGTCAGTTTCTCCTGATTATGGTGTATTCTGAAGTTTAATATGAACAAATTTAATGCAAGCAAAACAATTTAGTGAAACGCATGCCTCTACTTGTTAGTTTTGTCACAAAAACAAGTCAAAAAATGACAAGCCTCAAGTCTCGAACACTTTTTTTTGAGACAAAGTCTTGCTCTGTCGCCCAGGCTGAAGTGCAGTGGCGTGATCTCAGCTCACTGCAACCTCTGCCTCCTGGGTTCAAGCGATTCTCCTGCCTCAGCCTCCCAAGTAGCTGGGACTACAGGCATGCGCCACCACACCCAGCTAATTTTTGCATTTTTAGTAGAAATGGGGTTTCATCATGTTGGCCAGGCTAGTCTTGAACTCCTGACCTCAAGTCATCCACCGGCCTTGGCCTTGCTCTCCAAAAATTTTGGGATTACAGCCTGTGCCATCATGCCCAGCTTCAAACACTTTTAAAATGTAAATATGCAACTTTTAAGCACCTTGTGGAATTTTCACTGGATTCGCCAGGCTCTTGGCTTAGCTCATAGATGTACACGTTAACTCCAATAATGATAAGAACGACCTTTTTGAGTGCTTAATATGTTTAGATTATCTTGTTTAATCCTCACAAAAACACAGCAGAGGTAGGTACTATTAAGACTTCATTTTATAGATGAATAAGCTGAGGCTCAGGGAGATTAAGGTACTTGCCCAAAGTAACAGTTAATAAGTGGTTGAGCTAGAAACTCTTCCATACAAACATAACTATTCATTTTCTGCCATTTCCTTTGGTATCATCTATGTTCGTCTTTTTCTCTCACATATTAGATTCCCAGTGTTTCCCGGACACAGAAGGAACATGTCACAATGACTGTTCCTCAGGTCCTTTTTCTCCTTTCTAGATAAGCCCATCTTGAGAATCAAAGAAAAGGCAGAGGTGGGGAAGGACTGGGTAGCAGCTGCTAGGAGCTGATCTCTCCTAGGTCTAGGTCAGGTGGCACTGACAGAGAATTCCAGGGCTCAAGATCCAAAGCATGTCTAAGTTTGATTTTAGGTGATTAGGATAGTTCCAAATACCTAAAGTGTACTCTCTACCAAATTCTTCAACGAAAAGTAGCTCTCTTGGATTCAGGGCCTTAAAAAGCAAATGCATCTAGTAAAGATAACACATTGCATTTTATTGGTTAGACACACCATAATGTGTGCCTTTCCTAAGGCAGAACCCTTTCCTAAGAACAGGGTCTGATGAGACAGAAAGGAAAGTTGCAACTGAGGGAAAGGCAGTGGAGTAAAAATTGGTTGCCAAAGGGATGACCATTCATATAAACAATGTTCTCCCTGTGAACAAAGAATAATATTTTTTTTAAAGCTCTGCTTTAAAAAGTGAATCATTTAATGTTTAGCTAGGATTTGCGTCATCAGTAAACTAGTTTTTAAAAGTTATATGTACTTTAACAGATACAAGGTATTAAACGCAAGTGCAATCCCTGAAGGACAATTCATTGATAGCAAGAAGGCCTCTGAGAAGCTCCTTGCGTCCATCGACATTGACCACACCCAGTATAAATTTGGACACACCAAGGTAATACTCTGTAAATCCTACCTGATGCTATTCCTGTCCTTTTGAACTTCATTAAAGCTTCTGATCTGCAACTCTTACCACACATAGGTCTTTTTCAAAGCTGGTCTTCTGGGGCTCCTAGAGGAGATGCGAGATGACAAGCTGGCCCAGCTGATTACCCGAACCCAGGCCAGGTGCAGAGGGTTCTTGGCAAGAGTGGAGTACCAGAGGATGGTGGAAAGAAGGTATAAAACATTATGTTTATTCACATATTCCGTCTTCAAAAACATATTTGAAATGGCTTACAATTAAGACTCGGCTTATGATAAGGACACTAAAGAAGATATGAATAAGAGTCCTATAATGAAGTGGGAATATACATGTACCAGAAAACTTAAGGAAGGAACCATCACCTTCTGACTGTATGGGTAAAAACTTGAGAAGCATAAAGTGTGTGTACTTCTTACCTAACAAGATAAAATACACCAGTGAGTAAGCAGAAGCAAACTTTTGCCCTAGCACTTGTTTCTAATGTGAATTTATTGGACAGATCATTAGATAAGAATCAAAGAAAAGGCAGAGGTGGGGAAGGACTGGGTAGCAGCTGGACGTTGACCTGCATAACAGACAGTATAGTCAAGAGTGGTTTTAACACAGGATGCAGAGACAACTTTTTCCCTCTGATCATTTATGTTATCAAACTATCATGGTTTAAAATATTAGGGGCCATTTATCTGTGAAAGACTTTTTGCAGTAAGTTAACACAACGTCATCAGGGAATGTTGCTTTTCGGTCATCTAATCTGATGCAAGGACAGAGTTCAAAGACTATAGAGCCAGGTGTCTCAAAGTACAGAATGTATGTAACCAGGACCATTACTCCATGCTGAGAAAGGCATTTTACATTGCCACCTATACATCTACACATCTACATATGTGTATGCAGATGTATAAATAATTTACATGAAGCAAATTTTATTTTTACCACTTGTAATTATGCTAATGTTTTCAACTATATTCCATTTCATTAAAAACAATAAATTCTGGTCATGATCCATGATACATATATATTTGGGTAACTGTCTATATATGCGGTAATTAGTTGTAAAAATCATTTAGATGAAAACAGAAGTGGTATTAGAGAGTAGAATGCAACATTCACACAACATCAATATATAATGCCAGAGATTTTTGAAGAAATTCTGAGTTTTTAAAATCTCAGGCCCCACATATCCCTAAAAAGCTGTGTCCCCCTTCACTGCCCTTAGTGGTGTTTTAGTAGCAATGTTTGAGAAGCACTGATGTACAGCAAGGCTCCTCAAACGGTGCTCCTTGGACTTGCAACATCAGCGTTCCTTGCAAACTTGTTAAAAGTGCCAATTTTCAGGCCCCACCCTAGATCTTCTGAATCTGAATCCGTGGAGGTGAGGGTCAGGAGTCAGTATTTTCACAAGCCCTTCAGGTGATTCTTATGCATGCCAAAGTCTGAGAAGCAGTGATGTAGAGAAAAGAGTGACCTTAGCAAGACCTTGACCATCATCCCAAAATAGAATTTCTTTCATCTGCATGTTTGAAAGCAGAGTAGGAACAAGGTGGAGCCAAATCTCCAACTCTCACTGCCAAGGTTTCATCTCATTTCATCAGCCACACAATACTAATTTGCATCAATTAAATTTCAGGGAGGCCATCTTCTGTATCCAGTACAATATCAGAGCCTTCATGAATGTCAAGCACTGGCCCTGGATGAAACTCTTCTTCAAGATCAAGCCTCTGCTGAAGAGTGCAGAAACTGAGAAGGAGATGGCCACCATGAAGGAAGAATTTCAGAAAACTAAAGATGAACTTGCCAAGTCAGAGGCAAAAAGGAAGGAACTGGAAGAAAAGATGGTGACGCTGTTGAAAGAAAAAAATGACTTGCAGCTTCAAGTTCAGGCTGTGAGTTGGAATATCACCCTTGGTATCACTAACCAGGATGCAAGTGCTAGGACTCTGACCACTGTGGGCCATGAGTTTGGTAATTGCATGGGAGACACTCATTGGAGGCAAAAGGTTAAAACACTCCAATGGTGCGAAAAGGTCCAAACGTTCCTCCATTGCCCAATAACCCCCAACAAACCAGTACCAGGGCAGTAGGTAGAAAAGTCCCTCATTTTCCACTGTACACAATTTCATCAAACCACAAGATTTTTGACTTATTTTCCCTTTAAATACAGTCCTTAAAAATGATTTTAATATAACACAGTCCCAAATAAAATATGAAGGGGAGGATAGCATGGAGAGAGTAATATTTTTCTGAAACTTCCTTGAACTTCTAGATGTCCACGGGTCTTAAATTAGAATAGGAACAGCTGACAGCACTCTACATCCAATTTTACTGAATTATCATGTGATATTGATCTAAAAAACTCAGACTCCCTCTTTCTAATCTGTCTCCACAGTCAGTGTCCCATCATGTCACACCCACATTGTTGCATCAGCACCAAAGTTGCTCAACCTACTTCCCAATTCTCTCTTCTTCCATTCAGCCTGCTCACTGCCCTCTCCTGAACTAATCATTTGAGAACTGCTTCCTTCAACTTGAGACTATAATTTATAAGACTATGTTTTATTTGGAGTGAATTGAATTGGTCTACTTATCACAAAGTCATATTTTTTTCTGTTAAGACTGGTCTCTCTGTCAACGTTGAGCAGTGTAATAACTCCGAGCAGTGTAATAACTCCTAGATTACAGAAGGAAAGCGAGCCCTTCCAATCTATCCTGTATTCTCTTCTGTTGCCCCAGCGATTTAGGCGGAATCTGTACTAAACCACTGTATTCATTGCATGGTTATACACAGCACCCTGCATTGCTTAATGTATTCAAAGGCTGATATGGAAGATTACTGATGAGTATATATTCCAGTGTCTCCTTCATTTCCTGCCTGCCCTGACCCCCTTAATTGGAAACAGCAGGCTGCCAGGAATTTCTTGATTACTTTATGTTTCAACTTGAATTTAGTACATCATAATCAGGAGCATCCTCCAGTACTACAAAAAAAAAAAAAAAAAAAAAAAAAAAAATCAGTAGCAGCTGTATCTTGAATTTGTCCTGCTAGAATGCTTCCCCACACCCCTCCTGCTCCTCTCCACAATAAGTTGATTTCTGCAAAAGCAAATCTTGCCCCTCTCTCAAGGCCCAAGTCAAATAGCAGTTCTTTCATGAAACCATCTCTGATCCAAATTCTCTGATCTGTTATGTCACTAATTACTTTCTACATTATTTTCTAATCTACTGTAGAATACATTCTTTTAGGGGAACAGAACAACAACTGGTACATTTTGGCTTACCCACATGTGGAAAATGTATACAGTAGGGTGGTTCATGGAACAAGAATTTGTGAAGGCGTAAATAAATGAATATAGGAAAGTCAAAAGATCAAATGCAGAAACATACACTCTTATCATTGTAAAGTATTTCATTCTTTCTTCCCAATTTTGATCTTGTTTCCAACTTAAGGAAGCTGAAGGCTTGGCTGATGCAGAGGAAAGGTGTGACCAGCTGATTAAAACCAAAATCCAGCTAGAGGCCAAAATCAAAGAGGTGACAGAGAGAGCTGAGGATGAGGAAGAGATCAATGCTGAGCTGACAGCCAAGAAGAGGAAACTGGAGGATGAATGTTCAGAACTCAAGAAAGACATTGATGACCTTGAGCTGACACTGGCCAAGGTTGAGAAGGAGAAACATGCCACAGAGAACAAGGTATCAGTCATATTCTGAATTCTATATAGGGGTTCTGCCACCCAAATAAGCTGCTTTAGAACAACTAAGCTGCTTTCTTCACCTTTGTAGGTGAAAAACCTCACAGAAGAGATGGCAGGTCTGGATGAAACCATCGCTAAGCTGACCAAGGAGAAGAAGGCTCTCCAGGAGGCCCACCAGCAGACCCTGGATGACCTGCAGGCAGAGGAGGACAAAGTCAACACCCTGACCAAAGCTAAAACCAAACTTGAACAACAAGTGGATGATGTATGTCTAGTATCATCAAGGACATTATTTTCTTCTAAAGGAAGATAAGCATTCCTTCTGATTCAACATTATTTATATTTAGCTTGAAGGGTCTTTGGAGCAAGAAAAGAAACTTCGCATGGACCTAGAAAGGGCTAAGAGGAAACTTGAGGGTGACTTGAAGTTGGCCCAAGAGTCCATAATGGACATTGAAAATGAGAAACAGCAACTTGATGAAAAGCTCAAAAAGTAAGTAAGAAAGAATTGCTTATGGATTTGCTTCCAACATTGGATACGGACTAAATTGTTGTCCTTTGCTACTTTTCTAAAAGGAAAGAGTTTGAAATCAGCAATCTGCAAAGCAAGATTGAAGATGAACAGGCACTTGGTATTCAATTGCAGAAGAAAATTAAAGAATTGCAAGTAAGTACATGATTTTCATCAGTCTGGCTCGGAGGCAGTTATGATACAAAGAAGCTGAGTTTGTATTTTGCACCATTTCCAGGCCCGCATCGAGGAGCTGGAGGAAGAAATTGAAGCAGAGCGGGCCTCCCGGGCCAAAGCAGAGAAGCAGCGCTCTGACCTCTCCCGGGAACTGGAGGAGATCAGCGAGAGGCTGGAAGAAGCCGGTGGGGCCACTTCAGCCCAGATTGAGATGAACAAGAAGCGGGAGGCTGAGTTCCAGAAAATGCGCAGGGACCTGGAGGAGGCCACCCTGCAGCACGAAGCCACGGCGGCCACCCTGAGGAAGAAGCACGCAGACAGTGTGGCCGAGCTTGGGGAGCAGATTGACAACCTGCAGCGGGTCAAGCAGAAGCTGGAGAAGGAGAAGAGTGAGATGAAGATGGAGATTGATGACCTTGCTAGTAATGTAGAAACGGTCTCCAAAGCCAAGGTACTACAAGTTCTGGGAAATTGTTATTGAAAATAATGCCTTACGGACACATCATAGTTTACACAGGGCACTTTTTACACATAAAGTCATTTGTTAATTGCAGTAATTCAGGGAAGTAAGCACAAAAAAATCGGTGTTTTTACTATTTCCATTTAACAAATAAAGGATCAGAAATTCAAAGAGGCCAAGCACTTTGACCCATCACACCATTAATAAACGACAACACCAGTTTTTGAATATAAGCCATCTGTGTTCTCCAAGTCTCCAGTTAGAGAACAAAGGTCTCCAATAATTTCAAGGAAATTGAAGTGAGGAAACTTTCATCATACATAAAAGCAATGCAGTATTTTGGAACAAGCTTTTAGAAAATGTACATTATACAATTCTAACAAAATCTTAAAATTAGAACATAACCTTAACATTTTCATATTAATATTGAACAGAGCTTCATGATTAGCTTTCATAAAATATAAGAAAAATTAGCCAGGCATGGTGGCGCGTGCCTGTAGCCTCAGCTATTCAGGAGGCTGAGGCAGGAGAATCGCTAGAACCTGGGAGGCGAAGCTTGCAGTGAGTCAAGATCGCACCACTGCACTCCAGCCTGGGGAGAAAGCAAGACTCCATCTCAAAAAAAAAAAAAAGAAAAAAGAAAAAAAAGAAAAACTTTTATGCATTACATTACATACAAGACAATTTGGTTTATTTTCTATATTAAGATAAATTTGTATTTTTTATTTCGGGGAGAAGGTTTAGCAACTGCAAAGGTGATTATTATTTGCTTAAAAGGTCTCTGTTTTCTTCTTTTACTTTTTCTTCCATAGGGAAACCTAGAGAAAATGTGCCGGACTCTAGAGGATCAAGTGAGTGAACTGAAATCAAAGGAAGAGGAGCAGCAGCGGCTGATCAATGACCTGACTGCGCAGAGGGGGCGCCTGCAGACTG
Organism: Macaca nemestrina; assembly: GCF_043159975.1. NCBI lineage: Eukaryota > Metazoa > Chordata > Mammalia > Primates > Cercopithecidae > Macaca > Macaca nemestrina. The sequence goes on along the minus strand of NC_092141.1, from coordinate 10,737,178 downwards.
AATCTGGTAACGCTCCCCTCTTCTGTGCAGCTTCAGGGTGGAGAGGATGCAATTAAGAACAACTGATTTGGTGATGTGGGAGCCTAATAATAGCAGCTGAGAACATGTCTGATTCACCAAACGACTCAGACACCTGACCTGTGTGCAAGGTCATCTTGGGACAATGCTGGAGATAAAGGTTTCAATTGAACAGGATCAAGCTCTGTTCCAGAATGGCCTTGAGTATTTGCTCATTGTGAGGACGTTGGGATTAGGGGTTACTCCAGCATGAGTCCAGGGCTTCTCTTTCAGGCCAAGTTTCTCTTTATTTTATGCGGGTCAACTAACTTCCAGAATGGGGCAACAAATAGCCCAGTCTCTCAAAAGTCCTATGGAATGGGGACTATGTAGAATTAGACATTTTCGCTTACTCGTTGACAGTCATCATGAGGTTTCGTACGATATTATAGAATCCAGAAAGAATCAGTGATGGAAAGGACAAAAAGAATTTAAGCTGTATTTATTCATTCTGATTGATCTGAAAGTTTCACCATAAAAACTGAAAACTTGGCACTGAGCATGAAGATATCAGCATAGAATTCAACCATCTGAGCACTCAATTTGGGAAAATAAGAGTCAAAATTTCTTTCTAACATGGGCTTGCAGAATCTTGTTTTTCACTTAAAAAATGGTGCCATTTCTTTTGTCCATCAGGTGAATTTTCACGCCAGCTCGATGAAAAGGATGCTCTGGTGTCTCAGTTATCAAGGGGCAAACAAGCCTTTACTCAACAGATTGAAGAATTAAAGAGGCAACTTGAAGAGGAGATAAAAGTAATTATGACTCTAAGACAGACTTTTCCCATATGAGCTGATTCTACATGGAGGCTGTTATACCAGCTTTCAAAAGGTTTTGAAAGTTAAGAGTTAAATATTTAAATATCCAGTAAAATGAAGGTGTAACTGTCTCCATAGGCCAAGAACGCCCTGGCGCATGCCCTGCAGTCTTCCCGCCACGACTGTGACCTGCTGCGGGAACAGTATGAGGAGGAGCAGGAATCCAAGGCTGAGCTGCAGAGGGCGCTGTCCAAGGCCAACACCGAAGTTGCCCAGTGGAGGACCAAATATGAGACGGACGCCATCCAGCGCACAGAGGAGCTGGAGGAGGCAAAGTATGTGCACAGATAGGAGAGAATGAGCAGAAAACTTTGCATATTGAATCAGAAAAACATGACCTTTGAAGATTCAGTGAATTAGTTCACAAATGCTCGTTAATTGGCTTCTATGTGCCAGTCACAATCAGGCCCTGAGAGTAAGACATGAATAAGTCAAATATGGTCCCTGCCTTATGATCCGAAAATCTAGTTAAGAAAACAAAGAAAAGCAAATAATTACACTGATAATTAGGGGCCTCACTGCTGTTTGTCAAGCACAATGAGTTCATCGCTGCATCAGGGGCTTGTACCTGCTGTTCCCTCTGTCTGAAATACTCTCTCCACAGACTTCCCTTTGGCTCACTCTCTGACTTCTTTTAGCTCTTGACTCAAATATTATCTCTTCATGGAGGCCTTCACTGAATATCTAGAATAGTTGCCCGCCATTTACTCTATTTTATTTTGCTTCACTGCACTTATATCTGTAAGGTATGTTCTGATTTGCTTATTGTTTACCTCTCTCACTTATTTGTGATCTTCATGAGGCAGAGACCTTTTTTGTCTTGGTCACTGCTGTGTAGCCAGTGTCTAGTTCATAAAAGGGGCCCATCGATATATGTTGAAAGAATGAAAAGTGGCTGGGTAGCATTATTGTGAAGTTTCTAATACTCTTCAGTGTGTGTGGTAATAGCTCATAATTCATATTATGGTTCGCTTCTCTCTGAAAACACGTATAATCTTCAAGGAAGAAGCTGGCCCAGCGGCTCCAGGCTGCTGAGGAACATGTAGAAGCTGTGAACGCCAAATGTGCTTCCCTCGAAAAGACGAAGCAGCGGCTGCAGAATGAGGTCGAGGACCTCATGCTTGACGTGGAGAGGACAAATGCCGCCTGTGCCGCCCTTGACAAAAAGCAAAGGAACTTCGATAAGGTAATTCCTCCAGCATCCTCTGCTCTGTACTCTACTGTTTTGTCTTTACAGCAGGTAACAGGTCTTGGTTTTTCAGATCCTGGCAGAATGGAAACAGAAATATGAGGAAACGCATGCCGAGCTTGAGGCCTCCCAGAAGGAGGCCCGTTCCCTTGGCACTGAGCTGTTCAAGATGAAGAATGCCTATGAGGAATCTTTGGATCAGCTAGAAACCCTGAAGCGAGAGAACAAAAACTTACAGCGTGAGTCCCTATCACATTCAATAATATTCATAACTTGGAAGAATCTTTCCCCTACATCATGTGTTTAACCAAATACCTACCTTTTACTCAAACGACAGAGGAGATTTCTGACCTCACGGAGCAGATTGCAGAAGGAGGGAAACGTATCCATGAACTGGAGAAAATAAAGAAACAAGTGGAGCAAGAAAAGTGTGAACTTCAGGCTGCTTTAGAAGAAGCAGAGGTACATGTAAAATTGTGCATTATAAAAAAATTTGGAAAAAAAATTAGGTACATCTGCATAGAGTGAATAAAAAGACACATAGCACAAAATTGTTGGTGTCCAGAAAAACTTCATAAAGCTTTTGGTTCCTTGCTGATGTCACCTCTTGCTGTCATTAAGGCATCTCTTGAACATGAAGAGGGAAAGATCCTGCGCATCCAGCTCGAATTGAACCAAGTCAAGTCTGAGATTGATAGGAAAATTGCTGAAAAAGATGAGGAAATTGACCAGCTAAAGAGAAACCACATTAGGATCGTGGAGTCCATGCAGAGCACGCTGGATGCTGAGATCAGGAGCAGGAATGATGCCATCAGGCTCAAGAAGAAGATGGAGGGAGACCTCAATGAAATGGAAATCCAGCTGAACCATGCCAACCGCATGGCTGCCGAGGCCCTGAGGAACTACAGGAACACCCAAGGCATCCTCAAGGTAAACGGGTCCCAAGAGATGGTTCCAGGACAATCGGGGTGCCTGCAACCCTGAGAACATGGTGTCTCAATGACGGTTTGTTTCACAGGATACCCAGCTCCACCTGGATGACGCTCTCCGGACCCAGGAGGACCTGAAGGAGCAGCTGGCCATGGTGGAGCGCAGAGCCAACTTGCTGCAGGCTGAGATCGAGGAGCTGCGGGCCACTCTGGAGCAGACAGAGAGGAGCAGGAAAATCGCAGAACAGGAGCTCCTGGATGCCAGTGAGCGTGTTCAGCTCCTCCACACCCAGGTGGGATTCAGCACAAAGAACTCCCCCGTAGTAAATTTTATATGTCAGAATAGATAAGCCTGAGTTTTTATAAGACAGCCAGACCTAATATGTCTACCAAATTTTCTTTGCAAATAATACAGAATAGTAATTCTGCATTATTGAGAAATCTTTCCCTGTTTTGCTTTGAAAAACTATTGTTGATTTGCTTCCTATAATATTCTAAGGCTGCCCATATTCTATTGTGTTAATATCTTTGTTGGCCCTCATTATCAATATTCACATTTCATTCTGGAGAAATGGAATGTTATGTGCATGTCTATTATACTTTTATCCCTGTGAATGGTCCATTGGTAAATGATAATTATAAAATTATAGAGCTATTTGGTCTGCTTGTGACCTATGCACTTGAAGATGCTGAATATTCTATAATATTTCTATTTTATTTAATTGTACTAGATAACACAATCCTTTAATTCTTTCATATTAAAAGGCATTTTTTGACTTGCAGATTTCTATCTGAATTTTTTTCAAGAAGTGGTTACCAATAAATACTGTGGTAACACAATTTTTAAAATGTACAAACTCTTTTTAAACAGAACACTAGCCTGATCAACACCAAGAAGAAGCTGGAGACAGATATTTCCCAAATGCAAGGAGAGATGGAAGACATTCTCCAAGAAGCCCGCAATGCAGAAGAGAAGGCCAAGAAGGCCATCACTGATGTGAGTGGCAGGAACACTTGCCCACTGATTTAGCAGTAGGATTTCCTGACATCTATAACTTTCTTGGTTTTCTTGATTTATTTGCTATTTAGGCCGCCATGATGGCCGAGGAGCTGAAGAAGGAGCAGGACACCAGTGCCCACCTTGAGCGGATGAAGAAGAACATGGAGCAGACAGTGAAGGACCTGCAGCTCCGCCTGGATGAGGCTGAGCAGCTGGCCCTGAAGGGTGGGAAGAAGCAGATCCAGAAACTGGAGGCCAGGGTGCGTCTCCCAATATCTGTCTATTTCCATCTGCTTTCAGTGCCTGATTGGATCAAAGTTCTTAAGAGCCTACTTATTTGTAGGTACGGGAGCTGGAAGGAGAGGTTGAGAGTGAGCAAAAGCGTAATGCTGAGGCTGTCAAAGGTCTGCGCAAACATGAGAGGCGAGTGAAGGAACTCACTTACCAGGTACGGCAGTAGTTTTTAGCAGCTAAGCACTGGTCGAAGTCTATGTGAAATACTCATATGCAATGATGCAATAGTCATGTGCTTTAGTAATTAAGGTCCTGGACTTTTTATAATCTTTCAGACGGAAGAAGATAGAAAGAATATTCTCAGACTTCAAGATTTGGTAGATAAACTTCAGGCAAAAGTGAAATCTTATAAGAGACAAGCTGAGGAGGCTGTAAGTAATTTTAAGATTGAAGTCCTCAAATTAAGCTAATAAATAATTACTACCTCTTGTAGTAACCAAGCTGTTTGCTTTATAGACTTCTGCGTGCGTACTTAACATTTGTTTTTGTACAATAATTATTGTGTATCATTTGTAATATCAGTAGCTTCACTTTAAAAGTAAACTTTCAATCCACCAAGAAACCTGAAAAAAATTAAAAGCAGAAATAATACAGGCCATACTCTCTGGCCACAGTATGATGGAGTTGTAAAGTGATGATAAAATATAAGCAAAAATTCTTGGGTACTTAAATATTTAAAAAACTAACTTTCTTAAATAACTCTTGGTTTAAAGTGAAAATAAAAACATAATTACTAAATAATTATTAATTATAAGTAAATATCACAAGGAAGATGCTATTTTTACAAACCTACAGAATGTAGTCAAAGCTGTGCTTGGAGGCTAATTCATTGCTTTAAATGCTTTCATGATGAACCAAAAGTAAAAATAAATAAATAAATGGACAGTCCAATAAAGACATTATAAATAATAATAAAACAGTAGAAGAAGTACTGTTAAAAATAAAAGTAGAAACTGGTGAATTAGAGTATACTATTTTCTATTTGATAACTTCATTAATATTTGTAACTTCTGGAGAATTAACAAAATAAATGTATTATAACTAATTTAATCAAGGAAAATGAGACAGAAAATACAACATTAGAAATGAGAAAGGGAATAAGCTATACACATAGAGGATTACTTTTTAATATAAAACATACATCTATCAATAAAGTTGAAGCCCTGAAAAAAATTGATGATTTTTCTAGGAGAATATAAATTACCAAGTTGGCTGAATTACTTCTGGAAATGGACCCAAGTCCAGATAGATCTTTCAAAATTTCAAGGAACAGATAATCCCCCAGCTATGTAGGCTGTTCAAGAGCATGGGAAAAGATGGAAAGCTGTCCAATTCATTTTAAGAAGCTCACATAGCCCTCATACCAAAACCTGTCCAAGAGAGAACAGAGGGAGAAAAACTAAAGGCAGTTTTACTCATAAAGACAGTTACAGCAAAGATAAATTACTAAGTAGTAAAAGTCTTACTTTATTAAAGGAATCGTCTTCCAGTGATTAAATAAGGTTAATTCTTACAATGTAAAGATTACCTAATATTAGGTAATCTGTCAATAGAATCATTACATCCAATGCAGGTGGAAAAAAGTAACCATTTTGAAATGTGCCAAAATGATACATGACAAAATCCAGTATTTATTTCAATTTTTAAAAACTTAATAAATTCATTCTTAATATGATAAAAAACTAACCCAAGTGAAAATCACCATCTTACAGCAAGCATTAACAACTATGACTTTAATATTCTTGCCTTCCTCTCTAAGCTTATATTTTTCTTCTTATTCTACTTGTGGTACATATGTATTATGTGTTTTGGTTGCCAAAATAGAGATGTAAGATATATATTATATATATATATGACACCAATAAATAAATCTTACAATTAATTTCAATGATAAGCCCTAGATGTTGCTTCTCCATAGATGCCTTTCTTCCCTTAGGTCTAAAGAAGAATCCTTTCTTCTCTTAGGTCTAAAGAGTCTAGAAAGATGTAAGTGTGAGTTGCTTACAATTCCATTTTTATTCTCAGGAGGAACAATCCAACACCAATCTAGCTAAATTCCGCAAGCTCCAGCATGAGCTGGAGGAGGCCGAGGAACGGGCTGACATTGCTGAGTCCCAGGTCAACAAACTGCGGGTGAAGAGCCGGGAGGTTCACACAAAAGTCATAAGTGAAGAGTGACCACGTCCTGATGCCATGGAGTGACTGAAGACAGGCACAAAATGTGACATCTTTGGTCATTTCCCTCTGTAATTATTGTGTATTCTACCCTGTTGCAAAGGAAATAAAGCATAGGGTAGTTTGCAAACAATATCCTTAGACTGGTCTTGTCTTTTCTCTTTCCTGAAGCCATGTCAAAGTTTGAAGAGTCACAGAGCTGTCAAACAATCATGTTTAATAGGCGACTGACTAAGTATTTATGTATTCACTTTTATTCTGGGTCTACAGCACATCTTAAGGCTGTAAAGGTGTCACTTATCAAGAAAGACTGTTCTAATGAACAGAAATCTAGAAGTCCATTTTATTTCTTTCTGACCTTTCCTTATATCTGAGTACAGTAAAATCTTAGAAAGCTCTTGCTTCCCCTACCATGAACATTTTTCAGGATGGTACTAGCTATATTCTCACATAGGGGATTCAAACTGAATGGTATCATTAATTCTCTTTGTTGAGTAACTGTTATCAAGAATATAAATCCAAAATATTCTTAATTAGCTCATGGATATTTACATTATTAATTCCAATGTACCATATGCCCACAGTACGTGCACTGGGTAATGGGTTTGACATGACCTTGCTCTTCATGAAGCAAGTTTCAAAATTAAATTAAATATGACTCTTCTCCCTGTGAAAACTACAGGGTGTCTATCAAACCTGGAGACTTAGAGAGTATTATTTTATGTGTTACAATGTAGTATTCATGAGCTATTAGCCTATGTTTCCAGTCTTTATGGTCTCTCATATAATCATATAAAGAGCCAAAATAAATGACTAAAAGTGTCAAGAAAACATGATCTCAAAGTAGATTATTCAAGTGTATATTCAACACACATAATGACGGGTATGAGTTTGGTACAAAAAGTAGATATCGTAGCAATCTGGACTACTCAGAGACGTTTTCCTAGAGGATCAAGATTTTTAAACTGGATGCAGCTGAGATGCATAGCCAAAAATATAACCTTCCTCGACAGAATAAAGGAAAAGCTAAATGGTAACTTCTCATCAGATAGAAAGTAAGAGTATCCTGGTCTAAATGGCACTGTATGAAAATGGTGTAAATTAGACATGGTAGTTTACCAGGTAAGTTGGATTCACACTGTCGCACTGGCCTTAGAAAGGGTGTGGAATTGCTCTTCTCACAGCATAAGCCTCTCTTCCACTTTGTTCCTGTATCACCTGGAATTGCTTAAGTGCTTTATAACATGGCAGTAATAAACAAAAACAATATCTTACTTCCTACTTCTTGAAAAGTTTACCCAGAGCAAGACAAAAGGTTGTCTGAAAATTCCCATCAAATCCTATTGAGAGCATTATTAAAATGTTCTGTCATCCTGAAAATCATTACCCACGTTTTGCAGGTGCCTAGTAAAGAAACAGACAAGTAAGAAAGTAAAATTATGTACCTGTGGTAACAAAGCAGGCTAACAGATGGCTAGGAAAGGCCCTCTCAGATGCACATCCCTGCAATACCCTTCCTGATGGCTTTAATCTACCCCAGGTAGAAGAGTGTCACAAGCGAGTACGCTGGACTGCAAGTCAGGTGACCAGAGTCTAAACTGCTGTGTGATTTGTGGAGATTCTCTTCTATTCTTTGGATCTCAGTTGCTTTATTAGTATAATGAGCAAGATGAATTAGATGATCCCTTATGGTAATAAAACAATGTGACCTTTACAACTAGTATATCCAGATATCTCCTTTCATAAGGCAAGCTATAGCCATTCAATCAATTGAAATATAAGTACAATAATACAGATGTGGCTGCAAAACCAGGTATATTAAGCAAATGTGGTCCCAGTCCCAGCCAGACAATGCTTACAGAGAGAGACGCAAGGCCACAAAGATAGTAAAATAAACTTCAAAAAAAAATTAAAATTAAAATAGAAAACAATGTTCAGGTATTGTTTGTAAGCAAAATATTAAATATATCCCATGGACAGTTGATAGAGGAAAAATCATCGATGCTGCATATTTAGATAGAGAAATGCCCTGTTTCCAACATTTTCTTATGTTGAGTTTCATAGAGGAAACTAGATTTCACAAGCAACTTGGGCATCGAAAAAAAATGAGAGAAGCAGGACATCTCTGCTTGGCAAGGCAATGCAATTTCGGAGCAAGTCTGAAGTGCCAGTGGAATGATTTGACAATGAATCAGAGGCAACTGATTGAAGGAAACAAAAGAAGCTATCTTTGGCTGCTCTTCATGAAGCAAGTTTCAAAATTAAATTTCCAAGTATCCTTGAAAAAGCACAATAAATTGCAAAAAAAAAAAAAAAAGGAAATCTTTTTGAGAGAAAGCAACAACGTTTTCATAACACTCTGCTAAACAGCAGAAGCTTTCCTCCCGAGTATACTATCATAACTGTGCAGGCAGTTGAAAAGACTTCACACAGGCGACTCTGTGAAACAGAAGAGCAGTAGGCAACAAAGTCCAGGGATTCCAGAACTTAGCTGTCTTTGAAACAACACCTTACATTATTCCAAAGGCCAACAACTTTAAGATTGCCAACGACTCAAATTATTTATAGGAGATTGATTCATATACTCAACCCAATGTGAGAGGAAATATTTCTAATTATATCCAAACATCTTTACTATGAGGGGAATTAGGCTTGGAGACCGGCAATGCCAAAAACATGTTTTGCCAAATATGTTTTAAGAAAGAGGAGGAGGTTACGTGTTTTCCATATTGGAGCCTATAAAAGTACCCTTGGAATGAGTATGACTTGTCTCTCCTCCTAAAGCTTCAAGGTAAGTGTGTGTGAGGACAGGGTTCTGTCTGGAGGACGGTAAGGGATGTCTGGCTGCCCCCGCGCATGCCACACATCCTGGCTCCCACTGCCCCTGGCAGCCCTGCCAGTGAAGCACCAGCTTACTCTTTAGCAATTTTAATTAGATGTTGTAGTCTTCCCAGTCATTTCCTGGTTCTCAGTTAAGAATTATTCTACAATTGGGAATTGTTATAATTTAATCAGAAGAGATTTACTCTTTTTCTTACAGTTCTGATCCACTTTAAGGTCGCATCTCTACGGTAAGATTCTGATTTTTTTTTTTTTTTTTCTCATTGCTCACAAAGCACAAGGAATCTTCTGCAGTGGTTTGGAAGTGGTAGGGGGCGGGATGAGGGGAGTGATAAAAAAAATCATTTCCATTTCATGGTTGATCGTTCTTCTCTTAAAAAATGGAGAATGACTTGAGAAACTGGTTCTCATTAACTCATATCCCTTGCAATATATGAAAATGTTTCCTCAGAGTCTTTGGGAATTTTATTCACAATAGTGAATTTCATTCACTATTTCCAGCATTGTAGTTTATCTTTTAAATGATTGCATTACAACAACATGCAATGTAACATTTCAAAGTGTTACTCAATTATCGAGAAAATCTAAATTTTCTATACTATGGCTTTTCCTCAGCCCTATAAATATAAAAAACTATGAGAGATGATGTCTAAATGGATAAATAGAATGGTCTGAATCTTTGCCTTGGAAAAGTTGCTTAAATCTGCATGTTGTTTCACAATCTGTAAAATAAAAATTAACGAATATATATATACACACACACACACACACACATATACACACACACAATATGAAACATGATTGTGAGCATATTCAGCAAGCATTTTAATTGTGTTATCAGAGTCAACATAGTTTCAATGGGAAAAATGGGAAAAATGTATCCAAATGAGCTTTCCTGGAAAAGGTACTTTTATTATTACAAAGTAGAATATACATCAGGATTATTGACAGCATTAATGAATGCTAGTTAATGGGATCCTGAAAAGAACAAGTCTTGTGAAATTGTTATAAAAATGTTAACAATAAAGCAAGAAAACATAGGTAATGTTTTATAATAAATATTTGAGAAATGCTAAAGACCAGGGAAGAAGCTGAGTTTGTCAAAATTATTATACAGAGACAACAGAAACTGATAGATAATAGAATATTTTTTAACCATGCAAAACAAAGATCCATGCATTTCTGCTTTCCAGTATATTAGGAAGTCTTTGTAACTCCCAAGTTTATAATGAAAATATTTCCATCATGTACAGAGTAGTTCCTAAAATTATAGCAACATATTCCTATTGTTCTTTTAATTCACCAAGCCAGCTTTGAGCCCTTCTCTGTGTCCAGCATGTGTTCTAAGAGGTGTGAAGGATACCATAAAAAGAAGAGAACTCCCTGCCTGCAAGGTGCTTATAATCCAGTTGGGAAGATAAAAAACTATAAGTGAAAGAACTAGAGACTATCCTGCCACCATTACAGCTTTATGTTCTCCATAAGCCAATGATAGACAGCTTATAAAGAATAATATACATAACAAATGAAACAGAGAAAGCAGCTAAGAGACTGCGATAGGTGAGCCAGAAACAACAATCTCTTTCCAAATGCATGATTAAGTATCTGTCAGCACTGGCACAGAACAAAGAGACTGACATTTCATCCTCAATCAAGCCAGGGAGGTGGTCATACCCAATGCAATACGAAGCACTCAACTGGTCGGTAAACTTTTAAAAAAAGTTTTAAATGTGAAGCTAATGGTCCAGTTTCTTAATTTCTACAATTTCTTTTCTTCCTCTGCCAGCCAGGGTCCTTAACTGGGCTGCCATCAGTAACCTGCAGCCATGAGTTCCGACTCTGAGATGGCCATTTTTGGGGAGGCTGCTCCTTTCCTCCGAAAGTCTGAAAAGGAGCGAATTGAAGCTCAGAACAAGCCTTTTGATGCCAAGACATCAGTCTTCGTGGTGGACCCCAAGGAGTCCTTTGTGAAAGCAACAGTGCAGAGCAGGGAAGGGGGGAAGGTGACAGCCAAGACCGAAGCTGGAGCTGTGAGTAAAAACATCTGGAGCTGATTAGACTCTGCCTCATTTTGGGTTAAGTTAGCAGACACTTATGTTTTGATCTGGCCTCTCTTGTTTGACTGGACAGACCGTAACGGTGAAAGACGACCAAGTCTTCCCCATGAACCCTCCCAAATATGACAAGATCGAGGACATGGCCATGATGACTCACCTGCATGAACCTGCTGTGCTGTACAACCTCAAAGAGCGCTACGCAGCCTGGATGATCTACGTGAGTTCTTTCTCACGGCCTTCTACTCATGAGAGTAGTTAATAGTTTTTGAAAAGTAGTAGATGATTAAGGTCCCCATCAAATAATTCTGTTCCCCCCCTTTTTTTGGATGCAGACCTACTCAGGCCTGTTCTGTGTCACCGTCAACCCCTACAAGTGGTTGCCAGTGTATAATGCAGAGGTGGTGACAGCCTACCGAGGCAAAAAGCGCCAGGAGGCCCCGCCCCACATCTTCTCCATCTCTGACAATGCCTATCAGTTCATGCTGACTGGTGAGTGGCTCAGCTGGTTTTCATATGAATTATTTTACCACCCATAATCACAAAATGTTAGAACTAAAAAAAGACCTTTAGAAAAAAACCCAATCCACCCCCCTAGTTGTTCAGCAGAGGTGACTAAAGCACAGAGAAGTACATACTGTCAAAGCTGGTATTAAAACTCTGCTCTCCTGATTACACCTCCCTGACTTTACTAGGCCATGCTATTGCTCCATCCCATTAAGTTGAATTTGTGTATGGTCTCCTTGCTTGGAAATACACAATTTATTTTATATATTTAAGTAATAAGAGCCAAGATTAAGTAACAACTGAATCATATAAATCATATATTATCTAAAAGAAATGAAAAATAGGAGTTCAATCCTTTTGGTGCCTCAGTTTCTTGTTAATTATAAATTAGATACTTTTACAAGTACTGTCATCTCTTTAAAGTCATCAGAGTACATCTCAGAGATGATATCCTTTGAATGAAGATGATGTTTTGGAGTTACACACATATGAACAGAAACTGTTTTCCTGCCTTAGAAAGATTTTATTTTGACTGAGGCATCCTCTCTTACCTCATCTTTCTTTAACACCATGGTACACTTTTGGGAGGGCTGATCGAAGTCAGGGCTATAGTCGGTGGCCAAAAGACACTAAATATTTTCTGTTTGTCTTAGAAACAAAATCTCAATCATGGCTTAACAGTATTTCAATCTATTAAATGACAGTTCAAGCCTTTAGCATATTATGCATTTTTCAGCTATATGCACTAATCAGCAGACAGCATGCCATTGAAATCTACAGATGACAACTAAGGAATGTACCTAGCTTTGGAGAATACTGCTCTTTATATTAAACCAACAGGACACACTTTCTTTCTGTATTAACTTAAGGAATTTAAGATATGACATTTTTATGTGTCTCTTCCCCCAATTTAAGAGGCTTAAATATAATACCATAACTTTACCACAATATATTGAAAAACCCCATTGAATACATGACACTTATACTCAAATGCTCTGTTTCCCTATAGAAAGTTTTGTTTGTATAACTGATACATATACTGATTGTCCACTGTTTTTCTTCTAGATCGGGAGAATCAGTCTATCTTGATCACGTACGTATTCCTATTCTGAGATTTATTGGCAGTTTATTCTCACTGGAAAAATGACAAACTGAAAGAAGAAATTAGTTAATGCTCCCTACTAAAGCAGTGAATGATCAACCTGGAACTAGATATAGGTTTAGCTTTATTATAAGGTTTACATTGCATGAGAATGTAAAATAATAATGTTCTAAATCACCTCATTTGCTAGTTCAGGCTTGAAAGTTCCACAGAACTTTGCGGTGAGTAGAAAGTGTAAAATGAGCTTGGCTGGAACCCAGTAGAGTGCAATGAGCAGCATACAGCATTCGAAAGGTACAGCAGTTTGGAAATATTACTAGCGGTTCATTTTTAAGGCCCACTTAGAGAATGTCTGTTCCTTCAAAGACCAACCTTGAGCCATGTCTCTAGTACGAGGAAATGGAAAAACACATGCACGTTTCATAGAGTTTCCTACCAACTGCTCCATTCACTACAGAGGTGCTGAGTAGCTGCTTTTCAGACCCTTCAAGCCCAGGTCTCCGCACCCAGAAAAAAAAAGCTGACACATTATAAACACTCAAGAAATACGTGTTAAATGAATAATGACTGATCTTTTCTACTTCTTGTCAGTGCAAAGCACTAGAAATAATATGAGCTATATGTAGGCGGAAAAGAAAGATGTAAAAGGCTCTCTGATAGAGATATAAAGACAAAGGCACGAGGTAGTTGTAGTTTCATTTGTCGCAGTGCTTAATTTCTCATGTGTTTGGCCTTTGACAGCGGAGAATCTGGTGCGGGGAAGACTGTGAACACCAAGCGTGTCATCCAGTACTTTGCAACAATTGCAGTTACTGGGGAGAAGAAGAAGGAAGAAGTTACTTCTGGCAAAATGCAGGTGAGTCTGATTGTCACAGTCACAATCCAGGCTCTGTTGGGACTCTCGGGTAGGAAATTTCCCAAGCCCCAGATGCAAGGACTGCTCTTGCCTTTGCAGGGGACTCTGGAAGATCAAATCATCAGTGCCAACCCCCTACTGGAGGCCTTTGGCAACGCCAAGACCGTGAGGAATGACAACTCCTCTCGCTTTGTAAGTCTCTTGGTTGCCGAAGGGTCTTCTCTGCCTTTAGATGCCAGAGAAAGCATGTCTGAATTATTTCAATGGCATCCCTACTATGTACTTCAAGTTTTGGGTATAACAACATCTTTTTTCCTTACAAGGGTAAATTCATCAGGATCCACTTCGGTACCACAGGGAAACTGGCTTCTGCTGATATTGAAACATGTGAGTAACAGGACCTCCTAAATAGAATCCAAGAATGGCAAATATTGGTTTGGAGGAACACTTTGCAGCTCCTGCTGAATATGGAGCTTGTAAAGCACCAGTCTGCTGCCAAACATGCCTGTGGTTAATGTCAGTCTTATCCACAGCCCACAGTGTGCTTTACCCACTCCAGTCATGAGGTAATGCTTCTGTGGGAACTGCCAGGAACTGCTGGGCATGTCCAAAGTATTCCAGCCCCAGAATGATTTCAAATTTTTTTTTTAAGAAAAGACTAACACTAGGAGTAAACAAGTTGTCCAGGGATTGAGGATATGTGATTTCTTCCCAGCCTGAGCTTTAATACTGTTGCTTTTAGTAGTCCCTCTATTATATGGCAACAGGATGCTGCAGAGGGAGTCTCAGGACTCGATTATATTCCAAATGTCAAGGATCTTCTGTATGTGAAGTGAATGTCTTGATCCAAGCATATTTCACTTTTTTCCCAGACGGTAGGAGGAACTGCAATTGTGTTTGTAGAGACACAATATGTGGTACTTCACAGGAACATTCAGCTGAAATCTCAAGAGGCCAATGAGATTTAGCTAATGATCCCAAGTCCCCAAATCACTCCAGGACACTGTGTAATTTTCCCCCGTAATCTGATGTCTACTCTCTGTTGCAGATCTTCTGGAGAAGTCTAGAGTTACTTTCCAGCTAAAGGCTGAAAGAAGCTATCATATTTTTTATCAGATCATGTCTAACAAGAAGCCAGATCTAATTGGTAAGAAATAACTTAAATTCACAGCTAGAAAATTGTCACTGTACTATCTTCTAATGTAAAACAAATGCCCTGAATTCTGTGACCCAGAAATGCTCCTGATCACCACCAACCCATATGACTATGCCTTCGTCAGTCAAGGGGAGATCACAGTGCCCAGCATTGATGACCAAGAAGAGTTGATGGCTACAGATGTAAGTTATACATGAATTTTCATTTAAAATCCATTATGCATGGGAATGGCAATAACAGCCGTCTATATGTGTGTAAAGGATACAGTATAAATTCTCTTGTGCCCTAATCTTTGTCTTCTCATCTCTCCTGGTAGAGTGCCATTGAAATTCTGGGCTTCACGTCAGATGAAAGAGTGTCCATCTATAAGCTCACAGGGGCTGTGATGCATTATGGGAACATGAAATTCAAGCAAAAGCAGCGCGAGGAGCAAGCTGAGCCAGATGGCACTGAAGGTACCAAATGAATCTCCATCTGGGTTTAATGAGAGAATATAGGCAAAAACGTCCATTCCAAAACTCAAGTCTTCTTTACAGTTGAGCTCCTGATGGACATACTCAGATGTACCCATACACAGATTTTCTACAAAGTTATTCACTCAATACTCTGCCCCTTTGAACTGTGGGTCCCAGAGTAGGTCATATTAGGTATCTGAATTATGTTTCTGCAGTTGCTGACAAGGCAGCCTATCTCCAAAATCTGAACTCTGCAGATCTGCTCAAAGCCCTCTGCTACCCTAGGGTCAAGGTCGGCAATGAGTTTGTCACCAAAGGTCAAACTGTGCAGCAGGTAAGTACATGACCTCAATGAATCACACACATCTCAGGCCTTCATGACATGCCTTTAACAACACCAACAAACTTTATCTGTGAAGGTGTACAATGCGGTGGGTGCTCTGGCCAAAGCCGTCTACGAGAAGATGTTCCTATGGATGGTCACCCGCATCAACCAGCAGCTGGACACCAAGCAGCCCAGGCAGTACTTCATCGGGGTCTTGGACATTGCTGGCTTCGAGATCTTTGATGTGAGTTAGCAGAAAAATTGTACCAAAAAAAGTTTCCAACAAGCAAGCTTTTTGCTGCAGTCTTATAGCATGACTGTAGTCACTTATGGAAAGGGTCTATGAAAAATAGCTGCACTATAAACTTAACTGACACATGAAAGAGCACCAAAAGACCATGAAAGGAAATGAACTTTGGAATGAGACAGACCTGTATTCAAACTCCTGCTCTGCCAATTACTAGCTGTGTAATAATGGGAAATGGTACCCGATTGATCATTGGGAAAATTCAACTAGGACCGGTAGGTAAAGCACTTAGCATTCCAGATCACAGACTCACTTCTGAGATCTGTCTGCTAGTTTCAAGATTTCTGAATTTTCAGCCCTTAACACAGTCCCCAAGCATGCAGGCAGCACTCAGTAAACAGTAAGATAGTGAGGGCAACAATAGAATCAAAGATGGCAGTGGAGAAGACAACGTCTTTAAAAGAAAGACTTTGAGATTCTGTTTGCTGAGAAATGAAATGTGTTTAATTATTAGGAGAACCTCTGCAACACCCAGGTATTGAGTACAGAAATGGCACCATAAATAAACTCAAATTTGTCTGCCTAACAGAGTACCTGTTACACAGCTTAGGAAATCCTCCACTTGACAGCAGTATCTTGGATGTGTCTCATTTAGAGGTTGCACTTCCAAACTTTTGTCTATGTATGGACTGATTGAAACTGGATGAAATTTTAGAAATGGAGGCACTTCCAGACATTTCCAAGCCAACGAGGGAAGAAAGGAATAATCTGTCATCAAGCAGGAACAGAAAAAGCAAATCACACTTTTTAAAATAAGAAAACTAATGACAGGGTACTTGCAATCATTTTGAGCTTTTTTTTTTTTTTAAGTAACAGCTTTATCGAGATATAATTAACGTATCATACAATTCACCTATTTAAAGTATAAAATTCAATGGTTTTTAGTATATTCACAGGTACCTGCTATCATCACAACAATTTCAGAACATTTTCATCACCCCAACAGGAAATTCCATTTTGTCCTCCCTCTAGGCCACAGAAACCCCTAATCCACTTTCTGTCTCTGGATTTGGCTGTTCTGCACACATCATATAATGGAATCAGATAATATGTGGTATTTGTGACTGGCTTCTTGACTTAGCATATGCTTGCCAAAACTCAAGTCTTCTTTACAGCTGAGTTCCTGATGGACATACTCAGATGTACCCACACACAGACTTTCTACAAAGTTATTCACTCAATACTCTGCCCCTGTGAACTGTGGGTCCCAGAGTAGGTCACATTGGGTATCTGAATTATGTTTCTGCAGTTGCTGACAAGGCAGCCTATCTCTTGACTAAGCTTACAAGCTTCCCCCTTGTAGAGCTCCTTTGACTTTTCTGTATGGTGATAGTGCCTTTAAACAAGGGCATCCTCAATTGTGTTTCTATGTAAGTGTCCTGAATAATAAAGCAGGGAAGGCCTACTCAAGTTCTGAGAGTAGTTACAAACACTGGCTCTGGTATCAAAATGTTGGGGTTTCTGCCATGACCCTTACTGCCATGGTCTTACACAAGTTACTTAGCCTCTCTAATAGTGTTTCCTCATCCATGAAATGAGCAAATGATACCACCATACAAAGGTAGCTGTGAGGATTAAATGCAGTCACTTATACAAGGCACTTAGCATAGTGTCTACTGTAGAGTACATGTTCACCAAATATTAGCTGTTGAAATTTTAATATTAAGGACAACATACAGACCATAATGGCTCAGATCTAACAAACTTAGCTAGTTTACAACATAATAATAAATCATTAAGAAACCTCTAACCAACTAAAACAAATACTGTAAAAACCAAACAACCTTTTCAAAAAAACTTTTAAGTTCAGTGGTACATGTGCAGGTTTGTGACATAGGTAAGCTGTGTTGCCCACGCATTAAGCCTAGTATGCATGAGTTATTTTTTTCTGATCCTCTCCCTCCTCCCACTCTCCACCCTCCAATAGGCCCCATTGTGTGTTGTTTCCCTCTATATGTCCATGTGTTCTCATAATTTAGCTCCCAGTTATATGTGAGAACACGCAGTATTTGGTTTTCCGTTCCTGCGTTAGTTTGCTAAGAATAATGGCCTCCAGCTCCAAACAACTTTTTTTTATTGCATAGGAAAGCATCATTCAGAGCTTGTTTGACGGGTGTTGAAGAGACAATTTTAACAAGTATGCTAACAGCAGCAAAAACTTCATTGCGTAGGTATAGGCAGGATAAAACGATACCATCCTAAGGGGGCAATTTGGCTAACTAAAAAAACACCACTTTCAAAGAGAAGATTTCATTATAAATGGAAGGCTAATTTGTATTTTCCACTTATTTAGTTCAACAGCCTGGAGCAGCTGTGCATCAACTTCACCAACGAGAAACTGCAACAGTTTTTCAACCACCACATGTTCGTGCTGGAGCAGGAGGAGTACAAGAAGGAAGGTATCGAGTGGGAGTTCATTGACTTCGGGATGGACCTGGCTGCCTGCATCGAGCTCATCGAGAAGGTTGGCTTGCTTTTTACAGACCACAGATCATACTGCTGTATAGTATTTAAAAGAAAATCATAAAATCTTGATGATATAGGCAATGGCTAAATATTTCTACTTGTGAAAAACATGAGGAAAATTCCTTATTTTGCCAACTCTGAGGTAGATATTCTGATAAAAGGAGATTAAATATTTTCTATAGAGTCCGAACTCAACACTTACCCACAGTTTGCAATACAAAGTCTTACATTTAAAGTCATCATTCCTTACAAAAGGTGCACTGACCAGAATAGTTTTTACTTTTTTGTCATCCTAAAGTCATCATTACTGCATTAGAAGTATGAATTTCTACTACTGTGCGTTAAAGCAGAGGCTTTTAAAATCCAGTATGTGAAAGACTCACCAAGAATGTACAGTTGCAGGTTTCCCTCATCTCACCCCTAGAAATACTTTCTGGTAAGTGTAGGATGAAACATCGGAATCCTCATTTTGAACAAGTGATTCTGATGCAGCTAATTTGCAAGTCACACTTGGAGAAATATTGCTCTAAGGTCTCTGGGGTAAAGACACAAACTCCACAGGAGCACAGCCCTCATCTGTCTTACTCTATCATATCCCAGAGCCTGACACAGCACGTGGCTCCTGATCAGCACCCAATAAATATTTGTTAAGTTAACAACTTTTGACCAAAGGAATGAAAACTCTGTAGAATTAAACGGTGAATTGATTCAGATGGGATCATTATTAATGTCACGTGTTATTTCTATAAGCAGACAGAATTCAAGTGGCATTTCTTTCTTTTCATGCTTCCAGCCTATGGGCATCTTCTCCATCCTGGAAGAGGAGTGCATGTTCCCCAAGGCAACAGACACCTCCTTCAAGAACAAGCTGTATGAACAACATCTTGGAAAATCCAATAACTTCCAGAAGCCCAAGCCTGCCAAAGGCAAGCCTGAGGCTCACTTCTCTCTGATTCACTACGCCGGCACCGTGGACTACAACATTGCCGGCTGGCTCGACAAGAACAAGGACCCCCTGAATGAGACTGTGGTGGGGCTGTACCAGAAGTCTGCAATGAAGACTCTGGCTCTCCTCTTTACTGGGGCAACGGCAGCAGAAGCAGGTAATTATCAATATAATTAATCTTTTACCTAATATATAAAACATAACCAGAGGTCGGATGCGGTGCCCATAATCCCAGCATCTTGGGAGGCCAAGGTGGGTAGATCACCTGAGGTCAGGAGTTCAAGACCAGCCTGGTCAACATAGCAAAACCCCATCTCTACCAAAAATACAAAAATTAGCCGGGTGTGGTGGCAGGTGCCTATAATCCCAGCTACTCGGGAGGCTGAGGCAGGAGAATCACTTGAACCCGGGAGGTGGAGGTTGCAGTGAGACAAGATCACGCCACTGCACTCCAGTGTCTCAGGAAAAAAAAAAAAAAAAAGACAAAACAAACAACAAAAACCATAACCAGAGAAAGGCCGTCCTATGATTGCTTCTTTTTTTTCCCCTTAGAGGCTGGTGGAAAGAAAGGTGGTAAGAAGAAGGGTTCTTCTTTCCAGACCGTGTCTGCTCTCTTCAGGGTACAAACTTCATTTTCTCTGTCTAATTAGATTTAGGATATTAAATGTATTCTATGGTGTGGGGGAAAAACTAATCTTTCAAGGATTCTAGAACTGGATGTGACTCAATGAGATAGTTCAGCTGGTAGTGGTAAAACTGAGTTTTAGGGAGCTTGGGGATAGTTTGGAAGACACACTTCACTATTCAGAAGACACAGGAGTCAGGGGAGATGAAAGTGAATTGCAGAAGTCAGTATCAGACAGCAAAATTCAATTCTGGGGCCTGAGAATGAGGTCATTTAACACTTAAAAGACTCCACTGGGATAGGATTAAGTAAAGCTGAGATTTGCTTGAGGCTTTGGGAGCCTCCAAGTGATTTAGGTGCTTAAAGATATATTGGTATAGAACAGAAATGAGTAGATTTTGAAAGCTAAAGATAGAACAGTGGTGGGAATTGGAGCCCCCGTCAAAAGAAGGAAATAAGAAACCAGATGTGATAAAAAAAAAATAGCACTTGAAAAAAAAAATACGGCCGAGTACAGTTGCTCATGCCTGTAATCCCAGCAATTTGAGAAGCCAAGGCAGGCAGATCACATGGGGCCAGGAGTTTGAGACTAGCCTGGCCAACATGATGAAACCCCGTCTCTACTAAAAATATAAAAATTAGCCGGGCATGGTGGTGCACGCCTGTAATCCCAGCTACTCAGGGGGCTGAGGCATGAGAATCGCTTGAACCCAGGAGACGGAGGATGCAGTGAGTTGAGATCATGTCACTGCACTCTAGCCTGGGCGACAAAGCAAGACTCCATCTCAAGGAAAAAAAGGAAAGTCTATTTTTCTTTTGGCAATCCAATTTCTGATTCCATCTCTAATAACTGATGCTGTAGATATTTGGAAAAACCAGGATTTCCAAAAGATGGGAAACTTTACATACTTGGTAACATGGCTGTCAGTTTTCTATCAATTCCCAGAATAGGCATTAATAAAGGCCACTTTCTGTGGAATAAGCAGGAGGATACAGCTCTGTATCTATGGCAAAGAATAAGCATGTGATAGACACACAGATACAAGTGAAAGTCAGGTAAAGAAAGAAGTGGGTGTGACTGGGCGCCATGCCTCACGCCTGTAATCCCAACACTTTGGGAGGCTGAGGCGGGTGGACCACTTGAGGTCAGGAGTTCGAGACCAGCCTGGCCAACATGGTGAAACCCCGTCTCTACCAAAAATACAAAAATTAGCTGGGGGTGGTGGCGTGTGCCTGTAATCCCAGCTACTCAGGAGGCTGAGGCAGGAGAATTGCTTGAACCCGAGAGGCAGAGGTTGCAGTGAGCCAAGATTGCACCACTGTACTCCAGCCTGGGCAACAGAGCAAGACTCTGTCTCAGAAGAAAAAAAAAAAGAAGAAAAGAAAAAGAAAAAAGTGGGAGAATGAGAGGAAGGCATTGATTAGTAGTAAAATCAGACCATGTATCTAGGCAAAAAGAGAATGGGTAGAGTATTTCCATGTATTTAGAGTGTCATAGTGAATTTAAAACATATACTAGGAAATTCAACAGCAGTGAACAGTCACTTCAACAGCTAGTAGAAATCTATGTTTCGAATGCACACCAACAGAAAATAGGAGGACATATTGGGAATGTGGAAATTCCAGAGATAACTCTTTGAAAATTTTCATCTGGATACTATTCGTAAGAATTAAACCAGTATCATAGATTACAATGATTATGTCTGTAAATATGAATGTAGAAAACAGTACACTTTTAAAAATGTAAACTCACATGGTTCCACAGGAGAATCTGAATAAGCTGATGACCAACTTGAGGAGCACTCACCCCCACTTTGTGCGGTGCATCATCCCCAATGAAACTAAAACTCCTGGTAAGACATTTCTGATATCCAGACAAGCTCCAGCGTGTGTGCAATAGACCAGGAAGTATGGCATGTGGATTCATTCTTTTAGGTGCCATGGAGCACGAGCTTGTCCTGCACCAGCTGAGGTGTAACGGGGTGCTGGAAGGCATCCGCATCTGTAGGAAAGGATTCCCGAGCAGAATCCTTTATGCAGACTTCAAACAGAGGTCAGACATTTTTGCTGTATATTATTTTAAGGTTTTTATTACTTCTTAAACATTTTTCAATGAAAGAACCCTTTATACCTCCTCTTAAAATTGAAGAGAAGATAAACTCACTTAACAAACTTCATATTGACATAAGAAAAATCTGAAGTCTTTTGAATATACAGAGGATAGATAAAGGGGTAGATATGAGTTCTTGTTTATTTCAGATTACCCAGTGGCTATGTTGTTTCTATAGCCAGATAGGAAGATTTCTTGTCTGTGACAACAGCCATATCATTTTTTTTGCCTGGCTTAAACAGATACAAGGTATTAAATGCAAGTGCTATCCCTGAAGGACAATTCATCGATAGCAAGAAGGCTTCTGAGAAGCTCCTTGGGTCCATTGATGTTGACCACACCCAGTATAAATTTGGGCACACCAAGGTAATATTCTGTAAATCCTACCTGACGTTACCCCTGTCCCTCTGAATTTTATGTAAATTTTCTGATCTGAAATTCTTCCCACACATAGGTCTTTTTCAAAGCTGGTCTTCTGGGGCTCCTAGAGGAGATGAGAGATGAGAAGCTGGCCCAGCTGATTACCCGAACCCAGGCCATGTGTAGAGGGTTCTTGGCAAGAGTGGAGTACCAGAAAATGGTGGAAAGAAGGTATTAAGTAAAGAATTATTTACTTAACCTCATCATCCTAGGCCTTTTAATTCTGCTTCTTATTATAATCTGATTTGAACATTTCTGTTCCTATGACAGAGAGTCCATCTTCTGCATCCAGTACAATGTCCGTGCTTTCATGAATGTGAAGCACTGGCCCTGGATGAAGCTGTATTTCAAGATCAAACCCCTCCTCAAGAGTGCAGAGACAGAGAAGGAGATGGCCAACATGAAGGAAGAATTTGAGAAAACGAAAGAAAGCCTTGCAAAAGCTGAGGCCAAAAGAAAAGAGCTGGAAGAAAAAATGGTTGCTCTGATGCAAGAAAAAAATGACTTGCAACTCCAAGTTCAAGCTGTGAGTATCCAGAAGTCATTTCCTGCAATCTGATGCTAAAACTTCAGCTCAGTGGTCACTAAGGAGAGGTCTAGATTCCACTAAATAAGGGACAGGTTATGAATCTTTAATAATCCACAACTCCTTAGAATGTTCTATGAAATTCCATACACAATATTACTAAAAATCACTGTGGTAGGATTCTTTGCTGTCAAGAAGGGAAAAATAAAAGCATTTTTCCTTCCCCTCTGTTGTTTTCCATAGCAGAATGTGAACAGGAAATAAAGTGAGCTTTGTTCCCTAAATTCTCCCTACTGAAAAATGCAAGTAAGAGCTGTGAAAAAGAAAAATATTGTCAGTGAAGAGGAAGGAGATTTTGATGAAAATGCATTAACTTGAAATTAATATTCTGAATTTTGTATCTACAATCCCCGAGCAACTTTCTGCTCCACTTTATTTTTAGAAACTTTTTAGTACCTGAAAGAGTAGGATTATGGCAAGAATAATGGCAATGCTTTCTGGTAAGGATAATGGCAATGTCTTCCATAGATAATGCCTATTTTTATGCAAAGTATGAGAGACAGGGTAGATATTCTCATTCTAATGTCCCAGTAACTATCCAGAGGCTTGGGAAGAAATATTTGCTCAAGAGCCACTACCCAACCCATTTTTGTAACCCAAATAACAAGACAGTTCAATTGCTGCCACCAAAACCAACAGCAGAAACATTAAAAGTTACCCTCCCAGTTCTCTGAATTCAGAAAGAGAATGGACTAGTCCCATTGTGCCTACAAGTTTGGGACACATATTTAGAAAATCTAAAGAATGATGAATTGCGAAGACCTAGGTTGGCACTGTGACTTTCCTGTACTTTGTATAGATCAGGGTTTTCCACACTGAGGAGTGGTTCATCACGCCTTCAAGAAACAGGAGATAATCTATCCAAGAATACTCCTCTCCTTTGAGGATAGTATTATATAACCTCTGCTTAATAATATTCTATCAACTATCCACTAATAAATATTGGGTGAAGTTCCAGACAGGGATGTAAGTTTGAATGAGAGACATGGTCCTTCCCTCACAGTTTATCCCAACTCCTATTTCTTCTCATGAGAAATATGCTTGCTACTTCTCTAAGCATCACCTTGAACATGTTCCATTCCCTTTGGTGCTTCCAGGTGTTCCTTTAGTTCCAAGCTACTCTGTCACTGGATGACACTTCTTCCTTTTAAGGCACTTTTCTGATAGTACCCCTCTCTCCTAGCAACCTGCTAGAAACCCAATCCTTCTGTCTATTGGTTTTTCATATATTGAATGCTCCTGAAAATAAATATTAAAAAAAGAAAATTGGCTGACCTGAAATTATATAGCAACACATTATATATGTTATAGCAAATATAATTGTAACATAATTTCACCAGGAACCATGACTTAAGTTCCTTTTTTTATCACCAGACTCATAAGTGCCCAATAAATATTTGCTGAATGGTAGAAAGCTAATAAAAATTAACCTGAAGCCTTAAAACAATTCACTTGTTTGGTTTCAAAATATTAATAAAATCTGAACATGTCTAGGAAACTAAAATCTGTAAGTATCTATTACCTCTTCTCAGGAAGCTGACAGCTTGGCTGATGCAGAGGAAAGGTGTGACCAGCTGATCAAAACCAAAATCCAGCTAGAGGCCAAAATCAAAGAGGTGACTGAAAGAGCTGAGGATGAGGAAGAGATCAATGCTGAGCTGACAGCCAAGAAGAGGAAACTGGAGGATGAATGTTCAGAACTCAAGAAAGACATTGATGACCTTGAGCTGACACTAGCCAAGGTTGAGAAGGAGAAACATGCCACAGAGAACAAGGTATCAATCATATTCTACAATACTGTATAGAGGTTCTGCCACCCAACTCAGCTGCTTTAGAACAACTAAGCTGCTTTCTTCACTTTTGTAGGTGAAAAACCTCACAGAAGAGATGGCAGGTCTGGACGAAACCATCGCTAAGCTGACCAAGGAGAAGAAGGCTCTCCAGGAGGCCCACCAGCAGACCCTGGATGACCTGCAGGCAGAGGAGGACAAAGTCAACACCCTGACCAAAGCTAAAATCAAACTTGAACAACAAGTGGATGACGTAAGCTTAACATTATATAAAAACGATTTTTTAAAAATTTTGTAACTAAGTAAGCGTGAGTTTGTGTTTTTATGACGTAGTGAGTATTTATCAAGTACCTCCTATGAATGAGGAATATGGGATACCATCCCTATTACAAGGACTAAGATGTACACACAAGAAAGTTGTTAAAATCAATAAAGAAAGTTAACTGTGAATAATAGACAATATGGGTAAAAGAATTGAGGGAAAGGAAGCTTAACGTGTTCACAAAGAAAAGCTATACAAGCAAAGCAGGTCTTTAGCTGGGCTTGAAAGACAAGTGGCTATGTGCAGTTACAGAAGAGGGGGGGTGTTTTAAGCAGGCAGCATAGCAACAGCAAAGAAGTTGTAATGATCAATAAGGTTTTCTCTCACAGAAACAAAGGACACTCAGAATTAGGAATGTGGAAGATGAAGAACCCACTGAAAATGCCTGAGTAAGGGAGACATTAAAAAAGTCATGGTTTGGAAGTATTAGCATGGTGTCCATCCCAGCTGGAAAAGTATTGGATTCCAGTGGGGAGATGCAGAAAGCATAATGTCTCACTAGTAACTTATTGTAACAATGTGACAAAGAGGCATATTTTACCTTTTAAATGATGACTCTTTCGACTAGGTAAATACCAAGGAGAATGGAATCAATGGGACAAATCTGCCTAATTCATAGAAAAAATAGTTCGCTGAATAGATATAATGTTGAAAAATTTAATCTGGGACAAAAGGTGGTACCCTTCTGAGAACCATACTCATGGATTATTAACTTTTAGCTTGAAGGATCTTTGGAACAAGAAAAGAAAATCCGGATGGATCTAGAAAGAGCAAAGAGAAAACTAGAGGGAGACCTAAAATTGGCTCAAGAATCCACAATGGATATAGAAAATGACAAACAACAACTTGATGAAAAGCTTAAAAAGTAAGCAGTTTCAGGACAAGAGTTTTGGGGGGAAATTACTCTTAATATTTCTGAGACTGACATAAAGTGCTTTTCTAATAGGAAAGAGTTTGAAATGAGCAGTCTGCAGAGCAAGATTGAAGATGAACAAGCCCTTGCAATGCAGCTGCAGAAGAAAATCAAGGAGTTACAAGTACGTTAAATGATTTTCACCAGGCTAATTCAACATCCAAAAGTTACTGACACCAAGAAGTTGAGTTTATATTAATATTTTTCACCATTTCCAGGCCCGTATTGAGGAACTGGAGGAGGAAATCGAGGCAGAGCGGGCCTCCCGGGCCAAAGCAGAGAAGCAGCGCTCTGACCTCTCCAGGGAACTGGAGGAGATCAGCGAGAGGCTGGAAGAAGCCGGTGGGGCCACTTCCGCCCAGATTGAGATGAACAAGAAGCGGGAGGCTGAGTTCCAGAAAATGCGCAGGGACCTGGAGGAGGCCACCCTGCAGCACGAAGCCACGGCGGCCACCCTGAGGAAGAAGCACGCAGACAGTGTGGCCGAGCTTGGGGAGCAGATTGACAACCTGCAGCGGGTCAAGCAGAAGCTGGAGAAGGAGAAGAGTGAGATGAAGATGGAGATCGATGACCTTGCTGGTAACATGGAGACCGTCTCCAAAGCCAAGGTACAATCAACACTTCACATGCATTATTTGGTTTTTTTGTTTTTCCCTTCAGCACAAATATGATTTGTATCTCAAAAACATCTCATGAACTAAATCAGGTGCCCTTTTATTCATATCATGGATAGTACAATTTAGTAAAGTAGTTAGATTAGCAATTCAGTGGCAGTATGCTTGGACTATGTATTAGTCTTTCCATCACAATCTAAGACCTTTGCTGGTTTTGTTTGTAAAGATAGTTTCTTCTCAGAATAAATGAGTACTGCAGCTCCTATGGAATGTTTAGATTACTGAAACTTTCTTTGGTCCAACTACTGACTTGAGATGCCTTCTACCACTTTTTGAATGCAGGGAAACCTTGAAAAGATGTGCCGCGCTCTAGAAGATCAACTGAGTGAAATTAAGACCAAGGAAGAGGAGCAGCAGCGGCTGATCAATGACCTCACAGCGCAGAGAGCGCGCCTGCAGGCAGAATCAGGTGGGCCATTTACCAGTACTGACCTTGAATGATGAATTCACCCTGCATGTGCGATCTGCTGAGAAACTGCATTTAGTTACTTGAGGTCATATACTACCTCCCTGGGAGATCCCCACTAATATGAAAACATTATTGACCACTGGCATGAGGTTGCTTTCTTTCATATATATGAGAGAAATATATGTGTATATATATGAAAGATATATATATACACACATATATCTATAGAGAGAGAGAGAGAGAGAGAAATAGAATCAGGCCCTTTTAGTTTTGAAGACTTTAAGGAAGATTTGGCTTTAATCAGAAAGTTATCAAAAACAAAGTGTATCCTTACAGTACCTCTTTTCACTTTTCAAAATGCTTTCACAAGCTATGTGTTACTTTATTTTCCTCATTAGTCTGTGTAATACTATCCCCATTTTAAAGACAGTGGATTATGGTGGTGATGAAGCGACTTGTCCAAGAATGTTTACTCCAGTCTTTTTCCTGAAGTCTTGCCAATTACTGGTAACTAACATGGTTAAGTAGGGAAATATTCAAGACCACAACCCAACTGAGAAGCATTCAAGTAAGATTTGTAGATTTTTGATTAGAGAAATTGGAAAGTTTCTGCATTTATTCCTCCTCCTACTGACCTGTCCAACTTTCTACCAAAGTTCTATCTCCCCAAGTACAGATAACAAGATGGAAATTGTTTTATGGGTAATTTAGGCTATTAAAGTAACAGGCAGGTTAAAGTGTTGGAAAATCACTCTACATCTTTGGTATTCAAATACGTTCTTTCTATAACAAAGTTCAGAATAAGTTTTTTTAATTTTTGTTAAAAGGTGGTCAGTACACTTCATGAAAAAGAAAAACTATATCCTCAAGGAGTCAAAATGTTCCTTGTAGTTTCTCTTCCTCAATACATGTTTATTCCTCCTAACTCAGTGGTGTTTAAAAAAAAAGATAATTCTTATTAAATGCCAAAGAGATAGAGTTCAAGATAACTAGTTTAAAAATGGTGTGGAAAAGTTTTCCTACCTTTCTAACATAATATAGTGTATTTTCTGCATTATGGTGCTTAAAAAATTAAAGACATGTGTAAATGCCATTTAGTTTGGAAAGTACTTATCCAGAAACCAATTCATTCTGGGGATGGGAGACCACTTAATCATTTCTTAATATAAAAATCCTTCCAGAATTTCTTTTGACTATCACTTCTACTTACAGAAGAAATTGCCCAAAGTCTCTTATTTTCCACAGTATAAATCCTTTGTTTCAACCAACTTTCAGTGGAAGGCAAATTAGTCAACATTATTGCCTTACATAAAATAAAAAGTACTGGAATATTTTGTTGGCTTGATTTACACTTTTTTCACATTTCTTCGTCAATTCTGACTATGATCAAATAATCATAAATATCTCTTGAAATCTTTTGTGCCGTACACAAGCATGTAATCTGCCTCAAATTTCTCCATGCTTCTAATTTTTACATGGATTTGCTTATCGGGGTTAAAGCGGATGTTGGTGGTTTGTTGTCACCCATGCCCTCCATTGAGTTTCAGACTTGGCTCCCTTTCCCTGCTCAAGTTTTTATTTTAGAGTTTTAATTTCCAAAGTAAGGTTGAGTTTTCCGGACCTGGGTCTTTTATAGGTGAATTTTCACGCCAGCTAGATGAAAAGGATTCATTAGTTTCCCAGCTCTCGAGGGGCAAACAAGCTTTTACACAACAGATTGAGGAACTGAAAAGGCAACTTGAAGAGGAGATAAAGGTAAGTTCCACTTGTTGTCGTTCTTGTCATTATTGTTCTTGTAGTTGTTTGTTTTTCACTTACTTTTACAGACTTTCTTCTGGTGGCCTATAGGAGATCAGGAATCAAATATCACTTTAAATATATAAAATTAAGTCACCAACCTCTATGTTCTCAGGCCAAGAGTGCCCTGGCACACGCCCTGCAGTCCTCCCGCCACGACTGTGACCTGCTGCGGGAACAGTATGAGGAGGAGCAGGAAGCCAAGGCTGAGCTACAGAGAGCAATGTCCAAGGCCAACAGTGAGGTTGCCCAGTGGAGGACCAAATACGAGACGGACGCCATCCAGCGGACAGAGGAGCTGGAGGAGGCCAAGTATGTTCCAGACTTAGTTAAAATGGAACTATAAGGGCAAACAGTTTCCTTGCTCCCAAAACATATGAAAAACTAGGGAAAAAACATTCTGGGACCATATACAGCCTTGTTGTTGGAATTAATGTTTTGGTAGACGCCTTAGAAGAGATTCTGAGAGGAGTTCTCAATGCAAAATTTATATCGATGTGGGAAGGCTTCTTTATTATTTATGGATTAATTAAAAGCTAGCACAAATAAGGGACATAATTAGACAGATGAAATCAAATATATTTCATTTGAATTCAATGTATCCAACATTTGAGCCCTTAATATGTTGGACAGCCTACAAGAATACAAAGATCAGTATGGTACAGACTCTCCCTCTGGGGATTAAAATTATATGGAGACACAGACATACAAAGCAGTAATTCAAGGTAGATATTAATATTCTACAGAAGAGGAATAAGACAGCTACCTGGAAGGGTAAAATGTTAGCTCATGCTTGTCATGGATGGCCTTAAAGCCACTCTATGAAGTACGGCAATACCAAAATTAGAGTTGTTTTCAGTATTTGGTGGTAGGATAATGGGAATGCGTTAATATAGAACTGGACCTACAAAACAAGCTTGAGAAGCAAAGTATTAAAGAAGTCTGATTGTGGAATTCACTCTCTTGTACCCACTTTGAAACACCCAATTCAGTTGACAGCCATTCACTTTTATTGTCCATATTTCACTTTTTAGGAAGAAGCTGGCTCAGCGTCTGCAGGATGCTGAGGAACATGTAGAAGCTGTGAATGCCAAATGTGCTTCCCTTGAGAAGACGAAGCAGAGGCTCCAGAATGAAGTTGAGGACCTCATGATTGATGTTGAGAGGACAAATGCTGCCTGTGCCGCCCTGGACAAAAAGCAAAGGAACTTCGATAAGGTATTTTCTCCAGTTTTTGCTTCAACTTTCAACATAGAATTAACAATAGCCTACTGCCTTCAGTGTGCCCAATTCAAACCATCTGAGGGCTGTCCTCAGTGGCTCTCGACCCATCAGCAGCTGTCTGTGGAGAGGGGAGGTGCTGCTGTGGTTTCTATTCTTCTCACTTGTAATTTTTTTTTTCAGTCCCAGAACACCTCAACTCAGAGTTGCTAGAATAGATGGTTTTTATCTCATCAAATTTTCTCCACTAAATTTCTTGTCCATTCCTTGACCTTCAGATCCTGTCAGAATGGAAACAGAAGTGTGAAGAAACTCATGCTGAACTTGAAGCTTCTCAAAAGGAGTCCCGCTCCCTCAGCACAGAACTATTCAAGATTAAGAATGCTTATGAGGAATCCTTAGACCAACTTGAAACCTTGAAGCGGGAAAATAAGAATTTGCAACGTGAGCACATTTTACCTTTTCTTTAACAATAAAAGATTTGAAAGACTCTTTTCCATCGATGAACAAATTTCTGTATTTTTTGTTCACCAATAGAGGAGATTTCTGATCTCACCGAACAGATTGCAGAAGGAGGAAAGCGTATCCATGAACTGGAAAAAGTAAAGAAGCAAGTTGAGCAAGAAAAGTCTGAACTTCAGGCTGCTTTAGAGGAGGCAGAGGTAAGCATTTTATTGCATACTCTAAAACAATTACAAGAGGAATTGGGCTCTATTAAATGCAAGGAATGGTGAATCAAAAGAAATGAAAAATATTTTTTGCTCCATGTACTAGGGATGAGAATAGAGAACTGACCATGCATACAACCAACATAACCATATGTCAAGAACTGTGCTAGACGCTGAACAAACAAAGATGAATCAGTTAAAGGCCCTGTTTTCAAGGACACAACTTACCTAGGGAGATAGAAGCATATAAAACCAATAATAACGTTCAATAATTTGTAGAAATTTCTATAACAACAAAATAAAAATGTATGATGGCAGCACAAAGGCAGAAACTGTGTGTGTGTTAGAGAATAGTAAAAAAATGCAAGGGCATGAAAATGACACTCTTGCTTAAATCTTACTACTATTTAGAAATCTATTTATAAATAAGGTTTCATGAAGGATAAATCATTCTTATCTCTAGAATACTACACACTTCCATTACCCTACTAATGTCACCTCTTGCTGTCATTAAGGCATCTCTTGAACATGAAGAGGGAAAGATCCTGCGCATCCAGCTTGAGTTGAACCAAGTCAAGTCTGAGATTGATAGGAAAATTGCTGAAAAAGATGAGGAAATTGACCAGCTAAAGAGAAACCACATTAGAATCGTGGAGTCCATGCAGAGCACGCTGGATGCTGAGATCAGGAGCAGGAATGATGCCATCAGGCTCAAGAAGAAGATGGAGGGAGACCTCAATGAAATGGAAATCCAGCTGAACCATGCCAACCGCATGGCTGCCGAGGCCCTGAGGAACTACAGGAACACCCAAGGCATCCTCAAGGTAAATATGTCTAAGAGATGGTCCCAGGACAATTGGGGTGCCTGCAACCCTGAGAACATGGTGTCTCAATGACGGTTTGTTTCACAGGATACCCAGCTCCACCTGGATGACGCTCTCCGGACCCAGGAGGACCTGAAGGAGCAGCTGGCCATGGTGGAGCGCAGAGCCAACTTGCTGCAGGCTGAGATCGAGGAGCTGCGGGCCACTCTGGAGCAGACAGAGAGGAGCAGGAAAATCGCAGAACAGGAGCTCCTGGATGCCAGTGAGCGTGTTCAGCTCCTGCACACCCAGGTGCATGTAATAACAGAATAGTAAAAAATATAAGGGTATGAAAATGACATTCTTGCTGAAATCTTGGTACTATTAAGTAATCTATTTATAAGATCTCATGAAGGATAAAGTTTAAAATATTTCATTTTTTGATTATC
Source organism: Macaca nemestrina (assembly GCF_043159975.1). Classification (NCBI taxonomy): domain Eukaryota; kingdom Metazoa; phylum Chordata; class Mammalia; order Primates; family Cercopithecidae; genus Macaca; species Macaca nemestrina. The sequence goes on along the minus strand of NC_092141.1, from coordinate 10,704,914 downwards.
TATATTTTTGTTTATCTGAACTATAACATCCATAGTTGATCATCTTTTAAACATATGTCAACTTAGATAATTTATGAAACAAGGAGGAATATTAATGAATTCATTTAGTTAATTAGTTTATGGGTTCATTAGAACATCAGGCTTCCTAATTTTTCTCTCATGTGCCTAATATTTCTAAATTTCACATTTTAAACAGAACACCAGCCTGATCAACACTAAGAAGAAGCTGGAGACAGACATTTCCCAAATCCAGGGAGAGATGGAAGACATCGTCCAGGAAGCCCGCAATGCAGAAGAGAAGGCCAAGAAGGCCATCACTGATGTGAGTGAAGGGTAACACAGTGGTGGTCAAACTTGAATCTTAATTTGCTGTCTTAGCTGTCTTAACCCATTCTGTTTTACTGCTAATTAGGCTGCCATGATGGCTGAGGAGCTGAAGAAGGAACAGGACACCAGTGCCCATCTGGAGCGGATGAAGAAGAACCTGGAACAGACAGTGAAGGACCTGCAGCACCGTCTGGATGAGGCTGAGCAGCTGGCCCTGAAGGGCGGGAAGAAGCAGATCCAGAAACTGGAGGCCAGGGTGGGTCTCCTAATCAGCGCGTATTCCTATCTCATTCCAATCCAACGCATGATTCTGAATACCTAGCACTACTAGATGATGTGGGGCATACCGAGATGAGGGAGAGCTATTCCGTCATGCCCAAAAGCTCATAATAAGGAAAACTGAACTAGGGCATTAAAAACTACATACAAAGCAGAGTAAAAGAAGTATGTGTGTCATATGAAGAAGTAAAAATTCGTCAAGTGAATGTCCTTAAAATGTCCATCTTCTTGTAGGTTCGTGAACTTGAAGGTGAAGTTGAAAGTGAACAGAAGCGCAATGTTGAAGCCGTCAAGGGTCTACGCAAACATGAGAGAAAAGTGAAGGAACTCAGTTACCAAGTAAGGAAAATGGCCTAAGTTTTCACTTTAGTCTACATGGGATTAAAAGCCATATGTATGACAAAATGTGATATTTGTACTTTCAAGAAACTTACTCTTGAAAATATTATTTCAGACTGAGGAAGACCGCAAGAATATTCTCAGGCTCCAGGACCTGGTGGACAAATTGCAAGCAAAGGTGAAAGCCTACAAGAGACAAGCTGAGGAAGCGGTGAGTTCACAACCCCTTGGGGTGATTTTTCTCAGACATGACCAGGCCAGTTTAGTTAAAGCAACAAAAGAAAAGATGAGTAAAATGAGGAAGGATCAAAGGAAAACAAATGACTACATGGAGGTCCAAAGCTAAGGTAAAACCAACCGCCTGACAAGCCAGCAGAAGATGTTCTAGAGATGGGGAAGAGCAAAGGCAAAGCTTTTGAGTGGAAAAGAGTCTGGCTCAAGAAGTAGACAAAAAAAAGGAGGCAAGTACCACAGCTGGGGCTGGAAAGCCAGGCAGGAGGCAGCTCATAGGGTCTTCCAGGCCATGGTAAGAAGTCTGGATTTTATTCTCAGTACAGTAAGGTACTGGGAAGCCAGGGAGGGTTTTAATGTGGATCAGTCATTACCTGATCTATATTTTTTAAAGAGAGTATTCGGGCTACTATGTAAAGAATGGGTTATTGGGTAACACAAGTGGGTGCAGAGAGACATGTTAGGAAGCTTTTCGGGTTAGTTCTGTGGCTTGGAAAAGAAAGTGGAACAGAGAGAAGTGGAGAGATTCAGGACATATTTTGGAGGTAGAAACTACAAGATTGCTAGTAGGTTGCACTTGGGAGATGAAAGAAGGCAATTAAGAGTAATTTATCAAGTTTATGATTTGAGTAATCAGGTGGATGATGTAACACTTAAGTGGGGAACAAAGGGAAGAACAGATTTGCAGGGCAAGAAAGAAACAGGAATTCTGTTTTAGATACATAATACCATATATACACAAGTGAACATGTCAAGTAAATCATTAAATATAAGATTCTGAAACTCAGAAGGTCTTGGTTATGTTCAAATCAGTAGATTCTTAACACTCCACTTTATCTCATTTCCCTATCCCATGATTCATCTGGACTAATAATCAAATAGTATCAATTTCCTACATATAAATATGCATAGTTATATATCACAAATGAGTTCCTCTGTTCATTGAGGGTTTTTATTTTACCCCTGACATCTAAGGTAAGAGAGAGAGAAAGATGGGGATGGAGGGGAATGAGGGAGGGAGAGAAAACAAACACATGTGTGTATGCGGACACACATGCATGGGCGCGCACACACACACACATACACACAACTGTCCATACCTTGGACAAATTGCTTAATCTTTCTTCAGTTCCTGCTTTCCTCATCTGTAAGAGGAAAAGCTGAGGTTTTTTCTCAAGCTATACTATTTAATGATTCTAAGCTTTATGTCTGTTCTAAATTTGAATGCCACATTTTAAAAGTCTCACTGAGACTTTTAAATAAGAATGATTACCAGAGACTAAACTAGAACTGACCTGTTCAAATTCTCTGCTATATATTTGAGTATAATCAGAGACAGCTCAGACTATTTTAAGAAACAAACTTCTTGCTTAGTTTCTAAACTTAAGCGGCAATAATTTATATTCACATGGCAATAACTTATATTCAAGCCTAATGGTTTGGTTTGGTATAGATTGCATACTTGCATTCTTAAAAGGTTTGGTTGCATACTTGCATTCTTAAAAGGTTTGGTTCCATTCTCAGGATTCTGAAAAACAACACAACACAAAACGAAACAAAAAAAAAACAAAGCTGGACACCTGGGATATTTAGTAGTAGCTCCAGGATGTTTTGCTGTTCTAAAAGTTCAGATACAAATGTCACCTGTCCTTCCTTGTTATCTACGAGTTCAAGAAGCTAATGCAAAAAAATAAAAATACAAATTCAAGAGCACTTCTCTAGGTTTCTTAAAAGATCTGCTAGAGTGATTCATTTTTAAGTAAAAAGGAAAGTCAAGAGCCACTGAATTTCTGAAAAATTCTGAACTTTTCTTCCTCATAAATGGATTTCCATTCACAGGAGGAACAATCCAATGTCAACCTCTCCAAATTCCGCAAGATCCAGCACGAGCTGGAGGAGGCCGAGGAACGGGCTGACATTGCTGAGTCCCAGGTCAACAAGCTCCGGGTGAAGAGCCGGGAGGTTCACACAAAAATCATAAGTGAAGAGTAATTTATCCAGCTGCTGAAAGGTGACCAAAGAAATGCACAAAATGTGAAAATCTTTGTCACTCCATTTTGTACTTATGACTTTTGGAGATAAAAAATTTATCTGCCAAAATCTTGTGAGTCTCTTTTTCCCCTCTATGGCAATTTGTCTTTAGAAGTACTGAGAAAAGAAAAACATCTCAACAGTTTGGTTACATTTTACAGAAAAGTGCTTAGTCACCAATATTAAGACATGATAGAGAGCAGCTAGGCTGACCCCGGTAAGTACCACTATATGCGTCCCTATGGGAAGTAGGTGAACCTAAAGGTATACCACAGGCACACAAAACATAGAATATTTGGTAAACCTTACTTGACAAAACATAGCTAGTTTCTGTCAATGAAATTATTGATTTTCTTCATAAAATGATATGAAATCCTTCATCCTAAGGCTGAGTAAAAATAAATTAAAACATGTTGTTTACATAAAATAAGAGAAAAATTAAAAAATTAGGTTTAAGTATTGTCAAAAATATTTAAAATGCAAACTCTTCACTATAACTATATGAACCATTAAATTGGGATTAGAATCTCTTGAGAGGGAAGCATGTTCTGTAGGTTTTCTGGCTCTTTCTAAATATAAGAGATTTTAAGTTTTTTGTTTTCTACAGATGTTTAGTTTGCTTGATTGTGCCCCATCCCTGGTTACCACAATCAAATGGTAACCAGGAGTTAAAAATTGTTAAGAAATATGTTTCTATTATGTCTTCTATCTCTTTGGATACTTCTGTATTTTACAAAGATTTCTTCCAGTATATTGATAGCAATAGGTCAGTTCATATGTTTTAAAGTCAGTACGCTACTCTCATTACTTTAGATTTCTGTATTGTGTCTTTCTATAGTGCTATGACAATTGTTGTCATCATTGTTGTAACTGTGGTATTACTACCACAGGTTTACCTGTACTGAGGGTAGCATGGGCCTTCCACCTATGTCAATTTTTTATACAACATGAGCAAGTAAAATAGCAAGTATCTTGTCTATTAAAGATATAACAAAGGTCTTGTGAGAATAGTACCCAGTCTACTTAAAAGGAACAATATACAATTAAATGTTTCTAATCTTATGATGCAGTAGGTTAAAATATCCAATCATACATCTCTGGACCTCAGTTCCTGGGGAAGATTCTCTCTGGGTCATTATGCACCTCCACTTATTTTCTATTGATTATTGGAAACAACTCATTATTGTAATGCTATATCTTGGACTGGACTTTAAAATAATTTTAATAGATTTTAATATTCAGTTTCCTCCCAAAGTTTATATCGTAATATTCCAGTTATACATTTCCATTTCCTTTGGTTATTGACAATGAGAAAAATGGATAAATAAATGGGCATATGTTAAGCAAAGAGTCAGGAAAGGACAGAAGGACCTGATTATGGTAGCAAATCTTAGCTGTACCCTCACTTAATATTGACCCTCCTGGAAAACATGAGATCTCTTATGCTCTTTGGAATATTCCCCCCAATCCACTTCTTGGTTTAAATTGAAATCTGCCTCTCCCTGATAAAAATCCTTCCCTGTAAGTCTTCTTAAGAGGTGGCCATTATTCTCTCATGGTTCAAGAACTCCTTAGTCCTAAGCTAGAAATAATACCCCTCTCAATTCCCCTTGTTGCTTATCCTCCTATAGAAGACTCTTCCTTCTTTGAAGTTCATATTATTTAGCTATTCCACATAACCTACTGCAGTCATTTACTAACTCTTCATTCATCGAAGATTTTGGCACCTGCCTTTCCTTTCCACCCAATCCTTACCACATTCCTGAGAGATTTCAGTGTCCACATGGATGATTCATTGAATACACTGACTTCCACCTCAACTACCTTCTCTGCCACTACCCCTCCTCCATAGTCTCATCTCACTCTAGAAAGTATCACAAAACTGCCCAATCTCCATTCTCCAAACTAACTACATAAAGCATCTCCTTTCTGATTCTCTATCTTGCTTGTTGAACTATTCCCAACATAACAGTTCTTCAACCCCATTAGCACCTGAGTATTTGGTCTCTTTACTTCTCATCTAAATCAGCATCATTTTTATCTTTATTTCTCTTCCCATTTATGGAAAAATTCATAACCTATCTTTATAGCCATTCTCTTGAGAACTCCCTAATTTCTCTGCCATTCTGTACACCCTATTACATTTGAGTGGAAATAACTAAACCTGAATAAATTCAGACACCAATGCAGGACTACACAGATAACAAAGGATCATGTAAACATGACACCACCAAATGAAACTAATAAAGCTCCAATAACCAACCCCAAAGAAATGAGATCTATAAACTGCATGAAAAAGAATTCAAATAATTATCTTAAAGAAGCTCAATGAGAAGCAAGAAAACCAAAATAGACAACTAAACAAAATTAGGAAAATAATGCATGAACAAAGCGAAAAGTTTAACAAAAAAATAGAAACCATAGTAAAGACAAAAAAACCCAGAAATCCTGGAGCTGAATAATACAATAAAAGAATAGAAAAATTCAATGAAGAGTTTCAACAACTGACTCAATCATGCAAAAGAAAGAATTAGTGAATTCAAAGATATGTCATCAGAAATTAGCCAATTAGAGGATCAAAAAAGGAAAAAGAGAAAAAGCATAAAGGACTATGGACACCATCAAGCATACAAATGTATAAATTATGACAGTGTCAGAAGGAGAAGAGAGAAAAAGGGACAAAAAGCTTATTTAAAGAAATACTAACTAAAAATTCCCAAATCTTAAAAAGGATATACATATCTACATCCATGAAACTCAAAGAATCACAAGACAAATTAACCCAAAAAAAGAATATTCCAAGATACTGTAATAAAATTGTGAAAGTCAAAGATGGAAAATTTTGAAAGAAGCAAGAGAAAAGCAGCTCATCACATACAAGGGAACCTACATAAGACTAACAATAGACTTCTCAACAGAAATCCTGCAAGTCAGAAAGGAGTGGGATGACATATTCAAAGTGCTGAAATAAAACATTACAAGCAAAAATACTGTACTTGGCAAAGCTATCCTTCAGAAATGAAAAAGCAATAAAGACATTCCCAGACAAACAAGAGCTCAGAGAGTTCATCAATACAAGACTTGCCTACCAAAAAATGCTAAAGGGAATTCTTCAGATTGAAATGAAAGAATGCTAAGTAAGACACAAAAGCATATGAGGTCAGAGGTGGTGGTTCATGCCAGTAATCCAGCATTTGGGGAGGCCAAGGCAAGTGGATCAATTGAAGCCAGGAGTTTGAGACCAGCCTGGCCAATATGATGAAACCCCATCTCTACTAAAAATACAAAAATTAGCCGGGCATGATGGCACATGCCTGTAGTCCCAGCTACTCAGCAGAATTGCTTGATTCTCCCTCAGGCAGGAGAATCACTTGAACCCAGGAGGCTGAGGTTACAGTGAGCCAAGATCATGCCACTGCACTCCAGCCTAGGCAGCACAGCAAGACTCGGAAGGAAGGAAGGGAGGGAAGGAGGGAGACAGGGAGGGAGGGAAAGAAAGATAATAGGAGAGAGGAAGGAAGGAAGGAAGAAAGGAAGGAAGGAAGGAGAAGAGAAAACATACGAAAGTATAAAACTCAGGGAAAGTTTAATACACAGTCAAAATCAGAATAATACTGTAATAGCAGTGTGTATTTCACTTCCAATTCTAGTATAAAAGTTACAATACAAAAAATTTTTTAAACTATAGCTATAATAATTTAATATGAACTAATAGATATATATAATTTTTATATACAACATAAAAATATATAAACTGTGGCATAAAACATGGAGAAAAATAAAAGTGTAGAGTTTTTGTATATGATTAAAGTTGTTATCCACTAAAAAGAGGTTATGTAAGCCCCATGTTAACCACAAAAATAACCTCTATAGTCGATGCACAAAAGATAAATAGAAAAAAAATCAACATGTACCACTAAGAAAACCCAAAAAATCGCAAAGACAACAAGAAAGAAGAAAGAAACAAAAGATCTACAAAACAATCAGAAAACAATGAACAATTAAAGGCAATAGTAAGTCCTTTCAATAATTACTTACAATGTAAATAGTCTAAATTCTCCAATCAAAAGAAACAAAGTGGCTGAATGGATTTAAAAAACAAGATCCAAAAATATGCTGTCTACAAGAGACACACTTTAGTCTGAAGGACATAAATGGACAGAAAGTAAAGAGACAGACAGTTATTCTATGCAAATGGTAACCAAAAAATAACATGAGTGACTATACTTATATTAATTTCAGTGAAATTCTGTCATGAGACAAAGTAGGTCACTATGTAATGATAAAATAATCAATCCATTAAGAGGATATAATAATTGTAATTATATATGCACCCAACATTAGAGCACCTAAATATATAAAGTAAATATTAACAAAACTAAGGGAAGAAACAGACAGCAATATAATAGTAGAAGACTTCAATATCCCACTTTTAACAATGGATAGACCATCCAGACAGAAAATCAGAAGGGAAACTGCAGATTTAAATAACAATATAGACCAAATGGGTCTAACAGATATATATGGGCCATTCCATCCCAAAACAACAGAATACATATTCTTCTTTTTTTTTTTTGAGACAGAGTCTCGCTCTGTAGCCCAGGCTAGAGTGCAGTGGCCGGATCTCAGCTCACTGCAAGCTCCGCCTCCCGGGTTCACGCCATTCTCCTGCCTCAGCCTCCCGGGTAGCTGGGACTACAGGCGCCCGCCACCTCGCCCGGCTAGTTTTTTGTATTTCTTAGTAGAGACGGGGTTTCACCGTGTTAGCCAGGATGGTCTTGATATCCTGACCTCGTGATCCACCCGTCTCGGCCTCCCAAAGTGCTGGGATTACAGGCTTGAGCCACCGCGCCCGGCCAAGAATACATATTCTTCTTAAATGCACCTGAGCATTTTCCAGGACAGGCCATATATTAGGCCACAAAACAAGTCTTAACAAGTTTAAAAATATTAAGATCAAGTATTATTTCTAACCACAATGGTATGAAACTAAAAATAAATAACAAGAATATTTTGAAAAATTCACAAATATGTGAAAGTTAAACAACATACTCCTGAACAACCAATGGATCAAAAAAGAAATCAAAAAGGGAAATCAAAAAGTATCTTGAGACACATAAAAATGAAAACACAACATACTCAAATTTATGGGATGCTGAAAAAGCAGTTATAAGAGGGAAGTTTATAGTGATAAATACCAACATTAATAACAAAGGAGACTTCAAATAAACCACCTAACTTCACATCCCAAGAAATCAGAAAAAGAATAAACTAAGGTCAAAGTCAGAGGAAGGAATGAAAAAGAAATAAAGATTAGGGCAGAAATAAATGAAACAGAGACTACAAAGAGAGTACAAAAGGTCAACAAAACCATGACTTGGTTTTGTCAAAAGATAAAAAACATTGGCAATTCTTTGGCTAAACTACCCAAGAAACAAAGAGGACTCAGATACAAAAAATTATAAATGAAAAAGAAACATTACAACTCATATTACAGAAATATAAAGGATCATAGGGACTATTATGAACAGCTATAGCCAATAAATTGAATAACCTAGAAGAAATAGATAAATTCCTAGAAATATTCAACCTACCAAGACTGAAGCATAAATAAAAAGTCTGAACAGACCAATAATGAGTAACGAAAATGAATCAGTAATCAAAAAGTCCCAACAAAGAATAGCCCATTACCAGATGGCTTCACAAGTGAATTCTATCAAGCAATGAAACAATTAATGGCAATAATTCTCAAACTATTCCAAAAGAATGAAGAGAAGAGAACATTTCCAATCTCATTTGTTTGAAACCAGCCTTAATCTCATACCAAAGCCAGATATGAACACTATAAGAAAACAGAATCACAGGTCAATATCCCTGATGAACACAGATACAAAAATCTTCAAGAAAATACTAGCAAACTGAATTCAAAAACACATTAAAAGGATCACACGCCATGATCAAATAAGATTTATTCCTATAATTCAAGGATGGTTCAATATATACATATCAATAAATGTAACATACTATATTAACAGAATGAAGGATGGATTAAAATCATATTATCATCTTAACCATGCAGAAAAAGCATTTAATATAATTCAAAATTCTTTCATAATAAAAATGACATAGGTATAGATAGAAGGAATGTTCTTCAACACAATTAAGACCATATATGACAACGCCACAGCTAACATACTCAATGGCGAAAAGTTGAAGGGTTTTGCTCTAAGATCAAGAGCAAGATAAGGTTACCCACTCTCACTACTTCTTTTCAACATAGTGGTGGAAGTCCTAGGCAGAACAATTATGCAAGTAAAAAAAAAAAAAAGCCATCTAAATGTCTCTGTTTGCTGATGACATAATCTTATACATAAAAAGCCCTAAGGATATCACCAAAAAAACCATAAGAACTAGCAAAGAAATTCTGCTAAGTTGCAAGGTACAAAATCAACATACAAAAATCAGCAGTGTATACTACTGACTCTTTACACAAACAACTATCTTTTAAAAATTAGGAAATCAATCCCATTTACAACAGCATCTAAAAACAAATATACATAGAAGTTAATATGGTTTCTATTGTGGCAAGTCAGGGACCCCGAACGGAAGGATTGGCTGAAGCCATTGGCAGAAGAACATAAACTGTGAAGATTTCATGGACATTTATTAGTTTCCCAAATTAATACTTTTATAATTTCTTATACCTGTCTTTACTGCAGTCTCTGAACATAAATTGTGAAGATTTCATGGACATTTATCACTTCCCCATCAATACTCTTGTGATTTCCTATGCCTGTCTTTACTTTAATCTCTTAATCCCATCATCTTCATAAACTGAGGATTTATATCACCTCAGGACCCTGTTATGACTGTGTTAACTGCAAAAATTGTTTGTAGAGCGTGTGTGTTTGAACAATATGAAATCTGGGCACCTTAAGAACAGGATAACAGCGATTTTCAGGGAACAAGGGAGATAACCTTAAAGTCTGGCTGCCTGTGGGCCAGGTAGGACAGAGCCATATTTCTGTTATTACCAAAAACAGGTAAGAGAAATATCACTGAATTCTTTCCCCAGTAAGGAATATTAATAATTAACAGCCCTGGGAAAAGAATGCATTCCCAGGGCAGGGCCTCTAAAATGGCCACCCTGGGAGTGTCTGCCTTAAGCAGATGTAGACAGGGATGAAACACGCCCTAGTCTCCTGCAGCGCCCTCAGGCTTGCTAGGATTAGGAAATTCCAGCCTGATGAATTCTAGTCAGACTGGTTCTCTGCTCTTGAACCCTGTTGTTTATCAATGACAATGCGTACACAGTGGGACATGGAAGTTCATTAGTGATTCTAGTTTTGCCCTCACCTTGTGATCTCATCCTGACCTTCTGCCTTGTGATCTTTTGTTGCCCTTAAAGCATGTGATCTCTGTGACCCACACCCTATCCATATACTCCCTCCCCTTTGAAAACTGCTGATAAAAACTTGCTGATTATATGGCTCAGGGGGCATCACGGAACCTGCCGACATGTGATGTTTCCCCCGGACACCCAGCTTTAAAATTTCTCCCTCTTGTACTCTTTCCCTTTATTTCTCAGACCAGCTGACACTTAGAGAAAATAGAAAAGAACCTATGATGAATTATCGGGGGTTGGTTCCCCCATAGGTTTCAATCTGTGTCCCCACCCAGATCTCATTTTCAATTGTAATACCCCATTGTTGGAGGTGGGGTCTGGTCAGGGAGGGGTGATTGGATCACAGGAGTGGATCCTTCATAAATGGCTTAGCACTATCCCCTTGGTGTTGTCTTGTAATAGAGTTCTCACAAGATCTGGTCATTTAAAAATGTATAGCACCTCCCCGGCTCTCTCTTCCTCTTGCTCCAGCCATGTAAGATGCTCCTGCTTCCCCATCACCTTCTGCCATGATTGTAATTTCCTGAGGCCTCCCCAGAAGAGGCCACTATACTTCCTGTACAGTCTGCAAAGCTATGAGCCAATTAAACCTCTTTTCTTTATAAATTACCCAGTCTCAGGTATTTCTTTATAGCAGTGTGAGAACAGACTAATACAGGAGTAAATTTAACCAACAAAGTGAAATATGTGTATACCAAAACCCACAAAACATTAATGAAAGAAATTGAAGATGACACAAATAGATGGAATGATATCTCATGCTGATAGATTGGAAGAATAAATTTTGTTAAAATTTCCATACTACCCAAAGTGAGCTACAGATTCGATGCAATTCCTATAAAAATTCCAATGTTGCTCTTTACAGAAATAGAAAAAAAAAAATCCTAAAATTTGTATGGAAGCACAAAAGACCCCAAACAGTCACAGCAATCTTGATCAAAATGAACAAAGTGGAAGGCATCACACAACCACATTTCAAAATACACTACAAAGTTATATGATATGGTTTGGATTTGTGTCCCTGCCCAAATCTCATGTCAAATTGGAGGAGGGAGTAGGTGGGAGGTGACTGGATCATGGGGGCGGATTTCCCCTTCACTGTTCTCATGATAGTGAGTGAGTTCTCATGATACCTGATAGTTTAGAAGTGTGTTGGATCATGGGCGTGGATTTACCCTTTGCTGTTCTTGTGACAATAAGTGAGTTCTCATGCGATCTGATGGTTTAAAAGTGTGTGGCACTGTCTCTTTCTTTCTTTCTCTCTCTCTCTCTCTCTCTCCCCCCCTCCTGCCACTACGTGAAAAAGGTCCTTGCTTCCCCTTTGCCTTCTGCCATGATTGTAAGTTTCCTGAGGCCTCCCAGCCATGCTTCCTGTTAAGCCTATGGAGCTGAGTCAATTAAACCTCTTTTCTTCATAAATTGCCAAGTTCCAGGTAGTTCTTTATAGCAGTGTGAAAATGGACTAAAACACTATAGTAATCCAAATAGCATGGTACTTGCATAAAAACAGATGCACTGACCAATGGAATAAGAATAGAAAGCCCAGAAATAAACTTGCACATCTACAGTCAATTGATTTTTGACAAAGATGCCAAGAATACATAACAGGGAAAGGATAGTCTCTTCAATAGTGTTGGAAAAATTGAATATCCACATGCATAAGAGTGAAATAGATCCTTATCTCATCATTTATAGAAGAAATAACTCAAAATGGAATAAAGACTTAAACATAATACCGGAAGCTGTAAAACTACTAGAAGAAAACATGGGGAAAAAATCTCCATGACGATGGTATGGGCAGTGATTTCTTTGATATGACCCCAAGAGCATGGAAAACAAAAGCAAAAATAAACAAATGAGATTGCCTCAAGTTAAAAGGTTTCTATACAGCAAAGGAAAGTTAATGGTGTGAAGAGCCAACCCACAGATTGGGAGCAATATGGTTTGACTGGGTCCCCACCCAAATCTCATCTTGCATTGTAGTTCCCATAATCCCCACACGTTGTGGGAGGGACCCAGTGGGAGGTGACTGAATCATGGGGGCAGTTGCAGTTACCCTCATGCTGTTCTCATGATAGTGAGTTCTCATGAGATCTGATGGTTTCATAAGGGAATTTTCCACCTTTTGCTTGGCACTTCTTGCTGCTAGCATGTGAGGAAGCACATGTTTGCTTCCTCTTTGGCCATGATTGTAAGTTTCCTGAGGTCTCCCCAGCCATGCTGAACTGTGAGTCAATTAAACCTCTTTCCTTTATAAATCACCCAGTCTCAGGTATGTCTTTATTAGCAGTGTAAGAACTGACTAATACAGTGAATTGGTACCACAGAGAGTGGGATGCTGCTGTAAGGCTATTGAAAAATGTGGAAGCGACTTTGGAATTGGATAACAGGCAGAGGTTGGAACAGTTTGGAGAGCTCAGAACAAGACAGGAAAATGTGGGAAAGTTTGGAACTTCCTACAGACTTGGAGGGCTCAGAAGTCAGGAAGATGTGAGAAGTTTGGAACTTCCTAGAGACTTGTTGAATGGCTTTGACTAAAATGCTGATAGTGATATGGACAATGAAGTCCAGGCTGAGGTGGTCTCAGATGGAGATGAGAAACTTTTGGGAACTGGAGTAAAGCTGACTTTTGCTATGCAAAGAGACTGATGGCATTTTGCCCCTGCCTTAGAGATCTGTGGAGCTTTGAATTTGAGATGACTTAGGGTATCTGGTGGAAGAAATTTTTAAGCAGCAAAGTATTCAAGAGGAAGCAGAGCATAAAAGTTTGGAAAATTTGCAACCTGATGATGCAATAGTAAAGAAAACTCCATTTTCTGTGGAGAAATTCAAGCTGGCTGCAGAAATTTGCATAAGTAATGAGGAGCCAAATGTTAATCACCAAGACAATGGGGAAAATGTCTCCACAGAATGTCAGAGACCCTCAAAGCAGCTCCTCCCATCACAGACCTGGAGGCCTAGGAGGGAAAAAATGGTGTTGTGGGCTGGGCTTAGGCCCCACCTGCTCTACGCAGCCTTAGGACATGGTGCCCTGCATTCCAGCTGCTTCAGCTCCAGCTATGCCTAAACAGGGAATGGGGCCAAGGTACAGCTCAGGCCATTGCTTCAGAGGATGCAAGCCCCAAGTCTTGGCAGCTGACTCATGGTGTTAGGCTTGCAGGTGCATAGAAGTCAAGAACTGAAATCGAGGAACCTCTGCCTAGATTTCAGAGGATGTATGGAAATGCCTTGATGTCCAGGCAGAAATTTGCTGCAGGGGCAGAGCCCTCATCGAGAACCTCTGCTAGGGCAGCATGGAAAAGAAATGGGGGTGCAGAGCCCCCACAGAGTTCCCACTAGGGCACTGCCTAGTGGAACTGTGAGAAGAGGGCCATTGTCCTCCAGACCCCAGAATGGTAGATCCACCAATAGCTTGCACCATGCCCCTGGAAAAGCTGCAGACACTCAATTTCAGGCCATGAATGCAGCCAGGTGGGAGGCTGTACCCTGCAAAGCCATGGCAGTAAAGCTGCCCAAGGCCATGGGACCTACCACTTATATCAGAGTGACCTGGATGTGAGACATGGAGTTAAAGGAGATTATTTCAAAGCTTTAAGATTTAATTCCTACCCTATTGGATTTCAGACTTGCATGAGACCAGTGACTCCCCCTTTTTTTTTTTTTGCCAATTTCTCCTATTTGGAACAGATATACTTACCCAATCCACGTACCTCCATTGTATCAAGGAAGTAACAAACTTGCTTTTGATTTTACATGCTCATCAGCAGAAGGGAGTTGCCTTGTCTCAGATGAGACTTTGGACTTGGACTTTGGGGTTAATGTTGGAATGAGTTAAGACTTTGGGGGACTGTTGGAAGGGCATGATTTTGTCTTGAAATGTGAGGACCTGAGATTTGGGAGGAGCCAGGAACAGAATGACATGGTTTGGCTGTGTCCCCACCCAAATCTCATCTTGAATTGTAGTTTCCATAATCCCCACTTGTCATGAGAGAAACCTGGTGGGAAATAATTTAATCATAACGGCGGTTACCCTATTCTGTTCTTGTGATAGTGAGTGAGTTCTCATGAGATCTGATGGTTTTATAAGGGGCTTTTCCCCCTTTTGCTCAGCACTTCTCCTTGCTGCTGCCCTGTAAAGAAGAATGTGTTTGCTTCCCCTTCTGCCATGATTTTAAGTTTCCTGAGGCCTCGCGAGCCATGCTGAACTGAGTCAATTAAGCCGTTTTCGTTTATAAATTACCCAGTCTCAGGTATGTCTTTATTAGGAGTGTGAGAATGGACTACTACCGGGAAAAAATGTTCACAAATCATAAATTGGATAGGGAGCTAATATCCAAAATGTAAAAGGAACTCAAACTACTCAATAACAAGAAAACAAATAACCCTATTTAAAAACGGGCAAAGGACCTAAATTTCTTAAAAGAAGACATACAAATGGCCAATCAATATATGAAAAGGTGCTCAATATCTCTAATCAGAAAAATTCAAATCAAAACCACAACTGTCACTTCATGTGTGTTAGGATGGCTATTATGAAAAAGAGAAGAGATAGTAAGTATTGGCAAGGCTATAGAGAACAGTGAACACTTGTATATTGTTCCTGGGCATGCAAATTGGTATAGCCATTTTGGAAAACAGTATTGAGGTCCTTCAAAGAATTAAAAATAAAACAGCAATTCCACCTCTGAGCATACAGACAAAGATTAAATCAGTAACTTAAAGAGACACCAGCACTCCCATATTTACTGCAGAATTATTCACAACAGCAAAGATATGGAAACAACCTAAGTGTCTATCAATGGGTGAGTGGATAAAGAAAATGTAACACACACAAATATTATTCAACCGTATAAAAGAAGATAATCCTGCCATTTACAATGACGTGGACTAACCATAAGGACATTATGCTAACTGAAATAAGCCAGTCATAGAAAACCAAATACCACATGACCTCATTTATACGGTGGAATCCAAAAAAGTTGAATTCATAGAAGCAGAGAGTAAAACAGTGGTTGCCAGGGGCTGAGAGTGGGGCGAATCAAAAAGATGTTTGTCAAAGGGTAAAAAATTTCACATATAAGAGGACTAAATGCTGGGGATCTAACGTACAGCATGGGTCATAATGGATGTGTTAATTTAATTGATGTAATCATTACACAATGTATATGTATAGCAAATCAAGCTGTACAACTTGAAAATGTACAATTTGTCAATTAAATATTTTAAATTAAAAAAAAAAAGAAAAAAATAGATGTCACCAAAAGGAAATGGGCTCCCATTCATACTGCCAAGCCATCTTGCTCAAAAGGAAATGGACTCACATTTATACTGCCAAACCATCTTGCTCCTTCCAGTGAGGAGGTGTCTCCTCCAATTTAAGGCCATCTTCTCTTCCTGGCACTAAATCTCATTCCCTCCCTCCTTTCTTTTTTGGAAGATTTATATAATAGACTACTTCTCTTTCATTTTCATCCCCGATATCTCCCACTCTACTGAATCCTTTCTTAAACGCTCTCTTGATCCTGTTTCTTTCACCAGATTTTATCTCACTTCTCAACTTTACAACAAAGTGTCTGAAAAGAATTGTGTATACACGCTGTTTTCATTTCCTCACCTCCCACCTACTCTTTAATTCATTTCAAAGTAGTTTTTGCTCCCTCCACTTCACTGAAATGGATCTCACTATGATTCAATGATTCATTTGTTGCTAAATCAAATGGACACTTCCCAAGCCTTAACTAACATAATCTTCCAATTATATTTTATACATCTGACCATTCTTTCTTTCTGAAATTGATCTCTTCACCTGATTTCCAAGACTTTTTCCTGCCCTGGTTTTCTTCAGAGCTTTGGCTCTCTAGTCTCTCCTTCTCTTTCATTTGTCAGTTCAACTTCCTCTCTGTAACCTTCAAGTGTTTATGTAACCTCAATGTGATATGATTCAAAGTCTCATCTTAGACCCCATCTCTTCTCTTTACACTTTCTCCCTAAATGATTTCATCCACTCCCTTAGCTTCTATTACCATTCATAACCTATGAATTCCAACTTTATATCCCAAGCCTAATTCTCTCCCCTGAGAGTCAGACTCAATCTCTCTACTAATAGGCACTTCAAACACAACACAGCTAAGAGGTATTCATGACCTTCCCTTCCTCTCCTTAAAACTTGCTTTTGTTCCCATACCACTCTATCATAGTGGATGGCAACACTACCCACTCGGTTGGCTCAAGCTAAAAACTAGGAATCAGCCTTGAAATCTACATGTCCTTCATTCTCCCATATCCAATCAATCATTAATTTTTTTTTTTTACTACTCTTAAACATCTTTCAAGACCATCAATTTCTCTTTATCTTCACTGTCATCTTCCTTGACCAAACTACTATCATCTACTGCCTGGTATTCCACATACCTATTCTTACTTCACAAATCTATTCTAAACTGCAGGCAGAGAGAGCTTTTTAAAAATAATAGGCTGATCACATCACTCTCTAGCTTAAAACCATACCTTTGCTGTTAGCACAAAGGCCAAAATCCTAAAGAAGGCTTTTCCCACCTTGGAAGTTTCACCTTGTGATACTCTTCACTTCCTAGTCCCTCTAGAACAGTTAAGATTTCCCTGTTATATGATCTCATCATTTATTACTTATAATAACTATGATAATATCTTCTCCCTCATTAAAATACAAGCTACATGAATGTAAATTGGGGTTCTTACTTGTTTATCCTTGTATCCCTCCACTTGGGATTGTGCCTTGAACAGAGTTTATGCTCAATACTTACATTTTGAAAGTATAAGTAAATGAATGTTTCTAATTTTTACCCAACTTTCATACCTTCTTTAGGCATCAAATTATTCACTTTTATAAATTCTGTGATACCTAGGTAGACTTAAGTGCTCTTTTCCCATATTTTAATATCACAGTCAGATTCTTCTTTCTCCTGTTGTCATGCTTTTTCCTCCTCTTTGCAAGTCCACCCTACTCATACTTCGTTACCAGCTTCAAAAAGCATTCCCTAGTAGGAAGGAGAATCTGTCTGTAATAACCTAATATCTTTCCCCTTTCAGTTATTACTTCCTATCTTACATCTCCTGTTGATTTACTCCATCCTGATTCTCTCTCCTGTTCAGTTATTGCATCCTGTCTTATGTCTCCTGCTTAGTTATTGCATCCTGTCTTAACTTTCCAATCCAGATATTCCACTTTTTCTTATCTTTTCTGCCCTTTTATTGCATCCTATCTTATCTTTCCATTTCACTTACCGCATCCTGTCTTATCTTTTCTACCAGTTACTCCTGCTTGTCTTATCTTTCCTATTTAGTTATTTCATCCTGTCTTATCTTTCCCACTCATTTACCATATGCATCCTGTCTTATCACTCCAGTTCACTTATTGTATCCTGTCTTATCTCTCTTTTTCATTTATTGCATCACATTATCTTTTCCATTCAGTTATTCCCTCTTGTCTCTTCTATTCATTTTTGTACTGTCTTATCTCACCTGCTCATGTATTGCATCCTGTCTCACCTCTCACATCCATTTATTGCATCCTGTCTTCTCTCTCTTTCTCTCTCATTTGTTGTATCCTGTCTGATCTCTCCCTCTCATTTATTACATCCCATCTTGTCTTTTTCATTTATCACATCTTTTCTTATCTCTCCTCTCCAATCACTGCATCTTGTCTTATCTCTCCCATTCAGTTATTATATCCTGTCTTATTCCTCCTGTTCAGTTATTCCATCCTGTCTTTTTACCTTCAGTTATTGCATCCTGACTTACCTCTCCTCTTGAATTATTGCATCCTGTCTTATTTCTCCTGTTACTCAAGGAAAATCCAGATTTCAGAGAGATATATTTGTTTTACTTGTTTAAAGAAAAATAGCTGTATTTATCCACATTTTACTTCTACATTTTCTCCAGCTACAATCTGTTCAAGAAACAATTATTTTTTTCAATCTTTTCTCTTAGTTCCAACACCTTCAAAATCAATAGGCAACTGTTTACCCAGTAAAATTTATAGAAATCCAAAGTACTCACAAACAACTAGTACATGAAAAAGAAAACATTTAATCCATTTTCCCAACATAACTGCCCTTATTTTTTTACAGTTATCTTTCATTGCTGTCCCACAACTTGGAAATAGAGTGTATTCTTTTCCTATCTCTAATTCCAACTCTATAGGAGATGCTAGCTGTCGGCAGGAACAGCAGTGACTTCCTGGCACCTCTTTTCTTGATTAAAGGTATCTTAGTGTCATATCCAAAACTTGAACACAAAAAAGATTCCTGAAGGGAAGCATGACTTTTAACATAAAAGTCCACCTCCTGGAGCAAGATGCCTAAGCAAGTCTTGCTCTCTAACTGGAACTGAGGAAGAGGTGAGAATTTAAGGAAATCGATGATATAATTAAGTTTGTCCACTGATTTATTTGTACTACTGTTCACCAATACTTGGAAAATCAGATTCTCAAATAAGTAAGTATTAATATTGCCTGAGCAGTGGAGCTAGCATAAGATTTTTCATACCTTAGGGTAGACATGTCAGATAACAACAAGGAAGGAAAACAAGAGTAAGCCACACAAATAAGTATCGACCCTTGGAAATCCAGGTCTTAAATAATAACATAGAATAACTAGAAAGAGTTGAAAGATTCTATCCCCTCATTTTTTCCCATTTAGATTTGCTTGCCCAAGAAAATGTGTGCCTCTGAGTTAATTATGACATCACATATATACTTCTCTATTCATACAATGGAAGAAGTAAGAGGAAAGGTGTAGACAGCCAGGAGGGGTAAGTGGTAAGTGAGCAAAACAGTTACATGTGTTGGGTCCAAATGATGAATATGTCACCAAGATAGAATTTTTGAAAAACAGGTTCAAGGCTCTACTTATATCCTGTAGCAAAGAAAACATAAGTCTCTATACATTTCTATCTTTTCAGAATCATGTACTTTCCATATTTCTATGTGTCATGATTTTAATTTATTTGTAGCTTCCTGGTTTTGAAAATGTCTGCTTCTGGTGGGTAGGCATTATGGTATTTTCAACAACTGGATACCATAACATCACATGAAGTTCCCATACATGTAGGTTTTCATAAAGTGTAAGTCATCTGACAGGAGGTCCCTCACTTATTATCCTGTTAGCTTTTTACTTCTGGTATTGCCTTTATTGTGTCAATAAAATACCACATTAGATAAATACAGAATCTTTGAGTTGGAAGGGCCCTTAGAGGCCATACAGTAAAAGGATAGGCAATGCGCCAGGCATGGTGGCTCACAACTGTAATCTCAGCACTTTGGGAGACTGAGGCAAATGCATTGCCTGAGCTCAGGAGTTCAAGATCAGCCTGGGAAATGGCAAAACCCTGTCTCTACCAAAAATACAAACAATTAGCCGTGCATGGTGGTGCATGCCTGTGGTCCCAGCTACTCAGGAGACTGAGGTGGGAGGATTGCTTGAATCTGGGAGGCAGAGGTTGCAGTGAGCCAAGATAGTGCCACTGCACTCCAACCTGGGTAACAGAGTGAGAACCTTTCTCAGAAACAAAAAAAGGAAAGGGAGGGAAGGGAAGGGGAGGACAGGGGAGGGGAGGAGAAGGAAGGAGCAGGGAGGGGAAGACAGAGGAGGGAAAGGGAGGGGAGGGGAAGGAGGGGAGAGGAGGGCGGGGGAGAAAAGGATAGGCCATGGTCTCTGGGGTAAACCTGCCCAAGCTGAGTACTAACTCTACCACACATCAGCTATGTGGCCTGGGCAATTTACTTACCCAGACTGTGGCTCAATTCCTGTTCAGTATATGGCAATAATAGTACTTTCTACTCTTCAGGTTTGCATAAGAATAACATGAAGCAATGTATATTAAATGTTTAGAATATACACATGGTTTGTAGTAGGCATTCAAAATATGGAGCTCTTTTTTTCTCATTCACTTCCCCCAAATTTTCCCAACCTGGAATGCTCCTCATTTAGAAATTTGCATGGCTAATTCTTTCACATTGTTCAAGTCACAGTTGAAAGAAGCTTACCTCTTGTAGTCCTCTCCCCACATCAATCTCTATCTCGTTACTCTAATTTATGCCTTCCATGGTCTAGCACTCGGAATATGAAATTCTTCTTTAAGTATTTTTATGAGCATACTGTCTCCACTACCACCCCCCATCAAAATGTAAATTCTATCAGAGCAAGCACTTTGGTTTTTAAACCATTGTATATCTGCTCAATAAATACCAATTGAACAAGTGAATACTAACATGGAAAGAAGCTCAAAATACGGTATGATGAAAAAGAAAAAAAAAGTTGAACACCATCCGTATAATACAATCCCATTTGTATAAATACATACACTATATATGTGTGTACAAAAATGTGTTTGCATGTATAGAAAATTGCCTCTGGGACTCCCCAGCGTTTAGATTCAGCACATAGTCATCCTTGACTTAGTCATCACCACTATGTGTGTACCTCCTCCAAAACCTCAATTTCAATCATACTATCCAGCCTCTGCACAAACTTGCACAAGGAGAAGCAGATCATCTAAATAGGACTATATCTATTGCGGAAGTTGAATCAAGAATTAATCACCTTCCCTAAAGAAGCACCAAGCTCAGATGATTTCACTGGTGAATTCCACGAAACATTTAAGGAAGAAATAATACTAATTACCCACAATAATTTTAGGAACATAAAAGCAGAGAAAATGTTTTCTGACTCATTCTTTGAGGCCAGCATGACCCATACCCAAACCAAATAAAGATATTATAAGAAAGAAAAACTACATACCAATATCTCTCATAAACATAGACACAAAAATCCTCAATAAAATACTAGCAAATCAAATCCAACAGTGTATAAAAAGAGTTGCACATCACAACCAACTGGGATTTATTACAATCAATCTCTATCCAATACCTTCTCTTCTTCCAGCTCACTTACTCCAGATTTTCATCCCTACAATTTCTTTGATATCATCAAGACCTTCTATCCATTGATGCCCCTCCACTTTTTCATTGTTCTGATGTGTCCCCTCATATTCTCACTTCCTTCCTTATTCAAGCTTAAATTTTATGGCACATTATTATAATTACACACTTGAAAAGATTCTTAGCTCCCTTGCCCATCTCTCCCTATATTGCACTTACCCGATAAACTCTCACCTTGGTTAAACCCAAATATTCATCTTTTCTGTGGACACATCCAAGCAACCAAAGTTGTGGGAAAAAAAGCATATAACTTTGCTAAACAGGTCTCACTTTAACTTCATGATTATCATTCAATACTCTGGGGACGTGTAGTATAGCTCTCACTCTCCAAAATGAACACTTCACAGCTTCTGTCTATATACCCACTACATCTCCTCCCCTGCCTTCCACTCAGTCAGTGACCTTGCTGCATACTTCACTGAGAAAACAGAAGCAAGCAAGTACCAAGTCCCTCATCTTTTCACCATCAAATCTACTAACTAAGCTAAAACTTGCCTTCGCTCTCAGTCAACTTTCCTAACACACAAAGTGTTCCTGCTCCCATCAGAGTCCAACCCTTCCATTTGGCCTCTGGATTCTAGCCCCTCCCTCTTTTGCATTATCAATTTGTTTAACTCCACAGAATTTTTCTCCCCAACACAAATATACTTAATCTTGCCCATCTTTTAACATGATGCTTAGTTTCTCCTATCTTGACCTCAGGTCTGCCTCCAGATACCACTTCATTTATTCGCTATCCTTCTCAACAATCCTTTTTTTCTCTAACCATTATTATGAGACAAAGTACTCGTCCCTAGGTGTTGACTCACCTCCAGGATTTGGGAGCTTAGGGGCCCCAGATATTGGAGAACAAAGAGACCACTGTGTCCTTTCCAAATTATTGATCCACAGAATGCACGTGCCTACTAAAATGGCTGTTTTAACCCACTGTATTTGGGGCAATTTGTTATGCAGCTATAGTCACTAGGACACAGTCCAAGCCATCACTCTATTCCATTGTGGCATAGACTCTATTCCATCTGCATTGTGGCAATGCCTATCTATCCTTGGCCCTGCTACCCACTGTTGCCCTACCCTTGAGGCCTGCAGTCTACACTCAACATGGAAACCAGAGTGATTTCTAAATTCTGTCAGATTTTACTGCTTCTCTTCCTAAAATTCTCACTGGCTTCCCATATCACTCGATTAAAAGCCAAAGTCCCTATAGTTCCATAAGGACCCACATTATCTGACCCTTCCTAACTCATTTCCTGCCACTCTTGTCTTTGCCCATTTTGCTCCTGTTACAGGTTTTCTTGCTGCTTTTTTAAATTGACAAATAAATTATATATATTTATACATATCATGGTGTACAATATGATGTTTTAAAATAGGTATACATTCTAGAACAGCTAAATTCAACTAATTAACATACGCATTACCTCACATACTTATTTGTTGTGGCAATAACACTTAAAATCGACTTTCTTACCAATTTTCAAGTATATAATACATTGTTATTAATTATAGTTATGATGCTGTACAGTAGATCTCTTGAACTTATTCCTCCTAACTGAAATTGTATTTCCTTTAATCAACATCTAATTCCCTCTCCCAAGCCTCAATCCCTGGTAATCACTATTCTACTCTGCTTCTGTGAATTCAACTTTACATTCTACTTGTAAGTGAAATCATGTTGTATGTGTCTTTCTGTGCCTGGCTTATTTCACTAATATAGTATTCTCCAGGTTCATACATGTTATCACAAATCTGACACTTTAGTTGTACTCCTACTTTAGAGACTTTGTACTTTGTGCTCCCTCTGTCTGAAAATTCTCCTTCCAGATATTCATATGGCCTGCTCCTTCACTTCTCTCAAACTTCTACTCAAATGTCACCTTAATACAGAAGGCCATCCAGGTCACTCCCCTTGGTGCAGTATTCCCTCTACTCCTTACTCTGCTTTATTGTTCCTTTTATAGCAGTTAATACCATCTGACATACTACATATTTACTTGTTTATTTATGTATATTCATCCCTGCTGACTGAAATTGCCATAAGCGCAGGGCTTTGCCAGTTTTTTGCATTATCCCCTGTGCTAGAACAACAGCTGACACATAGTGGACACTCAGTAAGTATGTATTGAGTAAACAAGTGAGTCAATGACCTACCCACGTGATGAAATATAACTACGTAGAATGTAATAAGCAGTTGACTTGAAAGTGACTATACAACCTCTTTTCAGTAGTGATGGCCCTTTGGAGTCTCAGAGCAATTTAAAAGAAGACAAACACCAGTCTGACTTGATGAATCTTAAGGGTTTTTTAAATTAATGTCATGCTGCCACACTGGACCACTATAGAAGCTAAGACACAAACATCTCCAACCTAGGTCCCAACTGTATGTTTAAACAAAATTTATAAAAGAAAAAAAAATCTTGTTCATTAGACTTTTCCTATCTACCATCTATCTTCAGCTCTTTACTACCACTTTAACTCCCTGGGTATATTTGGGAGAAGAACCAGCAAGGCATTGTGACCTTCATCTGTAGTGAAGAAATGTTTGCCTCAGCTGCCCCGGTGACACTATGCTAAGTACTTTACATACGTGCATGTATGAATTAAATAAGATGACATATAATAAAGTAGATATAATCTCCCATATGTGATATAATAATATAATAATTTCTGATACCTATATATATATAGGTATATATATGAATTAACCCTGTAAGGTGAAGGCAGTATTTGATTTTCACCAGATTTATGTTTTTAATAGATAAGGAAATGCAAGGTTATAGAAACCTATAATATTTCCTAATCTGAGGAAAATAGGGAGCGAGCAGCTTTTACACAGACTGCTTAAACACAGCTTCCAAAACAACTCTCCTTATTTGGATTGGAGCCATTCTTCCCACCATATCTAATCACAAAGAACCATACAAATACAAAAGCCTTTGTGTTAATCTCCTGTGTTTTCTATGTAGACAATCCTTTAACAAGTAAGTCTAAGGGAAATGTGTACTCCCTCACTCAGGGCTGCTTCTCTTCTCTCCTTGTCCAAGCTCTGCAAGGTCCTCTGATCTACTCCTGGTGGCCCATAATAGGGGTCCCACTAGAATATCATGGTCTTGTTTCAGAGCTTTCAAGATCTGAGTGATCAGTCTATCTGTAATTGATCAGAGTTCTAACTGTTATGTAAAGAGTCCTCATTATCTGTGGTCCTATAACTCATCCTATGTATCTTGGTCTCATTCATATTTTCTTCTTTCATCTTTCAACTTCAAATACAGTAAATATAATACATACTTATTATGTCTGCAAGTCAGATGCTAAGTTCCAAAAGAAGTAAAAAAAAAAAAAATGAGTTGTGAAAATCTGAGAGAAAAAATAGAACAAGTTTCCTTCTGGCTTAGAGCCTAGCACCTTGGGTAAGTCGCTAGACTTCTGTGAGTTATTTTCATGGAGATTTTGTTATTAAAGGTTGATCACCTATTTCACAGAATTTTATCAAAATAAATTTTAAAAGTATAAAAGATTCAATCTATCAATGTGTCAGAGATAAATTCTAAGTCAACAGAATTATAAAAACAGTGATCTCATTAATCAGTAATGTAAGCCAGGAGATGATAGTTGAAAATATCTCACCAGATCTCAGTTAGGGTCACACTTAGAGTAGGTATATTTCCTGTCATATTCAGTAACAGCTGTGTATGTAGCAAAACCATCAAAAGCCAGTTTATGAGTATTATGGGCATATGTGATGGCTCATCCATCTTTTCAATCCACAGGGAGAATATTGTGGATACCATGACTTTCCTCCCACCTTAAATAAAAATATGCGGTACCCACCTCATTAGAGCTATAGCTAGTCATGAGAGTCTGCCCATGAACTAGGAATGCATGTTTGTGTCTCCTTCCATTAGGCAGTGGAAACATGCATGGAACATCACACAGCATCCTGTTGTTCCTTCAGTGAAAACTTACAAGCTGGAGATATCCATGGAAAGTCCTCCAGAAAAAGAACAGAAGTGTTTATATCTATTCTAAATCCCTTATGCCTCCCCCAGTGGTCCATCACCACTGCCTAATCTGAGAATTCACTTTCACCTTCATATTTAGACTTTCAGACTTTAAAAGAATCTATCACCAGTCTTTCTAAAATCCAGACTGTGGCTAGGAATCTTGTCTTAATATCCATCACTCACTGCTTCCAATCATAGCGTCAGATCTAAAATTCATTCCAGACTCCTTAAAGGCTCTAAGAACCAACAAATTAATTAATCCTAAACTCCTCACGTCAGACTCATTCTGTTGGACCAGTTTTATAGGCAGAGGAGTAAATGGGAATCTGGTTTTGAATTCTGTGATGAATGATGCAACAGTCAAACTGGAGAAACAGCGTTAGAAGCCCTGAATCCCCATCCCCTATCAAATGCCTATAAAGAACCCTAGATCATCCTCTGTCAAATTATTTATAGGTGTCAAGAAATATTTCTAATTATATCCATTCACAGCCACAGTCAGTGAATATTGTGCAAAGAGATTGCCAAAAATGGTTTTGCCAAGTAGGTTCCCAGCTAGGACAGCTGAGGTGGCTGCTGTGTTTGCAGAATGGTCTCTATAAAAGTGAAGCTGAGATGCCTCCGTCCCGTCCTTCCTCAAAATTCTTGAAGGTATGTATATGTGGAAGAACACTTACTTTTACATTCCTGATGATAATGATTTTTCATTTAAGGGATATCTACTGCTTCCCAAATTTTAAGTATTCTTTCCAACATTCTTAAGGATGACGTTGTACACAATGTAGTTACCAGTATTTTGTGACTAAATGGGGAAAAAAAGAATCCCGCATTCTTTTTATTTTTTCTTTCAACAGTAGTTGTCTGCTTTGAGCCTGCCACCTTCTTCATCTGATAATACGAGAGGTAAGAATAATTTATTATTACGCTCTAAAGAACAAAGGAATCTCTATATTGCTACATCTTAATGAGCTACCATTTTATTTCCTAGTTTAGTATTGGGAATAGGATATCAGGGCAGCTGTTCCTTAAAAATGACTTCTCATAAAATTTTGACTTTTCAGGACACTTAATCAAACAAAACTTCATGAAACTTCTCTTTCACATGTTGTTAGAACTTCAGAAAGAATGCAGCCATCATATGTAATATTTAATATGAACTACTACTCCAACATAACCCATAAGGATATATCAGAGAGACCGAATGATAAAATCAAGATGTGTTTATCTGGAAGTTGATATTTCTAGGTGCCCATCCAGGCTTTTCACTGATTCTATTTGCCTGGGTCAAGCCAGTTAGCCTTTATGTATCTCGAAATACAGTGTGTTGCAGTGGAATTAACAAACCTGCAGTTAGCTGAACAGGACTCATGTCCCAGCACTGCCACTTATCATCCACCTCTGTGACATGGAATGACCCTTAACCTTTCTAGGCCTTAGTTTCCTCATCAGTAAACAAGGAAGCTGGATTCTATTGACTGCTAAGGTCCTTCCAGCTCTTGCCAACTGTGACTGAAGTCAGTGGTTTTCAAGGACACCTCCACAGAATCAAAACATTTAATGGAACTCTGCTAATGGAGAATCAAAACATGTAATGGAATCCTGCTAATTGTGCATGTGCAGACATGTACTTTTAGTATTATGTTAAGGGTATATATAATCACGAAAACCTATTCTACACTTAAGAATTATTTTAAATGAATTTATATTTAACATGGCAGCTATATTCATTTAGAAAAGAACAGAAAACACTGTTCATGTAGAAATGCTGCTTCCTCAAACTTGAGGCAAAGATCACTGTGTGGGTGGATTCAAGGACCCCTTGCAACAACCTGAGGCTCTGTGGGGGCTTGATCCACAAGTTGGGAAACAATTAATCTATAATAAGACAGGAGATGGGAAGGGTAGCAATCATCTTTCTGTGTTTCCTGAATTCACTGCATTATAGTAATCTCCACGTGGCCGTGTGTTGTTAATTCAAAGTTGCCTGGTGTAAAAACAAACACAGAAACAAAATATAATGTAATATAATAACATTTCTTCTTCAAAGAAAAAAAATCTAACATTAAATGATCCAATATATGTCCCCTGAAAATATGTCTAAGTTTCACAGTGTCATCAGGACGCTTTTACAGGTAAGACTGATCTTGAAAATAGAGTATGTGGAAATTCCATACTTAACATTTTAAGTTGAGGGAAAGTTTAAGGCGGATAACAAAAGATCAAGACTCTGGAAGGCCTGCAGAAGATGGTGGCTATTGCTGTTGTTGCCATCATTGCTGTCATTGTCGCTGGCAACCAACACACTTCTGCTCCCCCGAGGTCACCTTCTTTTATTCTGGCCGCTCACCCTGTCCTTGCCATCAAGACAGCAGGACTTATTTTATTTTCTCATAATTAATTTGCCAGTGGGGAAAATTTTTAAAGTTCATTTTGGCTTGAAACTTTATACTGGCTATCCATATCAGAAAAAAGTATTTAGAAGATTAGTTGGTATTTTTACAAAGAGGAGAAGAAAGAGATTATAAACCTAAGACAGTAAGAATCAGATTTTTAAAATCTATTATATTGAAATCCAACTAAAAACAAAGAGAAATACAGACTAAACATACATAATCACTATAAAATTTTATTAAAAATCAAGAAGTTCTTTTTCTCCAAGAATCTTTTAAAGTTGTTTTTGGTTTAGATAATACTTCTGACTTTCAAACAATTTAAAAACTAATAAAAGAGACTTTAATTTTTACTTAGGGCAAAATTATACATTGGATATTCAGCTTTCATTATAGTTATTTTTTCCCTTTACTTACCTGTCAGTTAACTAGATGTTTATTTGTAATTATTAGATCTGGACTTATGTCCTGAAAGAACAGGTGTACCTGTCCACGTTCGATTTTAGTAAGTCTGACATCCAATTTTAGTAATTGGGTATGAGAGGAATATTTGCCCAAAGATCTGTATTTGAGTTTTAAAGACAGGTTCACTTATATTGTAAAGCCACTGGAAACAGTTATTGTCCATTTCTTCATATCATCACAATGTTAAGAGGGGGAGGTTGGAAATAAGAAAGAAAAGAAAAGCAGCAAGAAAAAGAAAAAATTCTGAACATGCTTGGAGCATCACAAATGTTGCTGATTGAATGTTGATTCCTCCACATTTCTCAACTAAGGTTTACAACATAGAGGAATGAACTTAGGCTTAAAGTATCACAAAAATTAAGCTATCAACATAGTGCTTTCAAATCAATGAGCTGATCTCTCAGCTCCTTGACATAGTACACAGGAGTGGTCCCTAAAGGCAGGGGTGAGGAAACAAGCATGGAAAATTAAGCACATTAATATGAAATCAACAGAACAATTCTCCACCCCAACCCTGAATCATCATTTGGCTCTGTTTCTTCCTCTAGGTACACCTAGTCCAGAACTGCCATCAGTAACCTGCAGCCATGAGTTCCGACTCTGAGATGGCCGTTTTTGGGGAGGCTGCTCCTTTCCTCCGAAAGTCTGAAAAGGAGCGAATTGAAGCGCAGAACAAGCCTTTTGATGCCAAGACATCAGTCTTCGTGGTGGACCCTAAGGAGTCCTACGTGAAAGCAACAGTGCAGAGCAGGGAAGGGGGGAAGGTGACAGCCAAGACCGAAGCTGGAGCTGTGAGTAAAAACATCTGGAGCTGATTAGACTCTGCCTCATTTGGGGTTAATTTAGGTGATACTTATTTTTTGACCTGGCCTTTTCTACTACTTATTTGATGTGCACTGGCTCCTTCTTTTCTTAACAGACTGTAACGGTGAAAGAAGACCAAGTCTTCTCCATGAACCCTCCCAAATATGACAAGATTGAGGACATGGCCATGATGACTCACCTGCATGAACCTGCTGTGCTGTACAACCTCAAAGAGCGCTACGCAGCCTGGATGATCTACGTGAGTACCCTTTCAACATTATTTGTCACTCACTCCACATACTACACATTAGCCAAAATAAATTAAGGGCTTTAAATAAATTTGGTTATTGCAGTGTTCTTTTATGACCAATCATTTGGTTAATGTTGTAAACTCTGATATGTTTTAAAATGTACATGTGGAAAGCCATTTACTTAACTGAATTAGTTGAAAAACTGAAGTATTTTGTGCAGCAGTAATGATGGAGGGAGGCAACAAATGAATGAAACTTTATGAGAACTAACACAGTACTTAGGTCCCCCTCTGCTTGCCCTTAAAGCAGTATTTCCAAGGTAGATAAATAAGGTGATTGCTGATTGAGCAACCCTGTCCTTTCCCACAGACCTACTCGGGCCTCTTCTGTGTCACCGTTAACCCCTACAAGTGGCTGCCGGTGTACAACCCTGAGGTGGTGACAGCCTACAGAGGCAAAAAGCGCCAGGAGGCCCCGCCCCACATCTTCTCCATCTCTGACAATGCTTATCAGTTCATGCTTACTGGTGAGTGAGAATTACAGTTTCCATAATCATTTGTAAAAGAGTTGTATACTGATATCAGAAAAAACATGGGGCTAGTATTCTGAGAATAAATGTTCAGCACAAACATGATAATAGAAATAATAAAATTAGGGAAATATATTTAGAATAAAATGCACTAGTTCCAAACAGAGAAGAAATTTTGTTTAGATTTCTATGCTAAGCACTAGTTCCAAAAATAGGGGAAATTTTGCTTAGATTTCTGTGCTAAAATCCAAATTAACTAATGCTAGTTCTACCTCAAAATTAATTAAATTTAGGCATCAACTCTGCATTTGAATTATAGATAATACATAATCTCTCCTAAAAAGTAAGTTTTGAAGTCTCACAGTGACAAGTTATCACAAGCACAGTATAAAACTTTAAATTGGACATTAACAACCTGACATAATTTTGAACTATGAACCAGGTGACAGGATGGGACACAAAATTGTTATTAATCTGATATTGATAGATTATTCTCATGGATAAAATGGTAAAATGATGCATTACATAGTCTATACATTAGAAATGTAATGGGATTATTAATTAGTACATCTTTGATACTTATTTTTAGAAAAACCTTACGAGAAGCAAAGCACAAATTCATATAGTTATTTTTTGAAAATGGGGAGTTTTAAAAGACAATTTTGAGTTTGTAAGTACTGTGTTGCTGTGTGTTAAGGGTGTTTTTCTAAATATTATCTTTGGTTTCTCTTTCACAGATCGTGAAAACCAGTCAATCCTGATTACGTATGTAGATTTCACTACTTTCTTTCTGTTTTGATCATTGTAGTGGCTACTACTACCTTAGATTCTGAACTTTTCTTCTGTTTGAACTTGATAGTGGAGAATCTGGTGCAGGGAAGACTGTGAACACAAAGCGTGTCATCCAGTACTTTGCAACAATTGCAGTTACTGGAGAGAAGAAAAAAGAGGAACCTGCCTCTGGCAAAATGCAGGTGGGCATGATATTCATCTAAGGACAGAATAACAGATTTTAAAATCTAACCACTTGCCCATCAACAGTAGACTGTATAAAGAAAATGTAGGATGTATATACCATGGAATACTACGCAGCCTTAAAAAAGAACAAAATCATATTTTTTGCAGCAACATGAATGCAGTTGGAGGCCATTGTCCTAAGCGAATTAATGCAGGAACAGAACACCAAATACAGCATGTTCTCTTATAAGCGGGAGCTAGACATTGAGCATGCATGGGCATAAAGATGGGAAGAAAAGACACTGGAGACTACTAGATAGGGAAGGGTAGGAGGGAGGCAAAAGCCAAAAAACTACCTATTGGATACTATCTATGCTCATTACCTGGATGACAGGATCATCCATACCTCAAATCTCAGTGTCATGAAATACACCCATGTAACAAACTTGCACATGTATCCCCTGAATCCAAAATAAAGGTTAATTTTTTTAAATTGACCATGGTGCTTCAAAATCATAGCAGCCCATTGCCAAGTGATGCCAGAATTTGGAAAATAACTCTTGGAAGGGCTTGTGAGAATGAGATGAATAGGGCAACGTATTGGCAAGTATAATAGGAAAAATTCTCACAATCATTTTTTAGGTGCTTTTCTGGGCCTGGGGGATGCAGAAGTCAAGACCAGGTCACTGGAGTGTCCCACTCCCCTTCCCAATTTACCTTCCTTTTAACTCATTTTAGAAAGCCTTTCTCAAAGCTACAGAATACTGTTCAGGGGCAATGGGGAACGGAAAGAGGTCAATGGCAAATTATTTACTGCAACTTTTTTCTTTATCTGTCTTATTCATTTCTCTTAAGGGGACCCTTGAAGATCAAATCATCAGTGCTAACCCCCTACTGGAAGCCTTCGGCAATGCCAAGACCGTGAGGAATGACAACTCTTCTCGCTTTGTAAGTCTCTTGATCTTCATTTTCACGTGAGGATCATTTCACTGGCTCTTCTGTGCATGCGGTGTCAACATTTTTTCCATCTGCTTGGTCCACAGCTAAAAAAAATAGCTTCTGACTTTTAATGTGTACAACAATCCCTCCTTTTCCTTTTTAAGGGTAAATTCATCAGGATCCATTTTGGTGCCACAGGCAAACTTGCTTCTGCAGATATTGAAACATGTAAGTTAATAAATATTAGTGATTGAGAATCTTTTTCTTTGTGGGTACATGTTGGAAAATCCTGTACTTATTTCTGTTGTGTGAAATTTTCAAACACTAAATTTTTCACTGTGGTATCTGCTTTCAAATGAGCTTAATCTGACTTTCCAGATCTGCTAGAGAAGTCCCGAGTTACTTTCCAGCTAAAGGCTGAAAGAAGCTACCACATATTTTATCAAATCATGTCCAATAAGAAACCAGAGCTCATTGGTAAGAAACATCTTTGATTTATTTCTACCAAAGAAGAATAACAGCCCTTCTAAGAAGCCCCTCTGAAATGTTTCTGATGACCAAGTAACGCTGTCTATATATTGTTCTTTTCCATGTGTTCAGAAATGCTTCTGATCACCACCAACCCATATGACTTTGCGTTTGTCAGCCAAGGGGAAATTACTGTGCCCAGCATTGATGACCAGGAAGAGCTGATGGCCACAGATGTAAGTAATAGGTACAAAGTAGTAACCAGTAAATTCATTTTCCAGTGTACAACACTCTCCTCTATTAGGGTGGAAAGCAGTGGCAGAAAGACTATAAACAGGTAATACAACCCTTTGGACTTTCTTACTCTTGGAAACAAATTATAGGATATTTCAAAATCCTCCCCTTACATGTGTTAAAAAGCCTGTAATAAATGTTGGGTCTTTAGTATTCCTTAGCTAGTAGGCTCCTTTTATTCTATCTTATTAGTCATTTTTGGTTGATATTTATGGTCCAATATTGATGTTTCTCTGCTATTTTATGCCAGACCCCACACCCAAGATCCTGGGAAGGAACTGCAATATTATTACAACTAAACATGCAACTCCCACTGTTCTTCTGCAGTCACATGTAAACATAAGCCTCATTTTGAATAAACCTCTGTGGGTTAATAATATATCCCTCTCTACTCTCCAAGCAACATTAGAAGAAGTGGGTTGTCTACTTCAGAAACATTCACTTTGGGGACTCCATAAGCCTTTATATTTATTTTTGAAACTACACACTCTTTCCCCACTACCACCTCTTTTTTAAGGAATATTACTTTTTGGCTTACTTTCTTTATATGTAAACTTTATATATATTTCATGTTTTCTTTTGATTTCTGAATAATCTTCTTTATTTTTAACTTTAATATCAATGGGACTATCCCAAAACTCCCAAGTTAGGGTTGACAGCGCTTTTGCAAAAATGCTTTTTCTATTAAAATATTATTCTCGAGAAGTCAATAATTCATTTGTGTGGCTTCATCTTATAAATATCAGCTTGTACTCTCTATAACTTACTATTATCTTTGTCTGTCCAAAAGTGATAGGGAGTTAAGAAACACACCCTAGGCCGGGCGCGGTGGCTCAAGCCTGTAATCCCAGCACTTTGGGAGGCCGAGACGGGCGGATCACGAGGTCAGGAGATCGAGACCATCCTGGTTAACACGGTGAAACCCCGTCTCTACTAAAAAATACAAAAAATTAGCCGGGCGCGGTGGTGGGCGCCTGTAGTCCCAGCTACTCGGGAGGCTGAGGCAGGAGAATGGCGTGAACCTGGGAGGTGGAGCTTGCAGTGAGCTGAGATCCGGCCACTGCACTCCAGCCCGGGCGACAGAGCGAGACTCTGTCTCAAAAAAAAAAAGAAACACACCCTAGTCTGCGAGGTTAAAAAAATGTAGCAGTCTTGCTCTAAGTCTTCCGTAATAATGTCTAGTTTCTGTAAATAGGTAGGGTTAGTGAGCCGGAAGAGGAAGGCAATAATCTGGGGAAAGAGTCTTGGTAAGAATGGTAAATAAACGCATTTTCCTCTGCCTGCTCTGAATCCTGCCCCCATTTAAAAGCCTTTTCAAAGCCTATGTGGGCAACTAAAAAGGTAATCAAAATTCTATAGAGAAAAAAGACACAGAAATATTACACTAAACGGCAAAGTTCCTTCTTTTCACAAATGTCTCTTCTCTGCATGAGAAATAAATGACTAGGTAAAGTTTGCTACCCCAGGCATCTCATGGTCAGCTGAGCTGTGGCTTGCTATCAGAGACGCATGTGGAGAAAGACTCACAGCCATTGCTGTTCTCCTCATACCCTCTTTCCAACTTTATCGCTCACACTCATTAGAGTGGGAAGGTAGACTGGGATTATGTATTAGGATAAGACAAATAGGAGAAGAAGGAGCAACAGAGAGACTTGCGAGACTGGAGAAAAGAAACAAAAATAGCCAAGAGACCATGAGGAGCATGTGCCTGAGAAGCAAAGGGGGGCTGGGGTGGAGAAAAGGGGCAAAGTACTAGTCTTGGCATCCAAAGTCATGGCTCTGAGTCCTGGTTCAGTGAGTGTGGACAAGTCACATCATATTCTGTGACCAAATGGACTCCTGACTCAAATGGAAAGACGGATGCATACCTCTTGGTGTTGCCATGTGGATCAAAAGGTGAAGCATATGAGTACCTTTTGAAGATGGCAAAGTGCTAGTCAAACATAAGGCAAGGCAAGATGAGAAAAAAGTGGGAGACAGCCCCGGTGTTCTGAGGGAGTGTTCCATGGTGCCAATTGGGGATGAGTAAATTCAACTCTTTTGACAGAGTGCTGTGGACATCCTGGGTTTCACTGCTGATGAAAAGGTGGCCATTTACAAGCTCACTGGAGCCGTGATGCATTACGGGAACATGAAATTCAAGCAAAAGCAAAGGGAAGAGCAGGCAGAGCCAGACGGCACAGAAGGTACCACCCCCCGTTGCTATCTTCCACTTGACAGAACTGACACAGTGAGCTTTTCAGAGGCAGAGACCGTGTTTTTACTTTCTCTGACCTAGTTCGTGAAGGGCAAAAGTATTATGAGAAGGAAATTACACACTGCCTGACGTTTTACATTATTGAGCAGATTTGTGATTTCTGCTCATTCCATTCTTCATTGGCTTTTCGTAAGCTCATATTTGCTATTTGACTAATACATTTTTTATTTCAGTGAATAATCTGTGTGCCCACATGCACTGGAAGAAACAGAGATCTGAATATTTCTGTCGCTACTCCTCTAGGTTAGGGTTTCTCAAATTATTTTTATCTGTGGTCTACTTTTGCAACGTTAAATATCACAGAGAGTATCGATTCCCCAACCTCCAATTTATCATCACAAGAAATGACTAAAATTAGTGAAAGTGGTGGCAATGCTTTTGAGGCAATATGAACAAATGAATAGGTTTCAATGACATTTGCACATATTACTTTTTGAGTAAAACCTTTTTTCTTTGTCATCATCATTTAAATTTTAAATTGTGTAAGCCATGGTCAGTTTCACCATTCTCACCTTGTTCACACAGTTGCTGACAAAGCTGCTTATCTGACAAGTCTGAACTCTGCTGACCTGCTCAAATCCCTCTGCTATCCCAGAGTCAAGGTCGGCAATGAGTTCGTCACCAAAGGCCAGACTGTGCAGCAGGTAAACATGACTTAAACTCTCTGATTTATTTGAACCGCAAGTGACTCAGGAGTTCATCACTGTTTTCAATTTAAAAAACTAAACTATCACTCCTATTGAAGGTGTACAATGCGGTGGGTGCTCTGGCCAAAGCCATCTACGAGAAGATGTTCCTATGGATGGTCACCCGCATCAACCAGCAGCTGGACACCAAGCAGCCCAGGCAGTACTTCATCGGGGTCTTGGACATTGCTGGCTTCGAGATCTTTGATGTGAGTTGTGAACTGACAGAAGATTAGTAAGTGCAAATCCTCAGTCATTTTATCAATCTTGTTAGAGCATACAAGATCACTTTTACAAAATGTACCTTACAAAATGTTCAAATGTAATTCCTACTGAAAAGACTCTTTGAAAAGATATGAAAAGTAAATAGGTATAAATA
Source organism: Macaca nemestrina (assembly GCF_043159975.1). NCBI lineage: Eukaryota > Metazoa > Chordata > Mammalia > Primates > Cercopithecidae > Macaca > Macaca nemestrina. The sequence continues at coordinate 10,668,901 of NC_092141.1, read as the reverse complement.
GGAAAAGAGAAAATTCTATTCTTTTCAGTCTAGAAGTCTCAAAAGTTGATTCCTGAGAGGTTAAAATAGTCAAAATCTATCCTGGATCCAAGCAGATGAGCATAAAAACACCTTTTTAAAATTACTCTAAGGGAATATTTTAGAATCCTCATTTAACAGTATTTTGCCTAGTATGCATGATCTCATGCAGTTACTTGGAAAACAAGTATTCAAAGAATCAATTCTACTTTGTTTAGAATTATGTACTAGGAAAACAATCTGAAGGTTTATAATTTAATAAACCAAAATGCTTTAAATTCATAAGAAAATACTAATAGATACTCTGTAGATAGAATACTTAAGTTATGAGTAATTTCCTATATTTATCTTGTCCTGTAGTTCAACAGCCTGGAGCAGCTGTGCATCAACTTCACCAACGAGAAACTGCAACAGTTTTTCAACCACCACATGTTCGTGCTGGAGCAGGAGGAGTACAAGAAGGAAGGTATCGAGTGGGAGTTCATTGACTTCGGGATGGACCTGGCTGCCTGCATCGAGCTCATTGAGAAGGTTCATATGACTTTTCTAGCTTTCAAAACATGAAAACCAAATTGCTTGCCTTTCTGTGCTTAATCACACTCCCTGTTCTCAAAGAACAAGCAGTGCTGTTTCCTGACACACTCGTATATTCTGATTGGATATGAGGTATGTCCCAAGCGATCTGTTATTAATAAGTAGAGCAGTTTGTAGAAAAATGATTCTCACTCACACACACATGGATTCGCATTTATCCCTCTAAAAACTTAATTCTCTCTTTTATTCTTACATGATTTCATGCATATGGGAGAAAGGGATGAAATTACAGCTATTCCTCTGGGTTGTGTAATTAACCCTGGTGCACCCATGACAGTGTATTGTGCAGGTATCATCATCCCTCATGTGTAACAAGGCAGGCTCTGTCAACATGTCTTAAAGATCGGAAGGTTAGTCCTTCAACTCTTGCAGTCATTAAGTCTTTCTCCATTCATGATAACTACTGAGTAAACACCAAACCTCTGTATCACTTACCTAGAAAATGGGCCCTGAATTCTCCATTATTAAGGGGGTGGAGCAATAGTTACATCAGATCTAGATATGTTAACACTCATCAAGCAATCGTTAAACACTTCCAAAAGTATCTTGGGAGCTTGTCATGTACTTGTTGATATCAATAAAGTGTATGTGTGAACCCCACCCTAAGCAGTGGGAAGGGAAGAGTAAATGCAATCGCCACCCCGGAAAACTTAAAATACTCAGGTTAAAATTCACAAAAATATGAAAGGTAAGAGCTTAACAGAAGACTAGGTCTGCGTAATTTGGGGAAAAGATATGTTAATTTGGTGATATAATATCTCTACTATTCATGAAAACTTTATGGTCCTCAGAAAAGGCATTTATTTTATTCTCTAGTATTTCAGTTTCTGTATCACCGAAATACTCTTAGGGATACAATTTGTGAATTTGTTAAATCATCAATGTTGAATTTTCTTTCACTCTTTCCTATCAAATACATTAAGAAAAAAGCCAAACTCTTAGAAAGCAAAACCAAATTACTATCATTTAACTCCACAGTGGTGGAGAACATAGGCTAAAGTACAGAATTTTAATGATACAACATAAGATGCACTTTTCCCCTAGGAATGGATCATTTTTAGTCCTTACACATAATCTCTCTTCCCTTCATACTTCTGTCACCTCTAGATTCGAGGTAAAGGAAGTTATATTGTCAGTAGGAAAGAAAGTAGTCAGATATATACATTTATGGAATAAAGAATTCAATTTTGAAGTGATGTTTTCAGAATCTGGTTTTATACACTGAACATAAAGTGTGCCAAATGGTTCAGATGTTTTTTTTTTTTTTTAACTGAGTCTTTCTAGCAAGCATATTTCCCATATGTTCTGGGTACATAATGATTACTTTACATGTCATGCCTGTTTAATTTATCATTCAAAGTCTTCTTTTGAAACACTGTATTTTCAGTTTTCCATCAACCACATGGAGCATAACGTTCTGAGGGGCTCATGATATATCATCCCTTTTTTCCTGTTCTTAGCCTATGGGCATCTTCTCCATCCTGGAAGAGGAGTGCATGTTCCCCAAGGCAACAGATACCTCCTTCAAGAACAAGCTGTATGACCAGCATCTTGGAAAATCCAACAACTTCCAGAAGCCCAAGCCTGCCAAAGGCAAGCCTGAGGCTCACTTCTCGCTGGTGCACTACGCCGGCACCGTGGACTACAACATTGTCGGCTGGCTTGACAAGAACAAGGACCCCCTGAACGAGACTGTGGTGGGGCTGTACCAGAAGTCTGCAATGAAGACTCTGGCTTTCCTCTTCTCTGGGGCACAAACTGCCGAATCAGGTCATGTTTAATAGCATTAATATGTTACAAGAGTACAAAATAGATAAACACTGTTCAACAGAGACATATGTGGTTACAGCAAAACCTAACACGAAAACACTGGCCAATAGGCGCCTAATGAAAGAAAGTGTATTTAATAACTGCGGTACAGTTTTACAGGCATAGACTTTCAGAGCTAAGTGACACTGGATCATTTAGCCCACAGCCTGATTTCATTGATGAGAAAACACGAATCTCAGACAGGTTAAGTGATTTGCTCAGGATCATAAAACTAATGTGTATCATTTTAATAGTATTGGTTCTTTCAAGGTTCTCCAGCTAGGCTGGAGATAAGGAAATCCTTTGTCAGGGCCCTAGTGCTTGCGGAACTGAAGTTCTGTTCTCTTAAGTGCCCTAACACCAGATGTGCAAGTAACACCATAGAAACACAGGCAAATGGGAGCCAGGATTTCCCTGCAGGCGAGCAGAGGCTCACCTACCTGGGACCAAGTGTGCAACTCTGCCTGTTCTCTGAGTGATACCTGCACACACGAGGCATTACTACTCTGTCTCCTTGGCCCTTCCTTCAGAGAACAGACATTGCTGACTTGGAGTAGGAGAGTCCCATCCCCTACCCACATCTACCCTTTACACTCGCAATTCTTTTGTCGTTGGTTTTTTCCTGAATGCCTATCACGTGAGACAAATCTATGATTCTCTTAATCTACAATTGAGGGAGGAGAGATATGGAAAGAATAGGAATGATGCGAGTGAATGAGAGCAAATTTAAATTCTAAAGGGGATTTTGGCAGTCCTGATGTCTATGGATAGTACTTGAAAGGCTGTGGCAAATAACTTTAATTTTTCCACTTTGTTTTTTAGAGGGTGGTGGTGGAAAGAAAGGTGGCAAGAAGAAGGGTTCTTCTTTCCAGACAGTGTCAGCTCTTTTCAGGGTACAGTATATTCTTGAATTACAGATAAATACTTTCATTAAAAAACTAAAGTATCAAAACAGAAAATTTTTTTAAAGATATCTGTGGTGAAAGTGAATAAAGTAGTACAGTATATTTTTTAGTAGACTACTAAAGGTTTTGTAAACTTTTTAAATGCCTTAGGGAAAAAATTAACAACAACAAAAAAACAAACTATGTATCTCTTCACATCAATCTTTATGATACGTGAACCACTGCCCCTGAGTCCTACATCCAAGAGATCTGGTATTGCACAAATTTCACATGAAATCAAACCTTCTTTTAAAAATAACCACTGTATTCAATTACATCTCCTTCACGTGACAAAAATCTCAATACAAAGTTCCTCTGACTGGTGGTGCTTGAGAATAACAAACTGAAATGAACTGATTTTGTGTAATCCGTAATTTCCTACCTATGCTCCATATATGTGATTCCTCTCTGTTATGAAAATTTGTTTTTCCTTGAGACAGCTCATTAAAATGTGAAATGAAAGACAAACATTGATAGGGACTGTCATGTAGATGCAACTAGAAATGAGTATAAAACTTTTCATATGGTTCCACAGGAGAATTTGAATAAGCTGATGACCAACTTGAGGAGCACTCACCCCCACTTTGTGCGGTGCATCATCCCCAATGAAACTAAAACTCCTGGTAAGACATTTCTGATATCCAGACAAGCTCCAGCGTGTGTGCAATAGACCAGGAAGTATGGCATGTGGATTCATTCTTTTAGGTGCCATGGAGCATGAGCTTGTCCTGCACCAGCTGAGGTGTAACGGGGTGCTGGAAGGCATCCGCATCTGTAGGAAAGGATTCCCAAGCAGAATCCTTTATGCAGACTTCAAACAGAGGTTTGTGTCTCATTATTTTTCCCTTTCAATGTCTTAGTCTACATCAAAATCACTGTATAATTCAAACATTTTAAAACTTTTCTTTGAAAAGTGACATGCAATTATTTTAAAATTGATCATAAAAGAAAGAATCCTAGGTTTATATTATCGTAAGTTTGTCATAATATCTTTCCAAGTTTTACATAAAGCACTGTCTGACTTTTTAAATGGCATTTTGTTCACAAAAAATCTATCATCTTTTCAGTGATAGCTACCAAATGTTCCACTGGTTTTTTTTCGGTGAAGAAAAACCACATTTTTATATTCTTTTTATTCTGACAGATACAAGGTTCTAAATGCGAGTGCTATCCCAGAGGGTCAGTTCATTGACAGCAAGAAGGCTTCTGAGAAACTTCTAGGGTCTATTGACATTGACCACATCCAGTACAAATTCGGTCACACCAAGGTATCACCAGTCCAAATTTCTATCTGTCATAATTCTATCACTTTTAGACTTTCTCCTAAGTGGAAATAACATATTTAACTTGTTCTTTCATAAGGTTTTCTTTAAAGCTGGCCTGTTGGGAACTCTAGAGGAAATGCGAGATGAAAAGCTAGCTCAACTCATCACGCGCACTCAAGCCATTTGCAGAGGGTTCCTGATGAGAGTGGAGTTCAGAAAGATGATGGAGAGGAGGTGAGAGCCCACACACAAGTCTTCCTTCTCCACACTTTCATAAATGAATCCACTGCAGTCATTACTTTTGTTGAAGGATGATCACTTTCCACGTTATTCTCCATTTGCATCTTTTTTTCTTTTCCTACAGAGAGTCCATCTTCTGCATTCAGTACAACATCCGTGCTTTCATGAATGTGAAGCACTGGCCCTGGATGAAGCTGTATTTCAAGATCAAGCCCCTCCTCAAGAGTGCAGAGACAGAGAAGGAGATGGCCAACATGAAGGAAGAATTTGAGAAGACCAAAGAAGAGCTGACTAAGTCAGAGGCAAAAAGGAAAGAACTAGAAGAAAAGATGGTGACGCTAATGCAAGAGAAAAATGACTTACAACTCCAAGTTCAAGCTGTAAGTATTATACATTGCACAGTTCAGCCACATCTTATTGTTTTTAATGTTTTAAAATGAATGGTTTCTACTGAAACATTTGTTCTGATTGTTTGCTGTTCAAAAACACCAAGACTCGGGCATAAAGAAGCAATAGATGCAAAGTCACATATTATGCTGCACATGTTCATATGTGCATTCATGCATGGTTTGCTCATCAGTGAGCAAGATCATAAAAATATCAATAGACATTTTCCTTTCTTTATGGAACCTTCTCTCAGATCAGATTATTCTTTCTTTAGTATATTTTTGTGCATAAAAGAGAAGTTACGTTGTTTTTACCAGGGCAGAGAAATGGCTAAATTAATCCCCTCTTAAATGTGAGAAAACTGAGTCCTACAATGAATGAGTGACTTTTCCAAAGTTGCAAAGGTTAGTATAGAGGCAGATTTTTGTCAAATTTCCCTGATTTGGACTTCCACACATGAATATCTGAAGGAAATTTGTTATTATACTTGATCAGTAGATGACAATATTAACATTTTGTCCGTTTCATTTTAAAAGTTAGGAACTTGTATACATGTTGACCAAACTGGCAGTCACTGAAGTTTCCACCTTTTAATAAATAATTGTGTGCTTGTAGATATAGCTCAGACAAATGAAAATGCTTAATTTCTCCCTGTAGGAAGCAGATGCCTTGTCTGATGCAGAGGAAAGATGTGATCAGTTGATTAAAACCAAAATCCAACTTGAGGCCAAAATCAAAGAGGTGACTGAAAGAGCTGAGGATGAGGAAGAGATCAATGCTGAGCTGACAGCCAAGAAGAGGAAACTGGAGGATGAATGTTCAGAACTCAAGAAAGACATTGATGACCTTGAGCTGACACTGGCCAAGGTTGAGAAGGAGAAACATGCCACAGAGAACAAGGTACAAATCATGATCCATTTTAGAATATTTATAAGTACCTTGATACTGAAGTATTTTAATTAAAAATTTAATCTGAAGATGATTGAATATGAAAAATACCACTGTCATAACTATGTCATCTCTTTAGTCTTCACCACCTCAATCTACTTACTTGACCTTTGCCTCATATTTTTTCAGCCATTATAGGCCTGTGTTACCTTCTGGTTCTCATTTTCCATCTCAGGCTGACATTATCCTAAGATACTACAGTATCATGTTTTTCATCAAGATAATAGGTTGTCATTGACATTCCAGTCATCTGTTCAAATCTAAAGGTGAAAAACCTCACAGAAGAGATGGCAGGCCTGGATGAAAACATTGCAAAGCTGACCAAGGAGAAGAAGGCTCTCCAGGAGGCCCATCAGCAGACCCTGGATGACCTGCAGGTGGAGGAGGACAAAGTCAACACTCTGACCAAAGCTAAAACCAAGCTAGAACAGCAAGTGGATGATGTAAGTGTGAAAAAGAAAATGTTTCCCCTTGCGATGAACTAAACAACTGTGACACAAAACCAGCACTGATGCTCGTAAGCCTTTAACGCTTGGTCTGTGAATAAAGTTCTTGTGCTATTTGTTGTATCTTTAAACTTTTTTCTTATGTATCTTTGAAGGCTACTAGCATAGGGTTCAGTGCTTAAGAGCTGAAATAAATAAAATGTATTATAAATTTAGCTTGAAGGATCTCTGGAACAAGAAAAGAAACTTCGCATGGACTTAGAAAGAGCCAAAAGAAAACTGGAGGGTGACCTAAAATTGGCCCAAGAATCCACAATGGATATAGAAAATGATAAACAGCAACTTGATGAGAAACTCAAAAAGTAAGTATGGTATAATTCAGCTATAACCTGCTTGTTGTATGTCAATGCAAATGAAACATACGCTAAAAAGATCTCCAAAACATTACATCATGACATATGGAAAAAAATAATGACATCTTTGACCTTTTTATTTAATTAAACTAATACATTATTAACCTGTCAAATATTGTACTACTCACTCCTTCAACACCAGTAGTATAAAAAAAAACTTAGATTATACATAGAAAAGAAGATTGGTAAGAGAACTGATTATAAGCTAATGTACTGCTCTTCTAATAGGAAAGAGTTTGAAATGAGCAATCTGCAAGGCAAGATTGAAGATGAACAAGCCCTTGCAATGCAGCTACAAAAGAAGATCAAAGAGTTACAGGTAAGTTATAACCTCCACCTTTTCTGAGCATTACAGGAAACAGAATTGACATAAATTCACATTAATGTGGACATATCACAACCAGGCCCGCATCGAGGAGCTGGAGGAAGAAATCGAGGCAGAGCGGGCCTCCCGAGCCAAAGCAGAGAAGCAGCGCTCTGACCTCTCCCGGGAACTGGAGGAGATCAGCGAGAGGCTGGAAGAAGCCGGTGGGGCCACTTCCGCCCAGATTGAGATGAACAAGAAGCGGGAGGCTGAGTTCCAGAAAATGCGCAGGGACCTGGAAGAGTCCACCCTGCAGCATGAAGCCACGGCAGCTGCTCTACGGAAGAAGCATGCAGACAGTGTGGCTGAGCTTGGGGAGCAGATTGACAACCTTCAGCGCGTCAAGCAGAAGCTGGAGAAGGAAAAGAGTGAGCTGAAGATGGAGATCGATGACCTTGCTAGTAACATGGAGACCGTCTCCAAAGCCAAGGTCTTCATTAACTTGTGCCCTTTTCATCTTTATTTGCAATAATTCAAAATGACCAAGTTTATATATGACTATTTTTAGCCAAATTACATAAACATTAGATGTCATCTAAAGCTTAAACTTACTCCTAGTACACATTATTGTATTGAATCACTTAAGTTCTCTTAACTTCTTTGTAGAAACACTTTAACCTTTGATACTATTACCATGACAAAAATATATAATTTAAAAAAGGTTTATCTAAAAACCATATTCTACATGATGCAGAATTTAAATGATGTTCACACTTTCAAAGAGAATATAATTTTGACAATCATGTGTTCATTATTTAGCCAAATTAAATGCCTTTACTACTGTATAGCCACCATGCAAGATTGATAGAAAAGTAAATAAAAATCAACCTCTTTCCACAGGTAGTTACAGATCTCTAAATCCCAGCCTCTGGAATAAAAATGTACTGTCTCTTCCTGTTTTCTACTCTCACCCCAGGGAAACTTCGAGAAAATGTGCCGCACCCTAGAGGACCAGCTTAGTCAAATAAAAACAAAGGAAGAGGAGCAACAACGCTTAATAAATGAGTTGTCAGCCCAGAAGGCACGTTTACACACAGAATCAGGTCAGTAAATAAATAACATCAGCCTTCAGAGAGGTGAGGAATGAAAGGCAAGCCTTTACCTATCAAATACAAGTACTTTCTCAAGCTCTGTACGTTCATTTATCACGTCTTACATATTCCTCCATCTTTTTGTTATGAGACAGTAAAATGCAATGATTCTAAGCTACAATTGAGGGAAAAAATTAAGCTCCCTGGGCTCAGGAGATTTTTGTTGCCTCAGCATTACTCAAAAAGTCTCGAATTCTAAAATATCAAAGAAAACTCACACATTTTTTAAAAAGCAAGAAATAACCTTCTCAACAGCACTGAAAATCTTGAGGGTTTTTTTCATCATATGAAATAAGAGGGTTACAATGTTATTCCATTCTTTAAATTATTGTTTACCTAGACAACAGAACTAAATCATTGATGTTTTGTCTTCCACAGGTGAGTTTTCGCGACAGCTAGATGAAAAAGATGCTATGGTTTCTCAGCTATCCCGAGGCAAACAAGCATTTACACAACAGATTGAAGAACTAAAGAGGCAGCTAGAAGAGGAGATGAAGGTGAGAATTCTCCAGCTGATACTTTCAATCACTTGAATTGTGCAACATAACACACTATTGAACTTTGCACAGAGAATTTCAATGATCAGAAGATAAACTTGTATCACATACTTTTTGGTTGGTCTAGGCCAAGAGCACTCTGGCCCATGCCTTGCAGTCAGCCCGCCATGACTGTGACCTGCTGCGGGAACAGTATGAGGAGGAGCAGGAAGCCAAGGCTGAGCTGCAGAGGGGAATGTCCAAGGCCAACAGTGAGGTTGCCCAGTGGAGGACCAAATACGAGACGGACGCCATCCAGCGCACAGAGGAGCTGGAAGAGGCCAAGTATAGGCTTTTAGTGCGGGGCAACGGGCTGGGGAGCAGGAAGAAATAAAAGTGAAGGCAGTGAAGGAAAAATAGAAGAAAGAGAATATTCCAGGCATGGGGAGGAGAGATGAAAGACTTCAGCATATTTTATTATACGGTGGTGGATTCCACCATATTCTTCTTCTTAAAGTCCACTGTATATCCACTGGAGAATGGAATGAGACCAGATCCTTCTACCCATTCTGGTCCAGAGCATCTTAAATTTCTTTCCACAAAGATGGATTATTAATTATCAGAATATCCTTTATGAATTAAATAGAATTAGTATCTTTCAATAGAAGGAAAAATTGAGACATTGAGACTATCTGGTAAATTATTATGAGTATTACAATGAACAATAATCAGTTTTTCCTTACCTGGAGTATTGGATGTTTAGATTAAGGTTGTCATATGCTGTCATTATTTCAATTAACAACCTATATCGATGAATGTATTCACTAATTACACATACTGTTTGTGGACTACAGGTCATGAGATTTACACATTTACACATAGAAGGAAAAAAAAGCATTATATTCCTAGTGAAGGAAGCCTTTCTAAATTTAATTTATCTCAGTAGTTGTTAGAATTAAACAGAATGAAAGAGTTTAGCAAGCATTTCCAGAGGGAGTTCTAGATAAGAGTGTGGGCTGGGAAAGGTCATGAATTGCGTAGGTTAGTGAAAAGAGTAGTAGATAAGATTTTGGAGGAAATTTGGGAAATGCAGTAATGCAGTAATACTTATTATCGGAGGCCACCAAACCCAGAAAGTTACTGATTCATTGTATGACCTTGAACATATCACTCTGGGCTGCTGTTTCCTCATCTGCAAAAGAAAGAGACCCATACTAGAAAATGCTTAAAGATACTATTCAATGCTAACCATTCCTTGGTGATATGCCTCCTGTTCATGATTGCCATTTCTTCCTCAAAGTAAATAAAACTCAGCCCTTTTCCACAAGTAGTTACAGATCTCTAAATCCCAGGCTTCAAAAGAGAAATGTATTGTCTCTTCCTGTTTTCTACTTCTCACCCCAGGCAAACTTCAAGAAAATGTGCCACACCTTGGAGGACCAGCTTAGTGAAATAAAAACAAAGAAAGAGGAGCAAATTTTCACATTGTCCACTCAGCTCTAGTGCTAACTTATATTCTCTCTCTCTCTCTCTTTCTTTCTCTCTCTCTCTCTCTCTCTCTCTCTCACACACACACACACACACACACACACACACACGTGCTTTGTAAACATGTTTGGCAGTACCTGAGATGGATAACAATAAGAACTCAACAGGAAACCAGAATTCTAAGAGAGTGAAAATATTTAGAAAAATTCAACAACTACTTGTAGACAACTCTTGGGGAAATATGCTTTCCTAGTCAGCAGCTTTATAAAGGGCACTGTGGTGACTCTGAATCTGCTCTTGGTCACTCATACTGACCCAATTTTCAGGAAGAAGCTGGCCCAGCGTCTGCAGGATGCTGAAGAACATGTAGAAGCTGTGAATTCCAAATGTGCTTCTCTTGAAAAGACAAAGCAGAGGCTACAGAACGAAGTAGAGGACCTCATGATTGATGTGGAACGATCTAATGCTGCTTGCATAGCTCTCGATAAGAAGCAAAGAAACTTTGACAAGGTGGTCCACAGTACCAGCTCCCCGGGGGGAAACTGACATCATTCTTGGTTTCAAAGGCTTATTTTCTATATACTTCCAGATTCTGGCAGAATGGAAACAGAAGTATGAGGAAACTCAAGCTGAACTTGAGGCCTCCCAGAAGGAGTCCCGTTCTCTCAGCACTGAGCTATTCAAGGTGAAGAATGCCTATGAGGAATCCCTGGATCATCTTGAAACTCTAAAGCGAGAGAATAAGAATTTACAACGTGAGTCATTGCAATCGTTCTATTTCAAAAATGGTAGGGAGATATCTTTTCAATTTTTCTTTCTACTGAACTGAAATTTGGTACTTTATTATTATAGAGGAGATTTCTGACCTGACAGAGTACATTGCAGAGGGTGGAAAGCATATCCATGAACTGGAGAAAGTAAAGAAACAACTTGATCATGAGAAGAGTGAACTACAGGCTTCCCTAGAGGAAGCAGAGGTATATTTTTCATTTGCTTAGCTCTGCATTATAAATAAATTGAAAATTAATAGCAACTGAGATCTCTATCATGTTGCAAATCTTTAGGGGATAACACATATAATTCAGTGAAAAATACTGAATTGTACCTTGAGAATGCAGAGCTAATAGGATACATTAAGACGTATGATAGTTTGTGGGTTTTGTAATGCCTTCTTGGAGAAATTATCATAATGTGAAAGAAATAAAAAGCTCTTTAGGTAACCTAAATAAATGTTGCTTTTATTAAGGCATCTCTTGAGCATGAAGAAGGCAAAATTCTTCGCATTCAACTTGAGCTAAATCAGGTGAAATCTGAGATTGACCGAAGAATTGCTGAAAAAGATGAAGAACTCGATCAGCTAAAGAGGAACCACCTCAGAGTTGTGGAGTCAATGCAGAGTACACTGGATGCTGAGATCAGGAGCAGAAATGATGCTCTGAGGATCAAGAAGAAGATGGAGGGAGATCTTAATGAAATGGAAATCCAGCTGAACCATGCCAACCGCCAGGCTGCTGAGGCACTAAGGAATCTTAGAAACACACAAGCAATACTGAAGGTATGTATGCTGGGGAAAATACACATAGTGTTGTACAGTCTCAGTGGCATTGTGTAACTCAAATTTTCAAGTTTTATGAGGACTATGTGTCATAAATCACCTAAGCATCATGGTAATCAGTTCAAAATTATACGCACAAAACTGAAAAAGAGCTTAATTCTGAAAGGCCCAGGATAGATTTTGCTTTGTTATCTGCAGAAAGCACTGTGGTGAGGGGTAGGGAGACAGAGGAAGTGATGAAAGAGTTTGGCTACATGCCACTGCTTAAATCACTTCATTAATCTGGGCTTCAATTGCTTAATATGTAAAATAACACCATTGGACTAACTGAAGTCTAAGGATACTTTCCTGATCCAAAATTTCATAGAGCTAGCCATGGTATTTTTTAATGATTCAGGGTCTAAAATAATAAAACATCATGCTCTTTTGAGTAGAACTGCAACCCTCAGCTACAAAGAATTTATCATTAAAGGTACTTGCAGATTGTTCCTATCTAATCGTACTCTAAGTCATTAAGATCAAAGAGTGTACATGACCATAAGTTTGCACTTGCTTTAAGTGGAGCATAAGTAAGAGGCTTTTTTCTCTTTTTTCTTTCTGGGTAGGACACTCAGCTACATTTGGATGATGCCATCAGAGGCCAAGATGACCTTAAGGAACAACTGGCAATGGTTGAGCGCAGAGCTAACCTGATGCAGGCTGAAGTTGAAGAGCTCAGGGCATCCCTGGAACAGACTGAGAGGAGCAGGAAAATGGCAGAACGAGAGCTTCTGGATGCCAGTGAGCGTGTGCAACTTCTGCACACTCAGGTGAGGTTCAAGACTATGGTTTAGCAAATGTACTCCCTGAAGCTGAAGACAATTTGAGAAGGTAAGCTTGTTTATAAAGCAAAACATAATCTTGGCAGGTGCCCCTTCCTGGAGCTCTAGAAAATGTAGAGGGTGCTGTAAGGATTTACTGGGACCTAGCTGGTTCACGAGTATATTTATGGGCTGGCATAATCATGTTGATTTGAAATAATCTGGAATTCTAGAAACTTTTATTAAAAAAGCACAGAAGACCACCTACAAATAAACATACACACAATATTTGTAGCTGTCTTGTCTTATGCAACTCTAAGCTACAAAAAGATAGGCAAATCAAATAGAGGAGAAAAACAAAAAGCCACCAAATGATATTTATGTATCACATATGCACAGAATGCTAACCTCATGGGATACAAAGAGAAGCTCTTCAGTTCAGATTCATGGAGGCCATTATTAATACTAGTTAGGATTTGTTGTATATAGTGAATGTGTTAAATAAATGGTGGTATATCCTCACAATGGCTAATATGTAACCACTCTAGTATGCATTTATTGCCATGGGAAGATGTTTACGGTATAGTAAGCTAAAAAAGCAACTTAAAAATAATATAGGATGTGTGATCTTTTTTCCCATATAAACATACAGGAAGCATCCAGAAAGATAAATAAAAAGTTTATCCTTTATCTCTGGTGAGAGCACAGTGATTATTTTTTGTCTCTTGTCTGCTAATTTGTATGTTCTACTATCTTTTACAATAAATATTACTGTATACTTCAGAAAGTTGCACTATATAGACATAACTATTATAGAAGTGTTAAAATCACATGCTTTATATAAATTTAAAATCAAATTAATATGCAACCTTTTTCTTATTAACAGCATCTGAAGTTGACTATTCCAAATACTGTCAACTTGCCAAAAACAGAAGGGATTCTTGGTTCATTTTTATCCCAACAAGACTACTATTTATGCATTTGTAATATGGAGCCAACCAACATGAGTTAACAGCTAAGAATTAAGGATTCATTTTAAATGAGCTGTGGTGTGGTGCTGCATGGCACAGCACTTTGAGTTTTGTGGGTTGTGTTTCATGTTTACAGATGGCAATTGGTAATAGTTGAATGTGTTTGATATCAGAAATTAGATTTTACCTAGAATAATTTAGAAGTGTGATTAATAATAGAGATATATATAGAAAGGAGAAAAGGCATAAACTTAGAACTATCTTCTAACTTGGTTTTTATTCTAAACATTTCTTATGATCAATAATTTATGCCTGTATACACTAGGTAAAATGACAATGTGAATTGCTATAATTTAATGTGCTTCTCTTCTCTTTCATTAATTTGAAACAGAACACCAGCCTGATCAACACCAAGAAGAAGCTGGAAACAGACATTTCCCAAATCCAGGGAGAGATGGAGGATATCATCCAGGAAGCCCGCAATGCAGAGGAGAAGGCCAAGAAGGCCATCACTGATGTAAGCAAGATGAGCATTTGTCTTACTGACACATGCCTGCTGCCTGCTATCACCAGAATTCATTATTTTCATGATTTATTTGCTAACTAGGCCGCCATGATGGCTGAGGAGCTGAAGAAGGAGCAGGACACCAGCGCCCACCTGGAGCGGATGAAGAAGAACATGGAGCAGACGGTGAAGGACCTGCAGCACCGTCTAGACGAGGCTGAGCAGCTGGCCCTGAAGGGCGGGAAGAAGCAGATCCAGAAACTGGAGGCCAGGGTGGGTCTCCACAACTTCACTCAATTCCTAGCCTACTCATGTGGCCAGTTATAGCCAAACTGGTGACTGTCTTTGTTCCCTTCCAGGTGAGAGAGCTTGAAAGTGAGGTGGAAAGTGAACAGAAGCGCAATGTTGAGGCTGTCAAGGGTCTTCGCAAACATGAGAGAAGAGTGAAGGAACTCACTTACCAGGTGACCACTGTTTTCACATCTTCCAGGCCTACAGCTTTCAAGAAAATAATGAGTTGTTTTAAGATAATGGCACTATCTATTTGCCCCCTCTTTCAGACTGAGGAGGACCGCAAGAATGTTCTTAGGCTGCAGGACTTGGTGGACAAATTGCAAATCAAAGTCAAAGCTTACAAGAGACAAGCTGAAGAGGCTGTGAGTATCTCCACAGTGGAAATGAAAGGTTCAGATGCAGATCCAGGTTTTGTGGGGCCGAAAGTTTATAGAATTTAGGGGGCTTTCTTTAAATTGGGAATGCATAATTAGGTATAAACATGAATATTTAGAATGAGAAAAATGAACCATAAATTACTGGAGCCTTAGCGATTTGAGCTTATTTCTTCCGAGACCTGTTTAAGCAATTTTCCAGACAGGTTAACATAGAAATGTTTCTTGGTTGCAAGCCACTTCCCTCCCTATCTAGAACATTCTACAGCCCCCAACTCATATGGATTTGTGCAAATGAGGGTATGAATTCTAAGCCTCATTTAACTTCATGATAAATCCATCTTGGAACTTTTGTTTTTCAATTTGGCTGCAGTTATCTTTTTCATTCTGTTAATTCTGAAACCTTCCTTAGGGTTCTTGGCACCAAATGCCACTACCGCACCTATTTTTTAAAGTTTGTTTTTTAGAAACAAGATTGAATTCAGATCCCTGCTACTTTGTTCTTCTGGTTATCATTGCAGCCTCTTCAGTTTTCCAGAAAGAGAGTCAAGTGAGAAAGAGACTTGAGGAGGGTCATAAGCACATTCATTTACATAGGCAAGTTTGTGGGATGCATTGCTCTCAAATAACTATGTTACTAAAGAATAAGGCTTTTTTCTTTTTCTTTTTCTTTCTTTTTTTCTTGAGACAGAGTTTCGCTCTTGTTGCCCAGGCTGGAGTGCAATGGTGCAATCTCAGCTCACTGCAATCTCTGCCTCCTGGGTCCAAGAGATTCTCCTTCCTCAGCCTCCTGAGTAGCTGGAATTACAGGCATGCACCACTACGCCGGGCTAATTTTAGTAAAGACAGGGTTTCACCATGTTGGCCAGGTTGGTCTCAAACTCCTGACCTGAGGTGATCCACTGGCCTCGGTCTCCCAGAGTGCTGGGATTACGGGTGTGAGCCACCACGCCTGGACAACAGACCCTTTTTCTTTCTCATTCATGAGGCAAATACTGAAGTAACAAAAGCAATAACAATCAGAAAATGTCCAATTTTCTTGTTATCTCAAATGTATCTCTGTTCTCAGGAGGAACAATCCAATGTCAACCTTGCCAAGTTCCGCAAGCTCCAGCACGAGCTGGAGGAGGCCGAGGAACGGGCTGACATTGCTGAGTCCCAAGTCAACAAGCTGAGAATGAAGAGTCGGGAGGTTCACACAAAAGTCATAAGTGAAGAGTAATTCATTCTAATGGAAGAAAATGTGGCCAAAGAAATGCACAAAATGTGAAGTTCTTTGTCACTGTCCTGTATATCAAGGAAATAAAATCTTTAGATAATTTTGCATCTAAAAATACATTTGTCCCTTAATTATAAGCTCTTTGTGCCATTAGAACTAATGCCTTTATTCAACATTTGTGGAGCTCCTACTATGTGCAATCAGAGATGACAACAAAAATGAATGTGGGCAGTGAACTCAACTTTAATAGAAGGTAAATGAAATAAAGTATTCTGAGGAGACATGAAGGTGACAAATGCACTCTCAATTCCATTCAACCAAGTTTACTGAGTATCAACTATATGTCTGGTACAGAAATGGACATCAAAGATATGACAGTTATCCTTCTTTGAGGAGTTCATTCCAGAGTGGAAAATGGCAATTCAAACAGATACACGCTGTATGTATGTCCAACATACATACTCTGACATAAGTGTTAAAAACAAGTGTGGCAATAACATAGAGTGAGCTGCTAACTTTGGAAATCCAGAGAGGCTTCTCGAAGGAGACTATGAGCTAGTTCCTAAAAGATGACCAGACAGTTATTAGGTGAAAGAGAAAAAAAATATGTGATCATTCAAAGAAAAGAAAACAAGCATGAGATTTCAGCATAGTTTTAGCATAGGCTTCATGAGCAAAGGGGAGCAGATGAGGCCAGATACGGAAGTTAAGGCCTGGCTGTGAAGGGTATGGCCTCATATGTAGTGCTAAGGAATAAGGACACACATCGAACTGGTCCAATTTCTTGAAGAGTAGAGTTGACACAATTATGGCAGCAGTATGGAGGAATGAGTAAGGTGGGAAAGATCAAAGCCTGCAAAGACTATTTAGGAGGCTATTAAATGGTCAAAATTAGAGATGATAGTGATGGAAATGAACAAGAATGCAGAATGAATGCACAGTTCTAACAGTATAAAGAAAGGGCTTGAAAGAACGGAAGAAGTTAAACAGTTTCACAGCATTCAAACCTCCCAGTTACTTTTGGTTACAGATTTTATTTCCCTTTGGAATAAATTATTTTTCTCTGAACTTTCTCCTTCCCCAAGAAAAACAGACAGAACTTTTTAGATAAATCTTTTTGTTGACCTTCTAATTCTACATACAGTTTTGCTTACTTATTAGGAATACGTCACCTACGCCATGATGAAGATGAAGTTCTGCTTACTGTATGTAGAATTAGAAGGCCAACAGAAATACTTATCCAAAAAGTTCTGTCCATTTTTGCTCCAGAAAAGGAGTCTGACTTTTCTCAGTATCTTGTATATTTTAAGGAGGAACCATAAAGGAAATTTAATTCTTAATTTCAGAAAGAATATGACCCAAATTTTATCATAACCATTGCCATAGTGTTCTTCTCTTTGATATTTTCTTAAAATTTAATATTTTGCTTCTTCCAAAAATAAGAGAATACCGATCTATTCTTTTATAGTGGTGCTGTCTTTTCAAAGTTAGGCTTTTCTAATGGAGGGGCTGCTTTGGGAACTTTCCTTCCCCAGTGTGGGAATCCTAACTAGCAGTGAGAAGCTTGCTTCATAAGAGGAGAATTTTAAAGGGGTAGAAAATAATTATTAGGAATACTTCACCTAGGCCATGATGAAGACTAATGAAACATCCTCCCTACAGCAGGCATTTATTATCGCTTTTTAATTAAGCTCTGGAGAGTTAATCTACTGACCTCAAAAGCACTGAGCAATTGCTTTATTATTCTGACTCCCAACTTAAATAATTGCTTATGTAGAGAGTCGAGAGTGTATTCTATTACATATGGGTCAATTATTATGGGTTTCCTGATTAAAGGAGCAAGCACATAGAGTCACAGTTATTCTGGTTAATATTTTTCCTCATTTTCCTCAGACCAGCTGATTTAGACTTACTTCCTTATCTACTACAATAAAGCCACACATAATAATCTAGGACAGCTTATAGCACTCTTCGTCTTTCCTTTAATTGATACGAGGTATTACTGAGACTTGGTGACTGTTTCTAACCTAGTGCTGCTGGATCTGAGAACCCAAACAGGATGCATGCAAGGAGAAGGCAGAGGCTGTCTCCAAGAACACACAAGTCTGAATTAGGACCAAGACAGGTAGTTTAAGTTCAATTCCTACCTGATTGTAACACTAACACTTAGTCTGACAGAAAGAAATGGAGGCTGGAAAAAGACTGAAACGTTAAAAAAAAAAAAAAAAAAGCAAGGGACTTCTTCTCTAACTTACAGATAAAACTATTTAAAGCACACACAGAGAACTAGGCAAAGATGACCATACCCTAGTGTTTTTGGTACGTCAAGCATCATGACGCTAATAAAACCCCCTAAGAATCTGTAACAAGGCCAATCCCTTTTTTTCTCTCTGTTCTGAGAACTTAAAAACCATGGTTACCAGAAACAAATTCTGTGACTAACACTGGAAATATCATAAATCTTCTTCTTTCCACTCCATTCACAAGTGTTCAAATAACCAAACAGGTATTAAGAATAGAAGAAATCTCAGGATCCTTCTACTCCAGAGCATTACCTCTTCTATCTATCTTATATCCCAATCTCCTATTAGAGTCTGAATTCTTGGGACCCTAAAGGATGGTCATTTTATTTAATCTCTTTTTTTTCTCTTTTTTTTGAGATGGAGTCAAGCTCTGTCGACCAGGCCAGAGTGCAGTGGCGTGATCTGGGCTCACTGCAAGCTCTGCCTCCTGGGTTCACGCCATTCTCCTGCCTCAGCCTCCCAAGTAGTTGGGACTATAGGTGCCCAACACCATGCCCGGCTATTTTTTTTTTTTTTTTTTTTTTTTTGTATTTTTAGTAGAGACGGGGTTTCACCATGTTAGCCAGGATGGTCTAGATCTCCTGACCTTGTGATCCACCTGCCTCGGCCTCCCACAGTGCTGGGATTATAGCCGTGAGCCACCACGCCTGGCCTGGGCTTGTTTTTTCATCCATGACATTAGGAGGCTGAGCTAAAACTAATCTCTAAAATATAATCTAAATGTTTTTTATTCCAAGTTAGATAGCACTGGAAGTAATAACGATATAATTATAATATCTTACATCTATAGAACCCTTTGCTTCATTTGTAAAATGCTTTTTTATGTGTAATTTGCCAGTCACTGGGTTCTCACAACCATGTGAGATAAACAGAATCCTTTTGGAAACTGAGGTACACAGAAGATTGTGCTTTGTCAAAAGTTGTATGACTAATAGATGGGAAAGCCAGACCTGGGGCATGATCATCTAACTCTTCCTTCTGGAAGTAATACACTGTTCTGAGTTCCACCATACCCTGACAAGCAAAAGATTCTGATTGACATTCTTCTCTTACAAATAAGGTCAGTCATCTGTCATTTCACCAGAGCAGAGGCTCTTCACCCAGATATCCATGTGGCTTGCTCCTTAATGTCTTCAGGATTCTGGTCAAATTACACCTTATTAGAGAAACCTTCCCTGGCCACCCAGTATAAAAAAAACAACCATTTCTCTCTACCCTGCCACTTATGCTTCTTATCTCCTTGATTTGCTTCATATCTGTCCATGGCACCACTTAAATATTAATTTACTTGTTTAACATCTGTCTCCTTCTGCTAAAATGTAAGTTCCATAAGGGCAGGGACTTTGTTATGCTCACTGTTGAATATCTGATGAACATTGCCTGACATGTAATGGGTGCTCAATAAATATCTGTGGGATGAATGAATAATAAGAACTTAATGTGTACCAAGCACAGTGCTAGGCATCTTACACATATTATCCATAAGTACATCCTAAAGCGGTGTATATTTTAACATCTTTTCCTCAGTAATTGATAGAACTACAAAAAAAAAATCTATAAAGAGTCTTCCACTTCCAGGAACATAGAGTATTTGTACTTTTCCCTATTCCTCTCATTACGTACAACAAAAAACTCTGGGCATTATACATAAAACTTACATAAGAGGTTCTGAAAGATGGAGAAAAGACGGAAAAGCCGGGGACCTGATAGGGTTTCGCTGTGTCCCCACCCAAATCTCATATTGAATTGTAGTTCCCATAATCCCCATGTGCCATGGGAGGGAGGTAATTGAATCATGGGGGTGGTTACTCCCATGCTGCTGTTCTCGTGATACTGTGGGTTCTCATGAGATCTGATGGTTTTATAAGGGGGTTTTCCTCCTTTTGCTTAGCACTTATCCCTGCTGTCACCATGTGAAGAAGGACGTGTTTGCTTCCCCTTCTGCCACAAGTTTCTTGAGGGAAAAATGGTTTCCTGGACTGGGTCCAGGGGCCCCTGCTGTGTGCAGGGTTGGAACTTGGTGCCCAGCGTTCCAGTCACTCCAGCCATAGCTAAAAGGTGCCAAAGGACAGCTCAGGATGTTGCTTCAGAGGGTGCAAGCCCTAGCCCTGCAGAAATGTGAGTCAATTAAACCTCTTTCCTTTATAAATTACCCAGTCTTGGATATGTCTTTATCAGCAGCATGAGGATGAAGTAATACAGGACCTCAGGACCCAAGGAATGACATAAATTCCCTGAGTTTTCTTTTTGACTTATATGCCCCAGACTTGGAACTGAAGAAGCAGACAATACAAAAACACAAGTGGATGAAGATTTTAAAAGCCCCAACAAAGGCCTTTCTCTCTAGCCAGAGGAAAAAGAAACAGGCAGCCTAGCAAGACAGAAAACTTAGACAATAGCTTTTTAGACAATAGCTTCTCCAGTGGAATCAAACAAGAGAGAATAAGACTGTGACCCCTCCCCACCCCCAGCAAAAGACGAGTGGAAAGCCTATACTTCTGCCTTTATGAGGCTATGATTAGATGCCCAGCACTTGCACTAGAGGGTGATGATGCCAACCAAGCAGGAAAATGGAATTTTCATCCCTGCTGGTCAGTAATGCCCTCCTACCGCATATCAGTAGTGACAACACTGGGATCTTTGACTCCCACACACGGGGAGTAACAAGGCACCCCTTGTCCTTCCCACCATTAAAGGAGGCCTAGAGGAAAGTCAGCACTTTCACTGTTGCTCAATGGTAATGAGCTTACCCCCATGCAACAGTAGTGAAAAAATACTCCCCATTCAAGTGCTAACAGAAGGGAAACTGGACTTTCAACTCTATCTGGGAACGGTAAGGTGGCATCACCAGCCCCCCTTCACTTACTTCCTGTATTAGTCTGTTCTCACACTGCTAATAAAGACATACCCAAGACTGGTTAATTTATAAAGGAAAGAGGTTTAATTGACTCACAGTTCCACTGGCTGGGGAGGCCTCACAATCATGGCAGAAGGCAAATGAGGAGCAAAGTCATGTCCTACATGGCAGCAGGCAAGAGAGCTTGTGCAGGGGGACTCCCATTTATAAAACCACCAGATCTTGTGAGATTTACTCACTACCATGAGAACAGTATAGGGGAAACCGACCCCATGATTCAATTATCTCCACGTGGCCCTGCCCTTGACATGTGGGGATTATTACAATTCATAGTGGGATTTCAATGGGGACACAGCCAAACCACATCCCTTCCCTTATTAGAGAAGTGTAACAGAAAGCCAATTCAAGGGTTTAAATAAGATCCAGATTCCAAGAACATAATACAAAAATGCCCAAGTTTCAACTGAAAATCACTCATTATACCAAGAAACTCTCACACTGAATGAAAAGAAGATAAATGAGTTAAAAAAGCCAAAACCAAGATGATAGAGATGTTAAATTACCTGACAAAGATTTTAGAACAGACATAATAAAAGTGCTTCAAAGAGCAACTATGAACATGCTTGAAACAAATGAAGAAAGAGAAAGCCTCAGGAAATAAAAAGAAGACGTTAAAAAAGTAGAAATTTTACAAGAGAAAAATACAATAACTGAATTAAAAAGCTCAGTGGATGGGCTCAACAGGAAAATGGAGAGGACAGAGAAATCAGTGAGTAGGAATAAGAATAATTGAAGTAATCCAACCTGAACAACTGAAAGCAGTAGATGAAAAAATAGTAGACAGAGCCTTAAAACAAAAGACCTAACATTCATGTTATCAGAGTGCTGGAAAAAGAGGGTGGGGCTGAAAAGTACTTAAAAAATAATGGCTGAAAACTTACAAATTTGTTAGGAAACATAAACCTACAGATTCAAGAAACAGTTTATCTATACAGGATAAACTCAAAGAAATCGACACCAAGGCATATCATTAACTTCTAAATACTAAAAATAAAGCAAAATCTTGGAAGCAGCCAGAGAAAAATGACATCTTACCTATAGGAGAAAAACAGTTTAGATGACAGGGGATTTCTCATCAGAAATCATGAAGGACAGAAATAAATAGTACAATATTTTTCAGTAGTTGAAAAAAAATGTCAATTCAGAATCTTATGTCCAGCAAAAATAAGCTCCAGGAATGAAAGGGAGATCAAGACATTCTTAGATTAGGACTATTTTAAGTCTTAGACCTAAGTCTTAGATCAAGACTATGAAAATTGTCATAGCCTAAAATAATGGCTAAAGGAAAGTCTCTAAGCAGAAAGGAAAAAAGTGAATAAAGAAACCTTAGAACATCAAAGAGGAAAAAATATGATAAGCAAAAATAAAAGTAGGTAGAAAAGATTTTCTGTTCTTGAGTTTCATAAATTATGTTTGATGATTGAAACAAAAATTGTATCACCTTCTGGTGTGGTTCTAAAAATATACAGAGGAAATGTTTAAGACAGTTACAAACTGGGAGGATAAAAGGACTTACAGGGAGGTAAAATTTATATGTTTCACTTGAACTGATAACATGACAACAGAAGACAGTGATGAGACACACATAATGTAATACCTAAAGCAAACTACTAAAAATGACATACAAAGAAACACACACACACATACACACACGTGTGCTATAGGGAGGATTTACTTCCAGCATGACAGTGTGAGGAGCTCCACTGATCCTCTTCCCACTGAAATAGGTGAAAATTATTTTAAACAAAACAACATTTAAAGTCTTTGAAAATAAATGGTCCTAAAGAAACAGAAAAGGAAAAAACAGAAAAGGAAAAAACATCTATCAAGAGAATCTATGCAAATTCAGTAAGAAGGGTAACGTTCTGTGGTACTGAACCAAAATCACTTCTTGCCTCTTACCATCCCAGCACAGAGAGGTGGGACTCCACTCCAGATTGCTACAGCCAACTGCAGGATTTCCTCTTCCTCAAGCTCCCAGTCAGAGGGCTTTCTTTCTAGAAAGCGCAAAACATTGGTCTTTTTCCTTCAGCCTCCAGCTACCTGTCTCTGAGGCTAAGACCTGAGCAAGTGTGATTGAAAGGTTTAGGCTCTCTTTTCTGCCCAGCTACCACTCAAGGAACAGAGGCTCTACCCTAGATGCTGAGAACATTAGGGCCCTGATCACCCTTGACCTGACTTATGAGGTGGAGGTTCTACACAAGGAGAGACAAGCCAAGAGGACCTTAGGCTGCTGCTCATCCCCACCAAGTGCTCAGTTCCCAGAATGGAGGTGTCAATCAGATGGAAGATTAAAATTGTCCCCACCACCAGCTCGAAAGCCCTGGCTCAGATTTTGCCTTAGGGGAGAAGTCGGTCATAAAACAGAGCTCCTAATCTTTGCCCAAAGGAACTGATTTCATTTGCAACAGAAGACAGAGAAATTAAAACCCAAGTTCACTTTCAAGAACAGGGCACATTGTGCTAAAAACAAATTGCCATGAAATTAAATATATAGGCTAAACTGCATGCCAGCTAGTGTTTAGGAGAGAACCACGTAATAAGATGTCTGGGAGAAGTCTCCCTGGGATCAAAACAAATATCAAACACTGACCTCAGAAATTATGTTTTCAAAGGAGATAGAATTTGATTGGATTCATTCACAGAGCAATTTGTGCCCAAAGGAATTATTAAAATCAATAAAGCTATCAGCCACCTAGTAGTGGAGTTTGACATCTGGGTGTGGTCAGAGAAAGAGAGGAAGAGACCCTCCCAAAACCACTGTCAACACAGGGTGGCTGTGGGCATACCAAAGCTGCACCTCCCTGAGGAGCAATTTCAGAAGCTTTAAACTGTGGGTGGGAAACAAACTTCACTGAAATAAACCAGCCAGTTAAAAACAAATAAGCACAAGAATAAGCTCCATTGTTTGGTAACACAGGAGCGTGACTCTAATTAACAACAATATATTGTATATTTCAAAATAGCTAGAATTAAAAAAATGGAAATGTTCCCAATGCAAAGAAATGATAAATATTTGAGGTGATGGATGTCCTAAATACCTTGACTTGATCATCACACAGTGTATTCATGTATCAAAATATCACGTGTACCCCAAAAATATGTACAAATATTATGTACTAATTTTTAAAATAATTAAAATTTTTAAAAATAAAGAAATTGTTTAATAACAAATAAGTAAGAAAATAAAACTGACAATCCCTGGAGAGGACAACACTACCCAAGGTTGCTACAATACATTATCTGAAATGTCCAGTTTCCAACAAAAAATTATGATACATGCAAAGAAATAAGAAAGTATGATCCATACACTGAAAAAATCAGACAACAGAAACTGCTTGTGACAGCAATCAATGTTGAATTTAACAGAAAAATACATCAAAGTAGTTATCATAAACATTTTCACAGAAATAAAGAGAACATGATGAAAGACGTAAAGGAAGGCATAATGACAATATCACATCAAATAATGACTATCAATAAAAACGTAGAAATTATTTTAACAAAACAGAATTGTGGAGTTGAAAATACAATAAGTGAAATTTAAAAATTCACTAGAGGAGCCCAACAGGAAATTTAAACTGGAAGAAGAAAGAATAAGTGAACTTGAAGACAGATTGATAAAGCTTATGAAAGCCAAAGAACAGAGAGGGAAAAAAGAATAATAAAAAATGAAAAGAGCCTCAAAGGAATGTAGAACACAATTAAGTACACTGATATATACACAGTGAGAATATCAGAAGGAGAGGACAAAGAGAAAGGAGCAGAAAAAACATTCAAATGTATAATGGATGAAAACTCCCTGAATTTATCAATTATCTATACATCCAGGTAACTCAATGAACACCAAGTAGGATACATGCAAATAGTTCTATAGATACATCATAGTAAAAATGCTGAAAATTAAAGACAAGGAGAAAATCTTGAAAGCAGTGAGAGAAAAATGACTCATTACTTACAAGAGAACAGTATGATTAACAGCTGACTTCTCAGCCGAAATAATAGAGGCCAGGAGAAATAACATATTCAAAGTGGTCAAAGATAAATAAATAAATAAATAAATAAATAAATAAATAAATACCATCAACCAAAAAATCTTATATCCAGCAAACCTATCTTTCAAAAGCGAAGGTGAAATAAACACTTTCCCAGATAAAAACTGAGAGTATTTGCTCATAGCAAACCTGCTTGATAAGAAATACTAAAGAAAATTCTTCAAGCTGACAGCGAGTAACTCCAGACAGCAATTCATATCCACACAAAAAAAGGAGTACCAGAAAATCTAAGTATGCAATTATAAAACAGTAGAAATTCACATTTTTTTCTCCTTTCTTCTCTTAACTGACTTAAAAAAGCAGTTGTATAAAATAATACAGATACATTGCATGGTTGGGCCTGTAACATAAAGAAATGTAATATATGTGTAACATGCCAACACAGCATAAAGGAGTTTTGTGGGAACAAAGCTGTACTGGGCTAAGGAAATGACTATAAATAGTAAAATAATAACTTTAACAATGTACTGTTGGGTTTGTAACATTAAAAGCTATAGGGAACAGTAATAGGCCAAAAATGGGGAAAAATGGAATAGAGTTATAGAGGAGTAACTTTTCTATATGTCACTAGAATAAAACTAGTATAAATCTGAAACTCATTCTGTTAAGTTAAGGTTTACAGTATACGGTAAACTCTAGGGTATCTATTAAAAATACAGTGAAAGGAGTGGGCATGGTGGCTCGTGCCTGTAATCCCAGCATGTTAGAAGGCCAAAGTGGGAGGGTTGCTGAAAGTCGGGAGTTCAAGACCAGCATAGGAAATAAAGTGAGAACCCATCTCTATAGAAAAATTTAAAAATAAAATAAAAATATAGTGAGAGAATTACTAAAAAGTTAAAATGCTGCATTAGAAAATATTCAATGCAAAATGAAGCAAGAAGACAGAAAAGAGGAACAAAAAAAGGCATGGGACATATAGGAAATAATTACAACTATACCAATAAAGCACTAAATGTGAATCAATATGAATGTGAATTAAGCAGTCCAATCAAAAGTCAGAGATTGTCATAATGTATAAAAATATATAGTCAAACTATGTGCTGTCTACGGAAGCCACAAATATAAGTAAAAAGATGGAAAAATACATTATCTTGCAAACAGGAACCATAATAAAATGGAATGGCTATACTGATAGGAGACAAAACAGACTTAAAAAAAAAGTTACAAGAGATAAAGAGAGACATTTTATAATGAAAAAATAATAAAAGGATAAGCTCATCAGGAAGACATAACACTTACACATATATTTGCACCTAATAGCAGAGGCACCAAAACACATGAAGCAAAAACTGACAGAAATAAAGGGAGAAACTGACAATTCCACAATAATGATTGAAGATGTCAATACCCCACTTTCAATAATGGATGTAACAATTAATGAAGATCAATAAGAAAAAATGGAAGACTTGGAAAACACTATAAACCAAATAGACCTAACAGATATCCATAGAACACGCCACCCAGTAACAACAGAATATACATCCTTCTCAAGTTCAAATGTAACATTCTCCAGGACAGACCACATGCTAGGCTATAAAACAAACTTCAATAAACTTAGAAGGATAGACATGATACAAAGTATGTTCTCTGACCACAATGGAATGAAGTTAGAAATCAATACTAGGAAAAAATTTGAGATAATCACAGATTTGTGGAAATTAAACAACACACTCCTAAATAATCATGTGTCAAAGAAAAAACCAAAAGGGAAACCAGAAAGTACTTCGAGATTAATGAATATGAAGATACAATATACAAAAACATATGGGATGCAGCTAAAGCAGTGCTTACAGAGAACTTTATAGCTGTAAATGCCTATATAAAGAGAAAAGAAAGAGTTCAAATAATAACCTAATTTTCTACCTAAGGCACAGCGGGTGGGAAAAACAAATGAAATCTAAGGTAAGCAGAAGAAAGGACATAATACAGACTAGAGGAGAAATTAATGAAATCGAGAATAGAAAAACAACATAGAAAATTATAGTCCAATATCCCTAATAGATGCAAAAATCCTTAACAAAAATTTGGCAAATCAAATCCAACAATGTCTAACAATACAGTCATGTGTTGCTTACCAATGGGGATATGTTCTGAAATATGCATCATTAGACAATTTCCTCATTGTACAAATATCACAGAGTGTACTTACACAAACCCAGACAGTATGGCCAACTACACACCTAGCCTGTTGCTCCTAGGCTACAAACCTGGACAGTGTGTTACTGTGCAGAATTCTGTAGGTAACTGTAGCGGAATGGTAGGTATTTGTGTATCTAAACATGTCTAAATATAGAAAAGGCACAGTAAAAATACAGTATTACAATCTTATGGGACCACCATCATATATGCAGTCCCTTGTCAACCAAAATGTCATTACGCAGTGCAAGACTATATATGAAAACAATATTAACAACAATAATAATAATAATAAATCATGAGCAAATGGAATTTATCACAAGAATGCAAGGTAGGTTTAATATTCAAAAATCACTCACAGAATAAAAAAGAAAATCATATAGCTATCTCAACAGATGCAGTAAAGCATTTGACAATATCCAATACCCATCCATGAAAAAAAAACCTCTCAGCAAACAAGCAATAAAAGAAAACTTTCTCAATCTAGTAAGAGGCACCTACAAATAAAGCACAGCTAAGATACCTTGCTTAATAATAAAACAGTAAACACTTTCTGTTAAAAAATGAACTAAAAGAGAGAGGAGAGAGAGAGACACCATGTTCTTGGACTGGAAGACTCAATATTGTAAATCTGTCAGTTTTCCACAAATTGATCTACAGTTTTAATGTAACCCTAATCAAAATCCTATCAAGCTTTATTTTTCAGTAGAAGTTGGCAATTTGATATTAAAATGCATATAAGAATATAAAGTACCTACAGTAGCCAAAGCAGTCTTGAAAAATAAGTAGTACAAAATTGGAGAACTTACCCAACAGATGTTAAAATTTATTACAAAGTTACAGTAATTAAGATAGTGTGGTATTAGTGTAAGGGTAGAAAAATACATGAATGGAACAGAATAGAGAAGAATGGAGAGTCTGGAAATAGATCCAGTATGTATGTAGTGGACTTTTTACTAAGTTGCTAATGCAATTCAATGTGGAAAGAAAAGTCTCTGCAACAAATGATGATGGATCAATTAGACATCTGTATGGAAAAAATAATAACTCATATATAATAATTAATTCAAGGTAAATAACAGATTTAAATGTAAATCCTAAATTTATACATCTCCTAGAAGAAAATATAGGAGAACACCTTTGTAATCTCATGCAAAATTCTTTAAACAGAACACAGCAAGCACTAAATATAAAAGAAAAAATGATAAACTGGTCTTCTTCAAAGTTAAAGCTACTGCTCGTGAGCTGAGATCCGGCCACTGCACTCCAGCCTGGGTGACAGCGTGAGACTCCGTCTCAAAAAAAAAAAAAAAAAAAGCTACTGCTCATCAATTTTGTGTTAAGAACACAAAAGGCAAGCCACCAACTAGAAAAAACAGATGCAATACATATACTGCACAAATAACTTATAAAGAACACAAACAAAACAGTATTTTAAAAAAATAATCCAACAAAAATGGGCAAAAGACAGATATTTCATAAAGAGAATACATGAAAGCCTAGTAATAAAACTAAAAGTTGCTCAATATCATTGGCCTAGGGACACAGATGTTAAAACCACAAAGAGATTCCACTACAAACCAACAAGAATGGCTAAATTTATAAAGACTAACGATGCTGAGCAACCACATTGCTTATATATGACTAGCCAAGATCTAAAACAGTAGAGTTACTAGACACCCACCTCTTGATCCAACAATTTCACTCCTTGCTATTTAACTGAAAGAAATGAAAGATATGTCTATAAAAAGATAAGAAATATATACCAGCAAGAGAACAGATGAATAAAATATGGTATATCCTCACAATGGAATACTACTCACCAATAAAAAGAAATGAACTACTGATACATGCAAGAATGTGGATTAATCTAAGTAACATTCCTCTTTGGCATGAGTCATATGAAAGGTCAGTTGTTTCGTTGGGTTGAAGAGAATATAATTACAGAGTTTTAGAAAAGGTAGAGATGTCTTAAAGGGGCTGTAATTCATCTGCTTTTACTCACTGGAGAGAGAAAATAGAGGAACTCTTAGCGCAGAGGGAATCTTAGGAACTGTAAGCTAATTTCTGGCAAGGACTCTTAGAGCAGAAGGGTCATTAGATACAGTAACTTAATGTTCACCCTCGGCTTAACTGTAAGTGGATACTAGCAGAAGAGCAAGGACAAGGGATACAAGCCAGACCTTGGAAGAGCCTTTACTCTAAGTTAAAATAAATGAGTTGTCACACAAGAATGGTGGAAGAGATATCTGTACATTATAGAAGGGATGAAATATATCAATAATTAGGCTTTAGCAAAATGTATCTCACAGTTTAGTATTCTTATATATGTTACCTATAAAAACTCTTTACTTCATTGTTTATTGCTATTTTAAATAAGGTTTTCAATTTTCAGTATACCTCAAAGAGAACCAGTGGAAAATGCATTATGCTGATCCAAATCTCAGATTAAGGCGAGTTTCAAGTTTCAACCACTGACCACATCATCAGAGCAACACCACTTAACAGGTGGCCACTTAATTAAATTACAAAGAAACTGAATTGACAGTTGTTTCCAAAATTTTGCTATTAGAAGAAATGTTAACTGCAGTCTTGAGCATCTGTCCTATTTCAGTGTGCTTCTGTAGGAAAGAAAGTGAGAAGCGAAATCACTGCAATTTTAAATTTCAAAAGGTACAACAAATCGCCCTGGAAATTTACACCTTTACTCACAACGTATGAGAACATTCACCTCTCCACACCACCATTTGATACCATCGTTTTTTTTTTTTTTTTTTTTTTTTTTTGTCAACTTGATGGGTAAAATACACTAGTTCTTTGTTATTTTATTTTGTACCTCTTGAGATTGAGCATGTTTTCATGTTTATTAGCCATATGTACTACATCTTCCATAAATTGTCTATTTCTATTTTTTGGCTATTTTTTTTTCTACTTGCTTGTATCTCCCTTTCTTTTCGATTTGAAGGAGATGTGTGTGTGCGTGTGTGTGTGTGTGTCTGTGTGTGTCTGCCGAATATAACTTCTTTGTTAAGTTGCTAATAGTTTATCCAAGCCTGCCACTTGTCTTTCAATTTGTTTGTGTAGATTTTTTTAATCATTGAGAAGTTTTAAATTTTGATGTCGTCAAATGTCTGATCTTTTTGCCTCATTAAAGATCTCCCCCTACTCTGACAGTATCCATATATTCTCCTACAATTTCTTCAATACTTCTTTGTTTTTATGCCTAAGATGTTAATTCATCTAGAACTTATTTTTATAAATGGTGTCTGCCAAGGAAGTAATTTAATTTTTTTCCAAATAGTAAGTCTCCATTTTAACTCACTGAATTGTTCTTCCTTTCCTCTAGTGAATCAGAAATGCACCTTTATCCTATACTAACTAAGTTAGTAAAGTTAGTATCCTTTTACTAACTTGCTATATATACAAGAGACCATTTCTAGACTATATTATGTTCTACTGTTATAGTTATCTACATTAATTATATATTGTTTTAATCCCAAATTTTAAAAACGTGTTTTGATGTCAGGTAGGATGGCTTGTTAATTCATTGTGGGGTAAAAGCTTTCTATTCCTGGAAACTTGCTTTCTTTTGCTTAGAACTCCACTACTACAATTCTCCATCCAGAATGGACGCAGTATCTTTTGTCTGCTACTTCCCAGTCTGGCCATTTCTTATAATATCCAACATCCATTCCTGGAAAACAAACCAATAAAAACAAACCAACTAAACAACAACTTATGTGGAATAACAGCATTATTCATAAAAGCCAAAAACTAGGAAGGATTCAAATGTCCATCAACTGGTGAATGGATAAACAAAATGTGGTACTTCTATACAATGGACTACCACATATACATTCATAAAAAGAAATGAATTACTGACACATAACATAGATGAAATTCAAAAAATTGAATTTCTTACTAGGATATGAACACACAACAACCAAACACACTCACAAAAGATAAAAAGATAAAATCTGCCACCCCAACACCCAACTTTCTATACCTGGAAGTTTAAAAAACAAAACAGTTTGGGAGTTGAAATGAAAATGCTAAGGGAAAGAAGCCAGACACAAAAAATTGCCTATTATAGGATTTCATTTCTATACAATTTCTAAAAAAAGGCAAAATTATAGAGACAAAAAGCAGATCAGTGGTTCCCCAGGATTTGGAGTTGAATGGGAATTAACATCAAATGGGCAAAAGGAAACTTTTTGGATTGATGAAAGTATTCTAAAACTAGATTGTGGTGATAACTGCACAACTATATAAGTTTACTAAAATTCATTGAACTGTATACTTAAAATGGATGACATTTAAGGTATGTAAAATTCTACCTAAATAAAGATGTTTAAAAAAAAACAAAACCCTGATCTATGAACAAAGACACAAAAGTAATGTCAACTAACTCTACAATGAGATATAAGACAGGTGACAGTCACTATTCATCATGCAATCAATCAATCGATCAGTAAACTATAGCCAAAAACTGGGAACAACCCAAAAATCTGTCTGCAGTAGAATGAATAAATAAATTATCATATTATCATACAATGTAATACTGTACACAATGAATAAAAAACACAATTACATGCAACTTCATGGAAAAATCTCACAACAATAATTTTGGGCAAAAGAAGTAAGATAGATACTAAAGAATAAATTCAGCTGTATTCGCATGAAGTTCAAAACCAGCCAAACCAAACTAGGGACGCATATACAAATTTTAAAACATTAAAAAATGTGGATAATTATCATAAAAATAAATTCATAGTAACCTTTGAAGGAAGGAAAATATGAGTTATAATACAGAAGATCATGTGAGTTTTGTGGGGTATTGGATACTATTTGAATTGTTTTATTACTTACATCCACACACACAAACACAATCACAGGAACCACAACCCTCATTCCCATTGGGCGTACTAGGATGTGAACACACCACAACCACACACACTCACAAAAGACAAAAATAATAAATAGCTAGATGAAATCCGTCTGCCCAACACCCAAATTTATACACCTGGAAGTTTAAAAAACAAAATGCTTTAAATAATTTGGGAGTTGAAATGAGAACCAAAACGAATATAAGGAAATAAAGCATTGATAAAACTAAAAGCAGAAAATAATAAATTAGACAATAAAAGCTATTCAGTAAAACTAAGTGAAAAAGATAAAACTTTGGCAAATATGATTTAAAATAAGGACAAAATTAATATAAATAATAAAATGAAATAGATGACTAAACTGAGATTTTTTTATTATATAAAGAGATATGCATGGAAAAGATCCAAAAATATAAAAACTCACACAAAATAAGTAATTTTCTAGGAAAACAGAAATTATCCAAATGGGCCAAAAGACAAGTAGAAACTCTACAAAGATTAATCAATAATCATAAAAAGACTCAATAAGAGTAAAAAAATTATATTCCACAAAGGCTAGAGGTCAAAAGAATTCCATGGCAGAACTCTATCAAACCATCATGGAACAGATAATTCACATCTCAAACGCAATGTTATAGAAAACACAAACAAATGGGAAGCTACTCAGTTTATTTTACAAGACTAATATGATCCTAATATCAAAATGAGAAAATGATAGCACAAGAAAACTTTGACCTCGTCATATATGAACTCAGATACAAAAATTCCAATAAAAAATTAGAAAGCAGAAAGCAGCAGGGAATTAAACAATATTATATCAATAGCCTTTATTTCATGAATTCTAGGGTGGTAAGGTGAGAAAAAGCTACCATATAATTCACTCCACTGATAGGTTAGGGGAGAAAAACAGTAATCTCAACAAATATTTAAAAATTGGTAAAATCCAATCTATTATTTGTAGACATAATTCACATGTCACAAAATTCACAATTTAAAGTGTATAATTCAGTGGTTTCTATTAGATTCACAAAGTTATGCAACCATCACCATTAATTCCAGAATGTTTTCATCACCCCAAAAAGAAACTGCATGTCCATTTTCAGTCACTCCCCAACCTCTCTTCTCTCCACATCCTCTGGCAATCACTAATCCATTTTCTTTCTCTATAGATTTGCCTATTCTGGGCATTTTAGATCTACAGAATCATCAAATACAGGCCCTTTGTGTCAGGCTTCTTTCACTTAGCATAATATTTTTGAGGTTCACCCACATGGTAGCATCTAACTTCATTCCTTCTTATGGCTGAATAATATTTCATTGTAGTAATAAATTCCATTGTAGGACAAACAGGATTTCCTTACCTACCTGTTGCCTGATGGACATCTGATTGTTCTCACTTTTTGGCTAGTATAGATAATGTTACAATGAACTTTACGTACAAGTTTTTATATAAACATGTTTTCAATTCTCTCAGGCATATACCTAGAAATAGAATTATTTAACTCATTTTTATGATCAAAATGATTAGCAAACTAGATACAAAGTATACAGTAAATACGGTTGATGAAACATCAGATGCAATCCAATAAAAGTCAAGAAAAAGATAAGGATGCCCTTATCTTGCACAGGATGTGTACACAAGTATCTCAGTATTAATACTATATTAATACTATTCAACACTGTCCTAAATGTCATAGACAACGCAATAAGAGAAGGGAAAAAGACTGGGCGCAGTGGCTCACACTTGTAATCCCAGCACTTTGGGAGGCCGAGGCAAGTGGAATCATGAGGTCAGGAGATGGAGACCATCCTGGCTAACACAGTGAAACCCTGTTTCTACTAAACATACAAAAAATTAGCCAGGCGTGGTGGCGGGTGCCTGTAGTCCCAGCTACTAGGGAGGTTGAGGCAGGAGAATGGCGTGAACCCGGGAGGCAGAGCTTGCAGTGAGCCAAGATCGCACCACTGCACTCCAGCCTGGGTGACAGAGCGAGGCTCCATCTCAAAAAAAAAAAAAAAAAAAGAGAGAGAGAGAAGGGAAACAAAATAACATATAAGTGACAAGAGAAAGAAGACGCAAAATTGTGATTATTTGCTTATGACACATTGAAAATCCAAGAGCATCAAATAAATTATTAGAAGAGATAAGAGAGTTCAGCAAGAGAGCCAGATAAAAGTTAACACAGAAAAGTCAGTAACTTTCTGAAACACCATGTATCTGTTAGGGAATGTGTTTGTACGTAACAAAAAAACCCAAGTCAACAATGCCTCAAAAAATTAGTGCTTTACTTTTTTCTTCACACAATGAAATTCAGCTCACAGGTGTCAAGGCTAAGGTCTCCAAAAATCTCTTGATCTTTCTTTTAAGGCTATATAGTTCTAGCCATTACATCTGTGTTCTATGTAGGGGAAAGATAGAGAGAGGAAAGAAAAAGGTAGTATGAGCAAAGTCTACCCTCTTTTAGAAAAGAGCTTTTCTGGAAGCTCCACCCAGCAGCTTCTGCTTGCATTTCATTAACCAAAACACTGTCATATGGTTACTCTATGCTGGGAGTCTGAATAATATATAGTTTGGCATACTACTGCCACAAACAAAAGTGCAGCTCTGATTATGCAAACTTGTCTGCCACATGCCAGTAGTAACCAAGTAGAAAGTGTAATAGAAAAAATAATCCCACTCAACATATCAACAAAAAACTATAAAATTTGAAGGAATAAACCTAACAAGGAATATAAGATCTTTATGGAAAAAACTTTTAAAAATGACTAAAAAACATTTTTTAAAAGGACTTGGAATAAACAGGAAAATATATCATACTTATAAATTGAAAGACTCACTTTTGTAAAGGTATCAATTCTTATCAAATTAATCTATTATATCAATTGAATCGAAATCAAAATCCCAATAGAATTCTCCACATAACCTGAAAAACATGATTCTAAAACTCATATAGTAGAAGGTAAAAATTAACAGCACAACTTTGAATAATTAGGGAAAATTGGCCCTACTGATCATCCAAACCTATGCTATTGGCATAGAAATACAGTACAAAATATGGAATCCAGAAACAGATTACATACACACAAACACACACAGCTGGATTACAAATCTCACGATTTTTTTAAGCAATAGATTGAAAATACAGGATTACAACTCTCACTATTTTTTAAGCATTAGATTGAAAATACAGAAGAATATATGTATGACTGTGAGTTCTTGTGTTAGAGAAAGCTTTTCTTATACAATACACACAAAAAACCAAAAATACAAAAGAAAATTTTTTATAACTTTGACTACCTAAAGATGTAAAACCTCTAGAAGACTGAGATCCCACAGTAAAGATTATTATTAAATCAGGAGAAACTTTTTACAACTTGTATAAAAAAAAGAAATTATTACAATCTTAAACCTATGGAATTTTACACAGAAATTTAAAAATGTGTAATATCAAAATAATCCAGGGATAGAGGGAATGGTGAGAATATATATGAAACAAGATTGACCATGAACTGATAATTATCAGTGCTGGATGATACTAGGTTTATTATGCTACCCTCTCTAGTTTTGTATATGTTTGAAATTTTTTCATATTATTATTTATGTACCAACATGGCAAATGATCCAAGAGTGTAGAATGAAAAAAGCAAGTTTGTAAATAAACAAACTATAATACTATCTATATTTTAAACATCAATATTAGGTATTATAAATTTTCTATGGACTAATTTCCTTAGACCAGTTTTACTAATTTATATTTTCCCAGAAAATACATATGTAAATGTCCAGAAAAGGTCTACAATATTACAAACCAAACGAGTATCCATAGTTACCTTGGGAGAAAAGGGAGGTACCAGCATTGTGAATGTTCATCAAAGGGAAAATTTAGCGTAATCTCTAAGGCTTTAATTTTTATGTAATTACAGTGTAAGAGTTTATGCAACAGCATATATTTATCAAACTCATAGGCCTGGAATTGTTCTGCATCCTATCTGTGGTGGTGGCTACATGGATCAATACACGTATAAAAACTCATAGAATCATACAACAAAAGAAGTAAATTTTGTTATAAAGTTTAAAAATTTTTTAAAATACAAGCAAAAAAACCTCATAAAACTGTCACTTTAAAAGGGTGAATTTGACTCTATGTAAATTATACCTCAATATATCTGACCTTAAAAAATAGGAAAGAGTTTAATTTTTTAAAAATCATAATTTATTTAAAGAATAGGGTATAAATTACATTAGTGGTATGATACGTTAATTGTTAAAGCAGATTACAAGGCATACATGTACTATATACGCATGTATAATATGATCCCACTTATATGCCTCTATCTTATTTCTGCATTAGAGATTACAGAGACCTTTTTTACTTACCTGTATTTTTTTCTGTGATAAACACATATTATTTTCTACTAATAATATTTTTCAAGGTTAGATGAGTGGGCACTGGCCCAATGGTGGAGACTCAATGTGGAATCTCTGCTGTCTAAGCCTGGACTTCAAGAGTGAGTGTCTGCAGTGGCCCAAGGGAATGCAGTGGAGGGTTCCTTAAGGAAACGTGCTTAAGGCCCTGACAGCCGTGTGTCCCGGGTATCTGATCATTTGGCTACCACAGGCGTGCATGAAAGACTTTGCCAAATTGAATATAGCTCTTAAGAACTTACTCTGAGGCCCCATCAGGCACTGTCAAAGATTCCCTTCCCAGCACACTAGAAAGCATTCTCTACCGGCAGATTGGTCTCTGTCAAATTATTTATAGGAGATTGGTTTGCATACTCAAAATGATATGAATACTTCTAATTATATCCAAACATGACAAATGTCACTACAAACTATGCTGAGGGTTCATGTTGCCAAATGTCTTGCCCTAACAAAGAGGAGGTAGTTGCAGCATCAGCACATTAGTTCCTATATAAGCAGGACTGACCCTTGTGCCTTATCTCCACCAGAGGTAAGTGATGAGGGCCTTGGAACTCCAAAAACCCCAGGTGGGGCAAAAGGGCTGACCTCGTAGCTTTTTGTGAGCATTAAACTGCTCTCTCCATCTTAACTTTTGTCTTCATAGAACCAAGCTTTAGGGTAGGGAAACTTCAATTCTGTAACTATAGGACTGGAATTTCGGAGCATCACTAACAAGAAGCTTGTTGTTTTACAGTGTGGAACACTTCTGAACCTGCATTTTCATCTGGAACTCCAGAGGTAAGACTTGGCTTTATTAATTTATTGACGACAGAGGGGATATAGTCTAATGAAGCTGTGAACAATCCTTAACTACACACCATTTCCATGTTTTTGCAGTTATATCAGGAAAGAGTGTTTCTGAATGAGTGTTTATAAATGCTAGAAAATAACTTTTTCATAATGTCTTGTTCTCAGAGACTATCCTCATTTGAGTTCTAAGATTAAAAGACCGTTTAGAACAGAATTAGCTTTGACAGTGAGTTCTCAGCTGTGCTTAGAACTGTCCAGTGGCAATAGACTAGTCCATGCCAGTCTTCTTCTATGGCTAAGCATTGAACACTTAAGACATTTTATAGACACTTTTGAAGACCCCAGAAATATTCTTACCTAAAAATAGAAACACAAACACCGTTGTTAAAACCATTATATTTTAGCTCCCTTTGATGATTCATTATTTGTTGTTAGAAAGACTTATTATTATTTACGGAAAAGGTCTCAAGTGTTACATCCACGGGGTGTAATACCATGACTAAATTCCATGACTAATTTAAGAGGGATCCTGCCCTTCCCTAGTAACTTACTAATTGAAAATAAAGGAAAAACTCAACCAATCTAACATGTCCACATTGCAAAGGCCTATCTATTAATCAGAAGACAATGGCTTACATGCATGTGATGTACTCTTAAATTTTTTTCTCTGTTTTCTGGATAGAAAGAAAAGAACCCCATGGAATTTATGTGAGAAGAAGGGCCTTTGTGCTGAAGCTCTCATTCCTCTGTGGTTAGATCTGTTAACTGACAGCTGAAATCTCTCATGTCAAAAAAGATTTTGGAATCAAGGCAATGCTAAGTCTGTTGGGAACAAGCCAAATGACAAAAAATCCAGAGTACTAGAATGTATTACGTTCTTCTAACAAACCACTGAGAGATACAACACCAAATATCAACATAAAGATGTGAAAAATAATTATTTGCTTTATGAGAGAAAATGATCATCTTAAAAGGCAAAGGTGTTTTGATAGCTTTGAAAATATCAACCTTCATTGGAACAAGACAAACTTTCTTTTCTCATTGTGTGATTGTCCTGGCATATGGCATAGACAAACACTATGCAGAAAGAGGAGAGGGAATTAACTAATGACAGTTGCTATAAAACAATCCATCAATAGTTTTAGCTGCAGAGGTTTCATTCTAATTCAGTTGTAGGTACCCTATCCCTGAGGATCAAGATATGTGATCTGGAAAGGAAACTCACAGTCCTAAAAATGAAATCTCAAATTACAGTCTGACTCCAAACTTGTCCTTTAGACTGTGTTAGAACACTGGGGAGTGCCAGTTTGGAGGAACAGTTACAGCACAGGCTATGTTCAACAGGCCTTTCATTTCAAAGCCTAACTCACATTTGTGATTTCTGCTTTTTATTTCTCTCTCTCCCATTTCTTTCCTCCCTAGGCAGAATCCTTTGCTGAATAAATCGCAGCCATGAGTGCGAGCTCGGATGCTGAGATGGCTGTTTTTGGCGAAGCTGCTCCCTATCTTCGAAAATCGGAAAAGGAGCGGATTGAGGCCCAAAACAAGCCGTTTGATGCTAAAACATCTGTCTTTGTGGCGGAACCCAAGGAATCCTATGTGAAGAGTGCTATACAGAGCAAAGAAGGAGGGAGAGTAACTGTAAAGACTGAAGGTGGAGCAGTAAGTGAAAACAGGGAGAAAATACTCCCCATTTTATTTCTTGGTTCAAAAGTTGAAGCCTAACTTTCTGGGAATCTCCAAGCCTGTTGCCAATGCAAACACCCTTCTAGTCAGTGTAGAGACATCAGATGCGGAAGGCAAAAGGAATTCACAGCAATAACTTCATGTCTTCCCTTCCCAACTTCGCACAGGACCTCACCCCACTATGTATGGCCTTCACAATCTCCCTTCAATTCCCCACTTCCTAGTCTGAATCTCCAAATGTGAGAGAAATGAAAACAAACTCCTTCTATCAGAAGTTAAATATTTACTTAGTTAAATAATGTATTAATATCCCCATTACTTCCAAAAAACGAAGTTTCTTAATGAAAGAAAACAATAAAAATTTAGCCTATTAAAATAAGAACAAAAGGATACGAAGTGATAAATCTGGGATAAGAGAATGTGGGAGGAAAAAATATTTTAAAAAGATAGTGTCCTAGCTCATCATCGGAAACAGGTTTTCTTAACACTTAAGCTCTGAAATGAATATATTTCATGCCTTTTTAAAAAGGACATTAAATAATATAATGAGAAGTATGTACGATTATAGTTTTACACCAAAATATACAGGCAAACATAAACCCTACCTCCAACCATCAAAACAAATTGGTCTCAGCCAGGGGCAGTGGCTCATGCCTGTAATCCCAGCACTTTGGGAGGCTGAGGCGGGTGGATCGCCTGAGATCAGGAGTTCGAGACCAGCCTGGCCAAAATGGCGAAACCCCGTCTCTACTAAAAATACTAAAATTAGCTGGGCATGGTGGTGGGCGCTTGCAATCCCAGCTACTCGGGAGGCTGAGGCAGGAGAATCGCTTGAACCAGGAAGGCGGAGGTTGCAGTGAGCTGAGATTGCACCACTGCACTCCAGCCTGGGCAACAAGAGCAAAACTCTATCTCAAACAAACAAAAACGAACTGGTTTCTTGCTTACTCACCAGACTCTAACCGTCAGGGAAGACCAAGTCTTCCCTATGAACCCTCCGAAATATGACAAAATTGAGGACATGGCCATGATGACTCACCTACACGAGCCTGGAGTGCTGTACAACCTCAAAGAGCGCTACGCAGCCTGGATGATCTACGTGAGTGTCTGTAAACACCTTTTTATTTCATGTCTCTCTCTGAGTAAAAACAAGATCCAAATGATAAATGTTCTGATCTTCGCAGACCTACTCAGGCCTCTTCTGTGTCACCGTCAACCCCTACAAGTGGCTGCCGGTGTACAACCCCGAGGTGGTGGCTGCCTACAGAGGCAAAAAGCGCCAGGAGGCCCCGCCCCACATCTTCTCCATCTCTGACAATGCCTATCAGTTCATGCTGACTGGTGAGTGAGAGAGGCGTCTATTTACAGAAATGTGTAAACAGAATCTTTGCGGAATAGACAGACCTCTTCCGGGCCTCATTATATTATAATAATACATTCTAGCCACAGGCGGCTTCACTGTTTTCAAAAAACTTTCGCAGCCTTGACATCTTACGCTCTTCCCAGCAGCTACCTCCATTTTACAGATGAGTAAAGTGAAGCTCACTGAATTCACTGTCCTTCCCAAGCTAACACAGATAGTTAAGTGGAAGGCTAGCTGAAACAATTACTAGACCACTGTAAACATATTTATTGTTTTCCATATTTTTTTACTTTCCAATTTGGATAGAAAAAAATGTTCAAATAGACTTTTTAAAAATACCCAGGTTCACAGCAATCAACGAAAAGAGTTAATCAGCCACAGCTGGAAAACTTTGTGAATTCTTACATTTATTTTTGAATGACGCAGCTAATATTGCCAGCCTTTAAGGGTAGAACATGAGTAAAGAAAGCTATGATTTTCCTCTCAAAGATGTGAAGAACTTTCCTATTAAAATGAAAGGAAAAAATCTTTTCTGAGAAAAATTTTTAAATTGTATCAAAGCCTGTTACTCCTGCCTTATCAAGGTATAAACAACCAGCTTTGATATGTATTATAGGCCCAAATACAGCATTAAAACCTTTTATCTTCATACACCAAATGCACTGCCTTTGGAAATAGTTTATGTTCCTGAGTTTTCTGTTGTTCCATGGAATTTTGGAAACTAAGGTGTTTTTTCTTTCTTTTTGGTTTGTTTTTTTGCACTTGTTTTTAAATTGTTTTTTCAAGGGGGAGAAAAAAGAGGAAGGGATAAAATAGGAATCTCCCATTACAAATTGGCCATCAGATTCTACAAGGATTCTATGCCAGTAAACTGTTCTTTGGTTGTCAACAGAAGCTAACTACCTCCCAGAAATTATCCAAACGCTGGCTCGTTTCAGAGGTTTTAATGCTCAGCAGCTGCATTTACACAGCTATGTACACCGCCCCTGCCCTCCCGCCCAGCCAGTTCTCTGCTCCAAATGGTTTGGTTTGGGGCTGCTCCAAATTGAAGGTTACTTACGGCTCCCAAACATGATTTTAGTACAAAATGGTGCAGCGCTCTAGCATTTGAGCTGGTGAATGTTATTTTAGCATTGCCAAGAGACCCGAACATTGTTTTCTTATCTGTGCTCCCACTAGACGTGATATAATCTTCCACGGTTTTGCTTATACTAGAAAACAGATCTATCTGACTAGGATGCAAAATCTGCATCGGCTTCCCTGAAGAGAAGGCTAAAGTTTTCTGAAATCTGTGTCTGAAATCTACATCTAAATAACGTCCAGATTTGTATCTGTTTTCCCTGAATAGATTTTTAGGCTTTAGAATTCTCTAAAATCTATCATCTAACACTATAGAATTAGAGATTTAACAAATCAGCAAATTGATATGAATACAACGTATCAGTCACATAATCAGTGACATTTGTTTATATTATTTAGAAATGCACATAAGATTAAAAGGAAAATAAAAGCAGATGAACACAGATATTCACAGTTCCAGACCCCTTCCTTATTTAGTATTGCCAGAAGTCAAATGAGTGACACCAAAAGCTGGGAAGGGGCCAGGAGGATATCTTTGACCTTAACTAGCTATGTACTTAATATTAGAAAAGTCACTTCCTCCTTTATCGGTCTCAGTTCTTTATCCCTCAAATGTAAGGGTTGGCCTAAGCAATTTCTAAGAGCTTTTCTGACTTCAAAATTCTGTAATTCTAATTGAAGTATTTATAAATAAAATTATAAGATGTCTGGGATTTTCTTTAAAATAATTCAGTGAGATTGGGATGGCGTATAGATGATATAAAATTGGCCAAATGTTAATAACCATTGTATCTGTATGATGGGCACATGGGGATTCATTATATTATTGTCTCTACTTCTGTATATGTCTGAATTTTCTGTAACAAATGTTTTAAAAATTAAATATGTACCTTACACTCATTAGGATGTTTACTATCAAAAAATCAGAAACTAACAAGTTTTGACAAGAACTGGAGAAATTAGAACTCTTGTGCACTGTTCGTGATCATGTAAAATGATTCAGCCACTGTGGAAACAGTATGGTAGTTCCTCAACAAATTAGAAATAGAATTACAGTATGATCTAGCAATTCCACTTCTGAGTATATACCCAAAAGAACTGGAAGCAGGGTCTGGAAGAGACATTTGTACAACTATGTTAATAGTAGCATTATTTACAATAGCAAAAACATGAAGCAACCCAAGTATCCATTCACAGATGAACGGATAAGCAAAATGTATATACACGCAAGAAGATATCCTGCCTCTAAAAGGAAGGCAATTTGGACATATGCTAAAATATGAACGAACCTTGAGGGCATCATGCTGAGGGAAAGAAGCCAGTCACAAAAAAGACAAATACTCTATGATTCCTCTTATATGAGGTACCTAGAGTAGTCAAATTCACAGAGGCAGAAAGTAGAATGGTGGGTGCCAGGGAATGGGAGGAGTAGGAGATGGGGAGTTAAGAGTTTAAGGGACACAGAGTTTCATTTTGACAAGATGAAAAGAGTTATGGAGATGAAAGGTGGTGATGATTGTACAACTTTACGAATGTACTTACTGCCAGTGATCTCTACACTTAAAAATGGTTAATGGTAAATTTTACGTTATGTGTATCTTACCACAATTAAAAATTAACAAATACAAGAAGGAATAGATGATTCTTTGCTCTCATTTTCACAAATTTTACAGTGAGAAGCAAATGGCTATTTTGGAGGATAAACACAAAACCGAAACCAAAGTTGACACCTTCAAAAAGTTACAAAGAACAAGCTGTGTTTGATCTGAACTGATTCAATAATCTTCATATTAAATATGCATTTTTTAACTGATGATTTTGAATTCATTCACAGATCGAGAGAACCAGTCCATCCTGATCACGTATGTGATTTTTTTTCTTCTCTGATTTGCAAGGATTGTCTTAGATGTTGACAATGCAGGCCATAGTTCTCTGATTTCTTCTCTGATTTCCATTTGACAGCGGAGAATCTGGTGCCGGAAAGACTGTGAACACCAAGCGTGTCATCCAATACTTTGCAACAATTGCAGTTACTGGAGAGAAGAAGAAGGATGAATCTGGCAAAATGCAGGTAGGTCTGGTAGCCAGAGTCAAAGACTCTGTCAAGGCTCTCAGATATCTGGAGTTCCAGATGTGAGAACTGCTCCTTCCTTTGCAGGGGACTCTGGAAGATCAAATCATCAGCGCCAATCCCCTACTGGAGGCCTTTGGCAACGCCAAAACTGTGAGGAATGACAACTCCTCTCGCTTTGTGAGTCTCTTGGTCACAGAGGGGTCTACTCTATCCCTAACTTCCAGAGTAGCCACATCTGAATTATTATTGAATTACTGTTTCAGTTGCATCTCTCTGTGTGTTTCAGTTTTCTAATATTAAATATTCTTTTCAAGGGTAAATTCATTAGAATCCACTTTGGAACTACGGGGAAGCTGGCATCTGCTGATATAGAAACATGTGAGTAACAGGACCACTGAAAATCAAAACAGAGAGACACCTGATTTCATTTGCAGGGATATTTTGCAAACTTTGCTGCGCATGAAGCCTGTTAAAAGGGTAGTCTGCTGCCAGTACTGCCCGTAAGCTAATGCCAGGCTTACCCATAATCCACTAAGTGCTCCCTTTGTCTCAATCTCAGACTTGATTGTTCTGTAACACATCCTAGAGAAATTCCTGCCTCAGAAGCAACTATGATTTTTTTCCCAGGACAAAAGCTAGGGCTACCTATGGGTTTCCAATACATCTCTGTGGTTTGCTCCGGATCTGAGTTTTGGTAGATGTTTCCAAGGTAACCCCTCACCACAGAGTGAATCCTAGGTGATCCAAAGAAGGAGGGGATATTAGGGATCAACTGAAATAC
The DNA here is from genome assembly GCF_043159975.1 of Macaca nemestrina. Lineage (NCBI taxonomy): Eukaryota > Metazoa > Chordata > Mammalia > Primates > Cercopithecidae > Macaca > Macaca nemestrina. The sequence continues at coordinate 10,624,204 of NC_092141.1, read as the reverse complement.
AGAGGTCATGGATCCTTCATGTGAAAAATATATTTGTCCTAGAGCAGGTTAGCTTCAGTTGCTGCTCTTAGACAGTGAGAATCACAATCCATCTGCAGTTGGTCATCAAGTTTAAATCTCACTGGAGCCAAATGTAATGCCCCAAATTTGACCAAAGACGTGAGTTTCATTTACCATCTCAGAAGCATTGATACTTTTTTCTAACTCGATACCTATTTCCCTCTCCAGATCTTTTAGAAAAGTCCAGAGTTACTTTCCAGCTAAAGGCAGAAAGAAGCTACCATATTTTTTATCAGATCACTTCCAATAAGAAGCCAGATCTAATTGGTAAGAAAGAACTTAAAAGTCATAGATGGAAGTTAATATTTTATTAACAATGTCTAATGTAAAATGTATGCCCTGAATTCCGTGACCCAGAAATGCTCCTGATCACCACCAACCCATATGACTATGCCTTCGTTAGTCAGGGGGAGATCACAGTTCCCAGTATTGATGACCAAGAAGAGTTGATGGCCACTGATGTAAGTCAAACACACTAATTTTAAAAATCCATTACATATGGGAATGATAATAGCAACTTACTGTAGGTGTGGTTACCTTAGGATATGTATAAGTTATCTTATAAGTTAAGCTCTTCAGCCCTAACCTCTGTCCTATCATTTTTCCTGGTAGAGTGCCATTGACATCCTGGGCTTCACTCCTGAAGAGAAAGTGTCCATCTATAAACTCACAGGGGCTGTGATGCATTATGGGAACATGAAATTCAAGCAAAAGCAGCGTGAGGAGCAAGCTGAGCCAGATGGCACAGAAGGTACCAAAAGAAACTTTATCTGGGTTTAATGAGAGAATGTAGCAAAAAAAAAAAAAAAAAAATCCTATTTTACACTCACATCTCCTTTGTGGCTGGACTTGTGACTTGTGAAGGGCATATACACATTTACACACACTGCATGCTTTCCTCACCCCCTCCCTTCCTTACATCTCCATGTCTCCATCATTTCCATCCAGCCCAAATAAGTCACAACAAACCCCAAAAGCCACTTATAAGCACAAACTATGAGACAGAATGAGGTATAATAGTGCTCCTCGTTGGTGTTGGCAATGAAGGTGGGTATATGAGATAACTGTAGGCTGCTCTATTTCAGCACTAAATAGGAAGACCCTAGGAACGGACAACAGAGAATCTGCCCAAATTCAGGGCTGGGGAGAAAGATACCCCCAGAGTCATCTCTATGAATGTGTGTATTGTCTGTATATAAATCTATAGACAATATAGGCAGCAAGTAAGATTTAAAAAAAGGAATTGAGAAAAAAGATTATATACTCTACGTATGGAAAGAACACACAATATACAGGACCTACCACAGAAAGATAGTTATCGCTCCTTAAAGCCTCCCTGACCACCTCGAATTGACATTCTTTCTTCTTCCTCTAAATGTTTCACCAGTTACTGGTGTACCTGACATGTGACATTTATTTCCATTATAGTCACTGACAGAATTTTAGAAAGGGACTCTGTAGGGATCACCCAGTAAAATTTAATCTCCACATTTTTAGATAAAGAAACTAATCCAGCAAGGTTTAATAGGGAGGTGAAAAACTAAGATAAGAATTAAAATATTCTGACATTTACCCTCTCTAACAGTGAATATTTATATTATCCTTCCAACTACACCTAATGTGTCTTAAAAACAGGGACTATGGCTTTTACTTATAAAAAATTGCAAGACTGCAATAAACATTACATATGTTTATAGTTGATGAAAAATTTCTTTAAAACTACTTGTAATAAATCACTAAAGGTCAGTATAATCAACCAACCATTTACTGGCAACCACATGCTCTAAGGTTAGAGAACCTCATTTGGCCTTTTATAGAGTTATTTGAGCTTTTTATTTAAATAATAGGTTGAATTGGAGAAAACATGGAAAGAGTAGGTAAAAGAGGATATCCTTCACGAAACATGTCCTGAACTGTGTCTCTGCAGTTGCTGACAAGGCAGCCTATCTTCAGAGTCTGAACTCTGCAGACCTCCTCAAAGCCCTCTGCTACCCCAGGGTCAAGGTTGGCAATGAGTATGTCACCAAAGGTCAGACTGTGCAGCAGGTAAGTGCATGACCTCAATGAATTGCACACATCCCAGGCCTTCATGGCATGCCTTTAACAACACCAACAAACACTATCTGTGAAGGTGTACAACGCGGTGGGTGCTCTGGCCAAAGCCGTCTACGAGAAGATGTTCCTATGGATGGTCGCCCGCATCAACCAGCAGCTGGACACCAAGCAGCCCAGGCAGTACTTCATCGGGGTCTTGGACATTGCTGGCTTCGAGATCTTTGATGTGAGTTATCGTCATATTAATAAGAATTAAGAAGGAGGCAATTGTGGGCTTTGATGTATTATCATTATTCATTCGCATTTACAGTGTCCATATTACTTGCCTCCAACACTGCACCTAGAACAAGGGTTATCTGCAAAATAGGAGGTAACATAATGTACTACTAATAATAGCTAACACTCACTGGGCCAGCAGTGTACACTAGGGACTTCAAAATGTTACCTTATTTAATCTTCAAAACGACCCAAGGAGTAGCTAATATTCCCCCGACTTATATAGAAGAAACTGAGATGCAGGGAAATCAAAACACTGGCTAAAGATCCCACAGGTGCATAAGACAAATCCAGGACAGCAACCTAGATCTACAGCAGTTGGTCCATACACAAGCCTTCTTCATAGAGGAGAAAAGGCCCAAAGGTAGAAGCCTAGAGACAGATGAGAGTCTGTCTCTCCTCTTCCAGATTCATCTTACACAAACTATTTTACCTCCAGGGCATCAGTTCACCATCTATAAAACAAGGGAGTAAATTATTACAAAGACTCTTTTGGGTCTTCACCTGCTATACTATATCAGGTCCCTGGTTTTACACACCTGACAAGGAGGATTTGCTAAATGCCTGATATAAATAGAAGAGAAATTACCCTAACGATTTCACTTCATACATCAAGACCTTTATATTAAAGGTCTTAAGATCAGCTTTCCTTAATAATGTATCAGCCAAAGGTGAAAATGTGAACTTTATTTTGAATTGGAGAGTGGGAGTGGTAAAAGAAGTGAGGCTTACCAGTAAACTCCTTTCCCCTTTACCTTTGAATCTAAACCGTAACACAGGACCATGGTTGAACTTTTAATGTATATCCTTGTCCATGGAATCTTAGAGGAGAAAAGGTAAATTCTACCAGAACTTGTGTTCTAACATTGACATCTGGGACCCTAAACAATGCCTGGAATTCATGAGAAAGGCTCATGTGAATAATGATCTTTTTTTTCAGAGTCTCACTCTGCCGCCCAGTCTGGAGTGCAGTGGTGCGATCTCGGCTCACTGCAACCTCCGCCTCCCAGGTTCAAGCGATTTTCCTGCCTCAGCCTCCCAAGTAGCTGGGATTACAGACGCCCGCCACCATGCCCAGCTAATTTTTTCGTATTTTTAGTAGAGACAGGGTTTCACCATGTTGGCCAGGATGGTCTTGATCTCTTGACCTCATGATCCACCCACCCAGCCTCCCGAAGTGCTGGAATTACAGTTGTGAGACACCGCGCCTGGCCAATGATCATTTTTTGAAGGAATAACAGTTTGAATTGCATCTCATTACTACATTCCACATTTTTTCAATAAAAGAATTTTTTCAGTAATGAATTTTACTAGTATAAAAACTCATTTGATGTTGGAAATCTCTACTATTTTGTATAGTTCAACAGCCTGGAGCAGCTGTGCATCAACTTCACCAACGAGAAACTGCAACAGTTTTTCAACCACCACATGTTCGTGCTGGAGCAGGAGGAGTACAAGAAGGAAGGTATCGAGTGGACATTCATTGACTTCGGGATGGACCTGGCTGCCTGCATTGAGCTCATTGAGAAGGTCAGTTTGGTTTCCAAAGAAGGGCAGACTGCGAGGATTACTTTCCCAGAAATCTTAAGCAATTCTAGAAAGTATTACTGTAATCTCAAATGGTTTGTGATCTGAACAAATTGGAAAATTACTACTTAGAAATGACTTCCTCTTTTTAACTTTTACATAAGAAAGATCTGACAGTGTTTACTTTGTTTTGTTCTAACCATTCTTATTCTGATACTGGATCAAATCCAACTTTAATGCAGCACTGAAAACTCTATTTGAGATGTTCTGCTTCACTGCAACTACTATCCTCATTAGTTCTTGATCTATCTCCATTATGATCCATGATGTCCACAATAAAAATATTTTTCTATATAAAAATTAATGCACACATGATACAGTTAGTGCTTTCATGAAAGCTAATCTGTTCAAAGTCAAGAAGTCAAACTGCATATGCTACTTCATAATCTATTTTATTTATTTATTTATTTAGACAGGGTCTCACTCTGTTGCCCAGGCTGAAGTGCAGTGGTGTGATCACAGCTCACTGCAGCCTCAACCTCGAGGCTCAAGCAATCGTATCACCTCAGCCTCCCAAGTAGCTGGGACCACAGGCATGTGCTTGGCTAATTTTTGAATTTTTTGTAGAGACAGTGTTTTATCACGTTGCCCTAGCTGGTCTCGAACTCCTGAGTTCAAGCAATCCTCCTGTCTTGTCCTCCCAAATTGTTGGGATTATAGGTGTGAGCCACTGTACTCAGCCCATAATCTATTTTAAAGAAATTAAATACCCAAAATATCTTAAAGAAAGTTTGGTTGTTTATACTGTTTAATTACTGCAGAGTCAACATCGTAAGTCAGTAAGTTATTTTCATAGCAAAGAAAAACTCTGACAATAGATTTATTCACTGAATAGGAAAAAAGTGTGATAATACATAACATTTTAACATGCTGTGTTGAGGGAGTTTGTATCCAGCTATTCTTTTAATTGAAAGTAATGCTACAGATTGAATGTGAGAAGAATAGTGGAAAAGTCACTCTAGTGGTAACAAGGGACTTCTTTGAGTTGCGACCCTGGTTTATTTCAGACATATATTTAATCGGGGGTGCTCATAATTCAGTCAAATGACAGCCACCATGTCTCTTATCTTTTGAGAGAAGTTAGGCTGACACCAATGTTACTTTTCTGAATTCAGCCACTGGGCATCTTCTCCATCCTGGAAGAAGAGTGCATGTTCCCTAAGGCAACAGACACCTCCTTCAAGAACAAGCTGTATGACCAGCACCTGGGCAAGTCTGCCAACTTCCAGAAGCCCAAGGTGGTCAAAGGCAAGGCCGAGGCCCACTTCTCTCTGATTCACTATGCTGGCACTGTGGACTACAACATTACTGGCTGGCTGGACAAGAACAAGGACCCCCTGAATGACACTGTGGTTGGGTTGTACCAGAAGTCTGCAATGAAGACTCTAGCCAGTCTCTTCTCCACGTATGCGAGCGCTGAAGCAGGTACTTTCTGTGTCCTTAATCTAAATGGAACCCATTCTCACAGAATGTTATAATACATGTTCATATAAGCCTCTGGTATTCTATTCTTATTGATGGGTTTTCTTTTTACCTCAGATAGCGGCGCAAAGAAAGGTGCTAAGAAAAAGGGCTCTTCTTTCCAGACTGTGTCTGCCCTTTTCAGGGTAAAGTACAAATTTATTTTGAAATATCTACTCAGTTTCTATGAATTATCATAATTAGGGATTTAGAATACATTATGAGGGAATAAAATGTTAACAGGAACCACTTCAAATATCCGCTCTCGTTAGAGTATAGCCAAAGAAATACTACTCCTGTAGGAACGGATACTTTACCCATTATTCCTTATTATGGTTATCTAATGTATTCAGGATGGCCAAAATGTCCTTAGAAACTTTCTTATTATATAATCAAGCTGATTTCTAAAGAAGTATAGTTAAACTTCAGAGCTGTCCCTGTAGAAGGCCATATTCTTATTCTACTAATGTTGCCCTTTGAAAATGTTCCTGAGTTCCTCTTTGAGAATGAGCTTCAGATACACTCTTTATGACATCTTTCACCGAAACATATCTTTGTCCTGTGAGGTGAATTTAATTTTTCCTTACAGCTGAAAATCATCTAAAGCCAAGCCCAGTGATTTAAATGGATCATTAAGATACGAAATATCTCTTGAGATTAAAGAATAATAGTTTCACTACAAGATAATGTGATTTTCCTATGTAGCTTAAAAACTGGTTCTTATATGTGGACTAATAATGGCTTTTTAATCAAAATGTATATGGCTAAGTCTCATTCTTTATAAAACTAAAATACAGACATGACATACGACCTATGATCTAAACAAGAAAACTACTCTTGTTCTTTTTCTTTCTCACAACCAATTTGCATTATCTTACCAAATAAGACTTCTGTTTTATCAACTTGTTTTCACACATGTTTTCAAAATTAGGAACTCATATTACTTATTTTCTTCATTTCCTAATGGTTAACTGAGATGTGGAAAAAAAAAAAAAAATTCTGCCTTCTTGGCCGGGCGCAGTGGCTCACACCTGTAATCCCAGCACTTTGGGAGGCCGAGGCGGGCGGATCACGAGGTCAAGAGATCGAGACCAGCCTGGCCAATATGGTGAAACCCCGTCTTTACTAAAAATATAAAAATTAGCTGGGCGTAGTGGTGCATGCCTGTAGTCCCAGCTACTCAGGAGGCTGAGGCAGAAGAATCACTTGAACCCGGGAGGCAGAGTTTGCAGTGGACTGACATTGCACCACTTACTCCAGCCTGGGCAACCAAGTGAGATTCTGTCAAAAAAAAAAAAAAATCTGCCTTCTTAAGAGTATACCTAAGAATATTGAGAAATATTTGTATGAGTTTTCTATGGCTGATTAAAACATCATCTTCTGTCACAACTGATCACTGTATTTCTGGAATAACTCCCCCCATATGCTTCAGACAGTAAATAGTCTCAGGTACCCAACACCCACCCACCCAAGGTTATATAGTTTCACAATTTTATTTTATTTTGTTTTATTTTCGAGATGGAGTCTTGCTTCGTCACCCAGGCTGTAGTGCAGTGGAGCGATCTCGGTTCACTGCAACCTCCGCCTCCCAGGTTCAAGCAATGCTCCTGCCTCAGCCTCCTGAGTAGTTGAGATTACAGGTGCCCACCACCACACCCGGCTAATTTTTGTATTTTTAGTAGAAACGGGGTTTCACCATGTTGGCCAGGTTGGTCTCAAACTCCTGACCTCGTGATCCACCCACCTCGGCCTCCCAAAGTGCTGGGATTACAGGTGTGAGCCACCATGCCCAGCCAGTTTCACAGTTTTAGACTCTGCAAAAACCAAAACAAAACCAGAGGTTAAGAGGTCCCAGGGAATAATACACTCAAGGAAGGAAAGGCAAAAGTTAGGACAATTGCTAACTTAGGTTACCACTGTAAACTGCTACTGTGAAAATTATTAGCACTGAGAGAGACGAAGGAGACCCCACAAACAATCTCACCTATTCTCAGATAATGTCCAGAGAAACAAAAGGGATTTTATAGAGTCAGGTAGCTCATTAGTGGCATAGCAAGGCCATCACTTTTTGTCTCGTGATTCTCCGTTGAGAACCTTTCCTTGTGAATCACAAGGTTACTGAATTGCAATTTGTTTATGAGACAGATCCCTGGTGTTACAAAGGAATACCTTGGAGATGTGCATTCCTTCCAAGCACTTTGGCCTTCTTGTTATTTGGCAGGCTAGAACTCTTGAGACCCTCAAAATACAGAGCAACTGAAGCCTCACAGATGCATGCCTAGTAAAGGACTGTCTAGGTTCATTCCACATAATTACAAAAAAACGACCTGAAATAGAACTTTTTCATCAAGTCCTTTCTGTCTGGTTTTCTAGGAAAATCTAAATAAACTGATGACGAATCTGAGGAGCACACACCCTCACTTCGTACGGTGTATCATTCCCAATGAAACCAAAACTCCTGGTAAGACACAGAGAGTGAAATAACCAAACAGGCACAGGGTTGAACATCAAATGCCCAGGAATAAGTACTGTTCTATATTTTTAGGGGCAATGGAACATGAACTTGTCCTGCACCAGCTGAGGTGTAACGGGGTGCTGGAAGGCATCCGCATCTGTAGGAAAGGATTCCCAAGCAGAATCTTATACGGTGATTTTAAACAAAGGTCAGTCTTCTTTGTTGTATTTTATTAATACTGCGAATATTTTACCATCTTAATTGTGTCCTCTGTTCATTTTGTTTCATATATCCTCAGTATATATTAAAAAATTAAGAGGTCGAATAATATAGTCTTGTGGTAGTAGGATAATACAACAGGTTAGAAGGATAACAGGAAGCCGGCATGCAACAGAAAATCATATTGTTTTACTATCTGTCCTCAAAGGACAGTTGGATTTTCTACTTTTATTTCTGCTCTCAGATTTTTGTTGATATTTCTTTTTGGTGTCATTTTTGTTGGCATGTGGTCACATTTTCCTAACCATTCCTTCTTTGTTTAACTGAGCAGATACAAGGTTTTAAATGCAAGTGCTATTCCAGAGGGACAGTTCATTGACAGCAAGAAGGCTTCTGAGAAACTTCTTGCTTCTATTGACATTGATCATACTCAATATAAATTTGGACATACCAAGGTACATTGTTATTTATTTACACCCAATCCAAGTACCTTCTGCCATTTCTGCGTCTCCTGCAGTACGGGGATGATTTGTGACTGTCTCTTTCTCCAGGTTTTCTTCAAAGCTGGCCTCCTGGGTCTTCTGGAAGAAATGAGAGATGAAAAATTGGCCCAGATTATAACAAGAACACAAGCTGTCTGTAGGGGATTCCTAATGAGGGTAGAATATCAGAAGATGTTGCAAAGGAGGTAACAACCATACAGAATATCAGAGTTATAAGGTCCCTTAAGGACTATCAATCAGTCTTCTTCATTCATTAATTATTTCGTTTTGTGGCTAATAGTTCCTCTCACCCAATTCAGAACTCACTGCTACAACACAGCAGCCTTTGCTTCAGCTCTCACAATTGGATTCCCTTCAAAACTTCTCTCCTACCTCCAGCCATCTCACATACAGTCACAAGAATAGTTTGTAGTAAGCAGTATTTTCGTCAAGCCAGTTGCTTGCTTGCCTGCCAAGGCCCTCTCTATTCCCCACCTCATCTATCATTTCCAACCACATAGCCTTTTCCAGCCAGGCTAAACAATTTGTTTATCTACGATTCTCTCATTTGCTTATCTCCTTATCTCATCTCTCCCCTCATCCTAATTTATCTATTTACCAATTTAAAACTGTAATTTCCCCTTTCTGTAACTAACCTCACCCAGTTTGTCTACCCAACACTACTGCATTCCCTCTACTTACACACACACTGTGCATTCATTTTTCTCATCTGTACTAATTCGGGCCTGCACTGGAAGTGTTCCTGAGTCGTTCCCATGTGTGAACGTTATGGTCTGTGTCAGGGTATCTGTTTTCACAGAGTTACAAGTCTTAAAAATTGGACCTATAGGCCAGGTGCAGTGGCTCACGCCTGTAATCCCAGCACTTTGGGAGGCCGAGACGGGTGGATCACAAGGTCAGGAGATCGAGACCATCCTAGCTAACACGGTGAAACCCCGTCTCTACTAAATACACAAAATATTAGCTGGGCAAGGTGGCGGGCGCCTGTAGTCCCAGCTACTCTGAGGACTGCCAGCTAGGCTGAGGCAAGAGAATGGCGTGAACCCAGGAGGCAGAGCTTGCAGTGAGCCAAGATTGCGCCACTGCACTCCAGCCTGGGCAATAGAGCAAGACTCCATCCCCCCCCCCCAAAAAAAAATGGACCTATAGAGATGGAATTTCCATTTTAACAAGCTTGAAGAAACAGACACATTGCTACAAGGTAGTCAAACCTAGCCAGTCGATGGCTATAGTTTGCAGTAGGGGTACCTTTTATTACTATTTTTCACTTTATTTCAATAAAATAAATTTTAGAGCTCAACAGAGGCTGAATGCCTTGCAAATATTAACAATCCAATTAATCAGTTAAGACTGAGGCACTTGAAAGAATTTGAGATAAGCCAGTGTATTATCTGAAGAAGCTAGCAAAAAAAGTTTATAGAGTGGACAATTCAGTGTTGTTCAAAATAAGAGGAGCAACTTCAAGGAAGAGACGACAAACCATACGCTCAGTTTAGGTGGGCAATTCAGAAAACAACCTATGCCATTTCACAGTTCTCATCCGTATGTCCACAGACAGGCAGCACAATCAACATGCAATCGTCACGCCCACCTCAAATCACTAATACTGCCATGTGTCAAATGGCATGTGCTGATCTTACATTCAAAATATTCACCCCTAAAGGCACTTTCTTTGCTACTTTGATAGGGACTGAGAACACAGAAGATCTGCTCAATATGAACAGCACTCAATTAGCAAAGTGGTTATACTGAGGGCTACTGACCATGAGTGTGAGCGTGAGAATGTGTGTACACGTGTGTGTGTGTGTGTGTGTATGTAAAGCCAGAATATAATATATAGAGAATGTGACATATTTATTTGTGAGGGGCATTCATTAAAAGGGAAATCTGTGTGTGATAAGTAACAATAACATTGCCTCTAATGGATCAGTCTACACTGATATTTTCACGTCATCGCAGAGAAGCACTTTTCTGCATCCAGTATAATGTCCGTGCCTTCATGAACGTCAAGCACTGGCCCTGGATGAAACTATTCTTCAAGATTAAGCCTCTCCTCAAGAGTGCAGAGACAGAGAAAGAGATGGCCACCATGAAGGAAGAATTCCAGAAAACGAAAGATGAACTTGCCAAGTCAGAGGCAAAAAGGAAGGAGCTAGAGGAAAAAATGGTCACTCTCTTAAAAGAGAAAAATGACCTGCAACTCCAGGTTCAGTCTGTGAGTATTCCATATTCTGAATGCGTCATGTTACTGAAGCTTGTTTGAAATACACATATACTTTGGATTTATAAATGACCTCTACTTGAAAAAAAAATCTCAAGTTGCTGTTTTTAATACCTCATTTATCTTTCAATATTCTATAAGGAAGAAAAGCCACAATTATTTCCAAGTTACAACGGGAAAAGGAAAGATTGAAGAATTTGTTTAAATAATATCACAACATTTAACAGCCATGAAGGAAGTAGCTTAAAGCCAACCCCCACAAGTCTCAGACAAATATTTTACCCTTTTACCTGGGCTACTTTAGCCTAGCATTAAAAGTACAGCCCTATTTTCTAAACGCAAGTCTATGAGATGTATTTAAATTCAGACTTATTTCTCTCTGTATCTCCTTTCCCCAACCCCCAAGATTTAGCACAATAAGTCCCCATTATATTCCATTTAAATGTTTTTTAAAACTCAAGAACAAAACGAACACTGGGAAATTAAAAAATATTCCCCAGGCCAAATAACCTAATAAATTAGGGACTGGACTGATCTTTATTTAAATACTTTCATTAGTCACTTATAAAAACTTTATTGAGCTATATTATATAGTTTCTGAGAATTACACTTTCTCATATATTCTAAAATTCATTTTGATAATTATAGGAGGAGGAGAGAGGGCCACAAATGGGATGGACAAAGCAAATGTGGTGTAACTTAGCAACTGGTGAATCTAGGTTCATAACATATCACTGTTCATTCTATTTTTTTTTTCCTAACTGGACGTATGAGTTTGAAAATTTTCAAACTTTCAGGGGCTCAGCACAGACTTTCCACATTAACCAGATTTAGAAGGGAATAGGAAAACAAAACCAAACAAAAACACAAAAGTAGAAAGGGCTAAGAAGAGTTCATCGATCTTTCCTGAACTAAAACTGTCCTGGGCAGAAGAACCTCTAGCCTAGTCAATGGTACAATTCTCTGAAAATTATGTTGCAGTTTAAAGAACATTTCTGTTACACTGGGGAAATCTGAATATAGACTGTATATTAGATAATATTATTGTATCAGTGATAATATTTTCATTTGTAATAACAGCATTGTAGTTATATAGGAGAATGTTCATGTCCTTAGGAGCGACATGCTAAAATATCATATCTGCCATTTACTTTCAAATGATTTAGGAGAGTGTATATGTGTGTGTGCGCATGTGCATATATGTGTCTATGTGTGTGTTTAGAGAGAGAAAAAAACAGTAAAATGCTAAAAATGTGAGGATTTAGGTAAACGGTATATGGCAATTTATTGTATTATTCATACGGCTATTCTGTAAGTTTAACAGTTTTCAAAATAAAAGTTAGGGTAAAAGTTCCAAAAAATAAAATTCATCTTAAGACTAATGGGTAATTCTTTAAATGGAAATGGAAATTTTCAACAATTATAGCACTGTATGAACTATCAGGAAGGTTTTAGTATATTAAAAAATACTACATGGAAATGTATTTAAGTTATTTTTCTTCTTTTTCTTTTTTCAATACAGCCTAGCAATTAGTGGTTTGAGGGGGACAGGGAATGATCAAATCCAAAACTAACCAATTTAACTAAATCAAAATCTTTAAATATTACAGCTGAAAAGCTCTTGGCAATCATTTATTCGAAATATACATATGTGAATATATATAAATATATACATATATGAATATATATAAATATATACATATATGAATAAAAGGAATAAAGCAATTTGCCCAAAGTCATACATATGGAAGCAATATTGGGACAAGAACCCAGGCTTCCTTTTGCCTGATTTAGAGGTCTTTCCACTCTTCTACAAATTATTTTTTAAATAGACAATAGCTCCAATCCAGTAACTTTGCAAACTAGTTTGCTTCTAAAACTACAGTCTCACTTCCAATAAGCTGCATCTCTCCAGACTATGTAATAATGTTCGATTCAATTAAATTTATATTCATACTGAAACATTCAACAGACTTCAATAAAACACTATTATTTTTGTGCAAAAAAAACCAAGTTTCAAAATAAGTAACACTCTAAGTATCTGAATGAATCTCTCCATAGGAAGCAGATAGCTTGGCGGATGCAGAGGAAAGGTGTGAGCAACTGATTAAAAACAAAATCCAACTTGAGGCCAAAATCAAAGAGGTGACTGAGAGAGCTGAGGAGGAGGAAGAGATCAATGCTGAGCTGACAGCCAAGAAGAGGAAACTGGAGGATGAATGTTCAGAACTCAAGAAAGACATTGATGACCTTGAGCTGACACTGGCCAAGGTTGAGAAGGAGAAACATGCCACAGAGAACAAGGTAGCAATCATATTCTACAATACTGTATAGAGGTTCTGCCACCAACTAAATTGCTTTATAGGAGAAATAATCTCTTTCTTAACCTTTGTAGGTGAAAAATCTTACAGAAGAGATGGCGGGCCTGGATGAAACCATTGCAAAACTGTCCAAGGAGAAGAAGGCTCTCCAGGAGGCCCACCAGCAGACCCTGGATGACCTGCAGGCAGAGGAGGACAAAGTCAACACCCTGGCCAAAGCTAAAACCAAGCTAGAACAGCAAGTGGATGATGTAAGCACATTTTAAATATCCTTTTGAAAGATTTTTTTTAATATACTTTCAATTTTTACCATATTTACTTTCTTATTAGCTTGAAGGGTCTCTGGAACAAGAAAAGAAGCTTCGAATGGATCTAGAAAGAGCAAAGAGGAAACTGGAGGGTGACCTCAAATTGGCCCAAGAATCCACAATGGATATAGAAAATGACAAACAGCAACTTGATGAAAAGCTTAAAAAGTAGGAGCTTTTTAGAAAAAAACTTCTATGTGATATCATCTTTTAATTCATATGAGTATTAATACGTCTTGTTCTTCTGTCTAAAGGAAAGAATTTGAAATTAGCAATTTGATAAGCAAAATTGAAGACGAGCAAGCTGTAGAAATTCAACTACAGAAGAAAATCAAAGAGTTGCAGGTGAGTCATCTCACCTCCAGTTTTTCTGCACACCAAAAAAACACTGAAGTTGAGATGAGTTTATGTTTATGTGCTTCTTTCATTCCCAGGCCCGCATCGAGGAGCTGGAGGAAGAAATCGAGGCAGAGCGGGCCTCCCGAGCCAAGGCAGAGAAGCAGCGCTCTGACCTCTCCCGGGAACTGGAGGAGATCAGCGAGAGGCTGGAAGAAGCCGGTGGGGCCACTTCAGCCCAGATTGAGATGAACAAGAAGCGGGAGGCTGAGTTCCAGAAACTGCGCAGGGACCTGGAGGAGGCCACTCTGCAGCATGAAGCTATGGCGGCTGCACTTCGGAAAAAGCACGCAGACAGTGTGGCTGAGCTTGGGGAGCAGATTGACAACCTGCAGCGGGTCAAACAGAAGCTGGAGAAGGAGAAGAGTGAGCTGAAGATGGAGATTGATGACCTTAGCAGTAACGCAGAGGCCATTTCCAAAGCCAAGGTATCCAATACTGTCTCTAAATGAAGGTAATCATCTATAAGAACACCCACTGTTCTCTATCACTAAACATTGTTTGCAGGCATTTTTCAGGACTACTTAAATATTTTCTAACCTAATATATCCCATTCTATGGTATTTTTTTAATGCTGGTTATGATCTATTAAGATGATTTCAAAATCCACTTTAAGCAAGTGTCAATATCATTGGAATAAATGGTCTCCCACAATAACCAGTTTAGGCACATTACGCACTCACCATGACTAAATTCTTGTATGTTCCACAGAGTTAATGTCCTAACTTTCTACTCACACTTGACATGAATTTATTTACTCTACAAGTATTTTAAGAATCAAGTTTTAACTTTTTTTATTGCATTCAATGTCTCATCTTTCATTGCTACATATCCTGTAGGGGAACCTGGAAAAGATGTGCCGTGCTCTAGAAGACCAAGTGAGTGAGCTCAAGACCAAGGAAGAGGAGCAGCAGCGGCTGATCAATGACCTCACAGCGCAGAGAGCGCGTCTACAGACAGAAGCAGGCAAAGACATCCTCTCTGGGTCCCAAAACTATGGACCAAATAAAAAGGATTCTAGGGGTTCTAATAAACAGCAACATTCCCACTTTAGAGAAAGATAAACAAATGATCAGAGTTTGCTGAGAAGATCAAAAAGGAAAGAAAGCAAGACTGAGCAGACAAGTTTACTTACAACACTTTTATGGCAATGTTGCTTTTAGATCTCCGGTTCTAACCAGTTCTATAAAAATACTTAGAAGCAGATGATGTGTAGATTAAACACATCACACACAAACAGACACACACACATACAGACACACAGACACACACACACAGGTTGAGTATCCCTAATCTGAAAATCAAAAATCTGAAATGCTCCAAAAGTCAAAACTGAGGGCTGGCATGATGTCCAAATGAAATGCTCACTGCAGCATTTCAGATTTTAGATTTTCGGATTAGGGATGCTGAACTGGTAAGTGTAATGCTAATATTTTAAAATCAAACAAAAATCTGAAATCTGAAACACTTCTGGTCCCAAACATTTCAGGTAAGGAATATACAGCTTGTGTGTATATATATATACACACACACACATACATATATATATATATATGCATACATATAAATATAAAAGGTTTAGACTTATTTTTATGCCAGTAAAAAATTCCCTTACGTCTATTATTCCTAGGTGAATATTCTCGACAATTAGATGAGAAAGATGCTTTAGTCTCTCAACTTTCAAGGAGCAAGCAAGCGTCTACTCAGCAGATTGAAGAGCTGAAACGTCAACTAGAGGAAGAAACTAAAGTGAGTTTTGCCAAAGATTTTTTTGACTAACCAAATCTAAACCTGCCCAGTTAGGCTCTACTTGGGATGTGTACGTTGAATATCACTGAATACATGAATTTATGTCACTGAACTGCTACTTCTACAGGCCAAGAACGCCCTGGCGCACGCCCTGCAGTCCTCCCGCCATGACTGCGACCTGCTGCGGGAACAGTATGAGGAGGAGCAGGAAGGCAAAGCTGAACTGCAGAGGGCGCTGTCCAAGGCCAACAGTGAGGTTGCTCAGTGGAGGACCAAATACGAGACGGACGCCATTCAGCGCACAGAGGAGCTGGAGGAGGCCAAGTACGTGTTGTGAACTCTAGAAAAGGAACTCGCAGAAGCAGCTGTGATAGTTATGATGATGATAACATAAAAATAGCAAAAACTAACATTTATTGAGCGCATACTGTGTCAAGTATTTTATATATATATGCATATCAGCTTATTTATCTTCATAACAATATTACATTGGTATCATTATTCTAATCCCCATTTTACAGATGAGGAAGTTGAGGCTATACGATGTTAACCAACTAACCCAAAGGTATCTGCTTAATAAATGATACAGCTGGGTTTGGAGCCTGTCATTCTGATTCCACAGCCCACCTTTTTAAGCATTGAGTAGACGACATACCTCTTAAAACTCACGTTGGAGGCCACCAAACCATACATAATGTTTAGGGTTTGGCCTAAATAAAGTAAAGCCTTAGTCTGCATATAGACAAACGGAGACCTTCAAGTAGATCTCCTTGGGCATCAAGTCAAAGGTTTTTCTCTACCATAAGGATGTGTACTTGGCACACAACTGAAAATGAACTGAGAATGTAGAGAATTCAGGAGGGAAAAAAAAAAAAAACCTGCCTTTGTTTAAACTGCATGAATTGTCCTGATTTATCTATGAATTTCTTTCCCTGGAGAGACTGTCCAAATACAATGATTAGAAGAAACTGGCTGTTCTCTAGGGAAAAGAATACATAAAATGGAATGGAAAGTCTGAGAAAGCAAATGAATATGCTCAGTATATTTCTGGCCAGTAAAATATCTAGTTAACCTCAAATCCATATTGGAGTCAGAATGAATATATAAGTCAAACAACAAGATTGTCCTGGCTAATAATTTTCCACAGTCACACTCAATCAGAAGTCTTAAAAATCCTGAGTTACTTAGGTAGTAAGGCACATACAACGGCAGCACCAACAGCAGCCTCTAAGAATTCTATAATATTCCAAGGACTTGTTTCCAACTCTTCACCACTTTGGACCTTTCCAAACAGTTTACCAATCTAGAAAGCAGTTCTGGCTGCCACCATTTTGAAAATCATATGCTATTTGCCAGTATAGAAACAGGACTGTGGCCAGGCGCAGTGGCTCACACCTGTAATCCCAGCACTTTGGGAGGCCAAGGCAGGCGGATCACCTAAGGTCAGGAGTTCAAGACCAGCTTGGCCAACATATAGTAAAACCCTGTCTCTATTAAAAAAATAATAATAATACAAAAATTAGCTGGGCGTGGTGGTGCATGCCTGAAATCCCAGCTATTTGGGAAGCTGAAGCAGGAGAATCGCTTGAACCCGGGAGGTTGCAGTGAGCCGAGATGGCGCCACTGCACTCCAGCCTGGCGACAGAGCGAGACTCTGTCTCTTAAAAAAGAAACAAAAGAAAAGAAACAGGACTGTGAAAAGGGACCAAGGAGGTTATCACTTTGCTTCTTTTGCTTCTGGTCTTGGCCATTCTCCTGAGTGCCTGGCTAACTTTTCAGGAAGAAATTGGCCCAGCGCCTGCAAGAAGCGGAGGAACATGTAGAAGCTGTGAACGCCAAATGTGCTTCCCTTGAAAAGACAAAGCAGCGGCTCCAGAATGAAGTTGAAGACCTCATGCTTGATGTGGAAAGGTCTAATGCAGCCTGTGCAGCTCTTGATAAGAAGCAAAGGAACTTTGACAAGGTGGCCCAGACTGCTTAAACTTTAAGAGCGTTTTACTTGGTCTTCCTTTCTCCTTGGATCAACTCATGATTTACTGCTTTTCAGGTCCTATCAGAATGGAAACAGAAGTATGAGGAAACTCAGGCTGAACTTGAGGCCTCCCAGAAGGAGGCCTGTTCTCTTAGCACCGAGCTGTTCAAGGTGAAGAATGCCTACGAGGAATCCCTGGATCAACTCGAAACGCTAAGAAGAGAAAATAAGAACTTGCAACGTGAGTCCTCACAGTCTTCCCAGTCCTCACAGTCCTCCCTACCCCATATATCCCTGGGAGGACCTTGCCATGTTGCCATCTTTCTGACCATTTCTCTCCTGTCTGTTCAACCACAGAGGAGATTTCTGACCTCACTGAGCAGATTGCAGAGGGAGGAAAGCAAATTCACGAATTGGAGAAAATAAAGAAGCAAGTAGAACAAGAGAAATGTGAAATTCAGGCTGCTTTAGAGGAAGCAGAGGTACATATTACCTTGTATTATGTTATGGAAAAACAAAGACAAACATCAGTTAAAAAAAAAACAGAGTGGGGCTAGCGATAATTGAAACTTACAGGATCTTTAGGAAGGGCAACTTGGCAATAGTTATGAAAAATCCTTAAAAATGTAAATACTCTGACCCGTCAATTCTATTTCTAAGATTTTATCACCCAAAAAATGTCAACTGGAGTAAAACTTTAAGACAAAGATGTCCAATCTAAGAACAAAAGTAAGCAAATTACAGAACAGCCATATGATGAAATTTTATATAGCCACTAAATATGACTGTTTTGGAAAAATATTTTATGGAGACAGTATTTTAAAGACACAAATTTGCATATACAATATAATTTTGATTATGTAAAAATATATAGAAGTAGGAAAAAAGACTAGAAAAAAATATACCACATTAAAATCTTTATCTCTTGCTGGGGGAACAACAGTTAGTTTTTCCTTTGTTTTTATGTATTGCCCTCACATTATACAATGCACATTTATTATGTAATCAGAAAAAAATTAACATATTTTAAAACTGATAATTTCTAGACTCGGGGTTAGTATGTTCCACAAGAACATTTTCATTTCTAAAACAGATTGAGAGTTTATATTTACTATACATGAATTATATAATTTTATTAGTACTAATATGAATAATATTTGTATAGCACAAAGCGCCTTTATTGCAGAGCTGCTCTAAATAATCTGTCACTGAATAAACAAAATAATGATTTACCTAGAAGATTGCCAGAACTACTGTATTATACTTTGTAAAATTAGACAAACTGATATTGACAAGAGTTTGGCTCACAAGGGAATATACTCCAAATACTCAGGCTCTTCTCCATTATTAATTGACAACCATTTTGTTAAGGCATCTCTTGAACATGAAGAAGGAAAGATTCTGCGTATCCAGCTTGAGTTAAACCAAGTCAAGTCTGAAGTTGATAGAAAAATTGCAGAAAAAGATGAGGAAATTGACCAGCTGAAAAGAAACCACACTAGAGTCGTGGAGACCATGCAGAGCACGCTGGATGCAGAGATTAGAAGCAGAAATGATGCTCTGAGAGTCAAGAAGAAAATGGAAGGAGATCTGAATGAAATGGAAATCCAGCTGAATCATGCCAATCGCTTAGCTGCGGAGAGTTTAAGGAACTACAGGAACACCCAAGGAATCCTGAAGGTAAATGGGTCCACATTTGCCTCCCAGATGAAGCAGGGAAAGTACCTGTCTTCCATTTCCCAAACACCTTGCTAAACCATCCTTTTTTTCTCTTAACAAATTATACAGCTGACAGCACAAAGATAACTGAACTAAATACACATAGAACATATTATTTTTAAGAAAATGTTATGTAGAAGATCAAACAGATGCCTAGGCATTACAATATGATATGAAAGCAAGTGAACAGACTTGGGCACCAGACAGGCCTGAGGTTGAGTCTTAGTTTTGTCATTTACTAGCTGCCTGATTTTAAGCAAGTTATTTAACCTCTCAGAACCTCTTTTCCTTCTTCAAAATAAGAATGAAACTCCCCACCTCACCGAGTTACTGTGAAGATCAAATGAAATAACAGATGCCAAGTCCTGGAGAGAGCATCTGGAAACTGCTCCACAAATGACAGACATTAGTGACTCACACATGACACAATAACCAGTTAATGGCAGAAACAGAACAACAATCTGTGTCTCCTGATAATTCTCTCTCACCCTAAACAAATGACCTAACCATACTCAGATGCAGTCAAACGACAGGCAGAGGTCATCTTCTGTTCCTGGCGCCAGTACAATCTCCCAGTTCATCTCCTGGGATCTTCAAATCCCCTTCAGAACACCTAAAGCCTTTTTCTGTTTTTCACTTAACAGGAAACCCAGCTCCACCTAGATGATGCTCTCCGGGGCCAAGAAGACCTGAAGGAACAGCTGGCAATCATAGAGCGCAGGGCCAACCTGCTGCAGGCTGAGATCGAGGAGCTGCGGGCCACTCTGGAGCAGACAGAGAGGAGCAGGAAAATCGCAGAACAAGAACTCCTGGATGCCAGTGAGCGTGTCCAGCTCCTGCACACCCAGGTGAGACCCTCACATCAAACAAATGCTGGTGTACTGGCAGGGGGATGCATTAGAATTATAGCATGAAAGTACTCCATTTGTATAAATATGTGTACCAGCTCCTCCACACCCAGGTGAGACCCTCACATCAAACAAATGCTGGTGTACTGGCAGGGTGATGCATTAGAATTATAGCATGAAAGTACTCCATTTGTATAAATATGTGTATGTAAACAAGGATGGGGGATATGCTCAAAAATACTCATTGCCATTATCTTAGAGTAATTAGATTATGGGTGATTTTTTTTGTTTTTTGGTGTGTGTTCCTGTTTCCTTCTTGGGGTTTCTATGCCCCCTCCCCAAAAAAGCTATTACTTTTTTATTTAAAAATAAGGGTTGGCTATTTAGATTATTTTGGAAACCATGAGGTAGAATAATACTGGGTAAAGACACCTGCTACCTCCAAAATCTGAAAATGTTCCATGCAGTGTTTCTCATCGGTAGCACTTAAGCATTTAGCACTGCTGTGTTCACTGTCCCCATGCCTTACAGCACATTTAGCATTCCTGACTTGCCCAGGCATTAAATGCAGTAGCACCCCCTAGTCATTTTGACAACCAAAAATATCTGCCCCTAAACATTTTCAAATACCCATTGAGACAATATTGCTTCTCTCTGAGAAACACTGAGTTGAAATCTTAAGAATATGTTTTCAGAAGACAAAATTCAGTGCTCTCCAAGGGAACAAATCATGAAAATTCAGAGAGAATAGATTCTACTAAGCAAGAAATTCTCAGTGCCTGCCACTCACAAAACGAATGTATCCTTTTCTATTTCCAACCTTCCAGAGAGAGAGTAAGTAGTGATGTCTGACTGAAATATAATTAAAAGAACTAGGGGGCCGGGCGCGGTGGCTCAAGCCTGTAATCCCAGCACTTTGGGAGGCCGAGACGGGCGGATCACGAGGTCAGGAGATCGAGACCATCCTGGCTAACACGGTGAAACCCCATCTCTACTAAAAAAAAATGCAAAAAGCTAGCCGGGCGAGGTGGCGGGCGCCTGTAGTCCCAGCTACTCGGGAGGCTGAGGCAGGAGAACAGCGTGAACCCGGGAGGCGGAACTGCAGTGAGCTGAGATCCGGCCACTGCACTCCAGCCTGGGCGACAGAGCGAGACTCCGTCTCAAAAAAAAAAAAAAAAAAAAAAAAAGAACAATTAACTAATGTATGCCAATAAAGGCATTCTCAAACCTCAGAGGTCCTTATGCATAAATCAGATGGACACTGGGGAAGTTGGGGGAAAGGAGTTCCTACCTTGCAAATAATTAACATTTGCCACTGAACAAATAATTAAAGTTTAGTGAAATGTTGCCAACAGATCCCCTGCATGAACCAACAAGTAAGACACCTGTAAAATCCCAAGAGGGCAAATGACAAATTTTGTAAATTTCCACTGACTACTTTTAACAGAATACCAGCCTCATCAACACCAAGAAGAAATTAGAAAATGACGTTTCTCAACTCCAAAGTGAAGTGGAGGAAGTAATCCAAGAATCACGCAATGCAGAAGAGAAAGCCAAGAAGGCCATCACTGATGTAAGATGCACATTTGTCTTACTGACATGCATATGCTACCTGCTATCATCAAGTTTCATTACTTTATTAATTTATTTCCTAAATAGGCTGCCATGATGGCTGAGGAGCTGAAGAAGGAACAGGACACCAGCGCCCACCTGGAGCGGATGAAGAAGAACCTGGAGCAGACGGTGAAGGACCTGCAGCACCGTCTGGATGAGGCCGAGCAGCTGGCACTGAAGGGTGGGAAGAAGCAGATCCAGAAACTGGAGGCCAGGGTGGGTGTCTCAATCTCTCTAAATCTGGGAAGGGAAAAAGGGCATGCTCTCTACCCTTCTCTCTTCCTACACAAGACTCCCATCCTGTCCTGGAGCTGGGAACACCCACCCCATGCCTTCAGTAGGTCTTGGGCTAATTAATATCCCCCAAGACTGACTGCGTAAGTATTTTTCTTGGCTACAGGTACGTGAGCTTGAAGGAGAGGTTGAAAATGAACAGAAACGTAATGCAGAGGCTGTTAAAGGTCTACGGAAACATGAGCGACGAGTAAAAGAACTCACCTACCAGGTGAAGGGAATAGCCTTCCAGAATATCCGGTCTTCCTGCCCAGAAGGAAATTGAAAACCTTATGACTATTTATTTATATGCCACTCACAAACAAATATGCATTAACTTGGTACATATAAGGCGTAAAGACAGTTGCTTATCACAGACCTATACTAAAACTTAGGGAGGCCTTCAGATTTCTAAAGTTTAGAAAATAGCATGAGAGTAAAGAACACAGATTTTAAAGACAGATAAACTGGGTATTAGTCCTAGTCCGGCCTCTCTTGCTTGTTGAACTTAATACTCTAAACCTCAGTTTCTTCACCTGTAAAATAGGGATAACAGCATCTATTTTCCAGGATAGGGAGGTAAGGATTAGAGAAGATGTGTGCAATTCTCTAATACAGGGCCTGCACACTGGAAACATTTGACAAGAGTGCTACTGTTAATTTTATGAAGAAAATCGCAGAGTTGATCAGGTTTACCCTAGGCCCACCTGCTATCATGCCAAATGATTTTATTTTAGTACCCAGAGTAGCCTAATTTCTTTGGAATGAATGCAGATGATTTTTTTCAAACTTTCAGACTGAAGAAGATCGCAAGAATGTTCTCAGGCTGCAGGACTTGGTAGATAAATTACAGGCGAAGGTGAAATCATACAAGAGACTAGCTGAGGAGGCTGTAAGTATCTTTAAGCCCTTGAGGAAAGAAGGAAATTTCTTTTGCCATAGAAAATGTTTTAAAAGAATCCATCAATAAGAAAGAAGATGCAATGAAAGTGAAAATCTGCCACTCATATTTTAAGAGGGAAGATTTTTAAATATGAATTTGTCCCCCCCCAATCCAAATTACAGAACAAGATTTCAAAAGGAGATTTTTTTTTTTTTTTTAAATTTGAGACAGAGACTCTCTGTGTCACCCAGGTTGGAGTGCAGTGGCATGATCTTGGCTCACTGCAACCTCTGCCTCCCAACCTCAAGCGATTCTTATGCCTCAGCCTCTCCAGTAGCTGGGACGACAGGCGTGCGCCACCACACCTACCTGGTTTTTGTATTTTCAGTAGAGATGGGGCTTGACCATGTTGGCCAGGCTGGTCTCGAACTCCTGGCCTCAAGTGATCCGCCCACCTTGGCCTCCCAAAGTGCTGGGATTACAGGCATGAACCACCACACCCAGCCAAGATATTTATATTATTAAGCAATTTGTAAGCATTGAGGGGGGCAAGTTCCAAACGGCTCACTTACTTGATAGCTGCAAATGATATACAGTAGGAATTCTAATTAATACCATCATAAATATTCCTCTCCCTCTAGACATAGAAAAAATCAAGTTCTCAAAAGCCAAACATCAATCTTTTACCCCACCTGACTTCTTCACTCCCTGCTAGTGTCATCAGTGGGGGCTCTTGTCCCCACATTTGCTGTAGCTACTGTAAGAATATGTTAGAAGATTCTTTACCCATACTCTTCCTGGTTATCCCTCCACTCTTCCAGACACATGTGATAGGTAGGAAGTAAATAGGAAGGAAGAAAAGGAAAGAAAAAAGGGAGAGGCATAAATGGTAATGAGTCAAATAACAGAGAAGACTTTCTTCCTAGTCCTACCTTTTCCCTTTCTTTATATAGTAGAATGAAAACATATGGCAAAAATACATAGTAAGTGATATTTCCTCAAGTTATAGTTTGGCCTTGCATTTACTTACTGATGTCTATAAGGGTACATAGATCTCTTCCTCCTTTCCACAGACCATACATCATAAAAGTAGGTATGGGCTTTATATTAGGCTGTCTCCTGCACTTCAAAACTCTCCTTTCGTTCTTTAAAGTAAAAATTACAGTTGAAAGTAATAAACTCTGTCTAGAT
Organism: Macaca nemestrina; assembly: GCF_043159975.1. NCBI lineage: Eukaryota > Metazoa > Chordata > Mammalia > Primates > Cercopithecidae > Macaca > Macaca nemestrina. The sequence goes on along the minus strand of NC_092141.1, from coordinate 10,600,093 downwards.
GTGAAGTCGGATATGCTAAATAGACCATAAGAAGGAAATACCTGATTTGAGGAACTCATCCTGTCTGGTGATAAGTGCAATGAGAACCACACAGTCTAATTCTCACAATTTTATCTCTATTCTTAGGAGGAACAATCCAATGCTAATCTATCTAAATTCCGCAAACTCCAGCACGAGTTGGAGGAGGCCGAGGAACGGGCTGACATTGCTGAGTCCCAGGTCAACAAATTGCGAGTGAAGAGCCGAGAGGTTCACACAAAAATCAGTGCAGAGTAAACACACCTGCCTGATGCTATCAAGTGGCTGAAGAAAGGCACAAAATGCGCTATTTTTGGTCACTTGCTTTATGATGTTTATTTTCCTCTTAAAGCTGAATAAATAAAAACTACAGTAAATGTATACATTAAACCGGACTTTCATTTTTTCACTTGCAAAGCTATTTATGCTCACAGTTCTCACCTAGCTATTAATATCTTAATATTATATATGGCTTTGCAGAGTATTCAATATTTTATGCCTTCAGCACCACCCGACAGTCCCTTTCCCACCTCTTCACCCCCCCAACACACACACAAATACCTTTTGCTGAGCTTGTCGTTATTATATCTCTCTAGATTGCTACAAATTACTAAGAAAAACACTCCCTGAGGCTGCCCTCCGTATGGGGCCATTCATTTACTCCACAAACAGATATTGAGCATCTACTATGTGCATCAATATGATAAATCAATAAATAGTGCCAGGCACTGTTTCAGTTCTGTGGGTACGGCAGTGAACAAAATATAGTTCCTGCTCGCTAGGAGCTTATATTCCACAAGGAAAGAAAAGCAATAAATAAATTCATAACTATGTAATGAGCCAGATGACGAGCACTAATGGGAAATTAAAAAGTAAGAGAGACGTATTTACTATTTCATAGAGAGTAGTCAAGGAAGGCGTCTCTGGTAAGAAGACATTTGAACAGTGACCCAAAGGAGGTAAGAGAGTAAACCAAGTGAGTATGTGGGTGCACAGCACATCCAGGCAGAGAACAACAGAAAATGCAAAGGCCTTAAGGCAAGGGAAGGTAGGGAATGTTAGAGGGGCAGGGAGGAGGCCAAGCAGGGCAGGAAGAGAATGAGCAAGATGAGACAGTTAAGGCATAAGAGAGGAACCAAGAGGCCAGATCATATAGGACCCCTTGGCCACTCGAAGGACTTTTGCCTTTATTCAGGGTGAAGTGGGAAAGCTTTGGAGGATTTTGAGCGGGGTGATATTAACATACATTTTAAAAGAATCACTCTGGCTGCTGTGTTGAGAATAAACTAAGGGAGCAAAGATAGACACTGGGAAACTAGTTAGGAGCCTACTGAAAAATAAAGGATAAAAGATGACAGTGGCAATTGGGTGCGGTGGTTCACGCCTGGAATCCTAACACTTTCGGAGGTCGAAGTGGGCAGATCACTCGAGCTCAAGAGTTCGAGACCAGCCTGAGCAACATGGCAAAACCCCATCTCTACTAAAAATAGAAAAAAATTAGCAGGGCATAGTGGCATATGCCTGTAGTCCCAGCTACTGGGGAGGCTGAGGCAGGAGAATCACCTGAGCCCGGAAGTCAAGGCTGCAATAAACCAAGATCGCAACACTGCACTCCAGCCTGGGAGACAGAGTGAGACCCCGTCTCAAAACAAAAACCAAAAACAAACAAACAAAAAAAAACTAACAACAACAATAAAAACCTTGACAGTGGCTTAGGGCAGAAAAATAACATCGGGAGACAAAGAGAAGTGGATGGATTCCAGATTTATTGAAGGTAGCTAGCGTACATAGTATTGTCAGATAGATTGGATGAGGGACAGAGTGAAAGAATGAACTTATGAAACAGGGACAGAAAATAAAACAAAAAAATAAAAAGGTTTGATGGAGTAGAACGGACGTGTTTGGCCTCCAGAAAGAGGAAGCAGCAGAGCAAAAATGCAATCTGGACAAAGACTGTACTTTATGCACTCCTTCCACCTTCTAACATTTACTCTCCCCCAACCTCTAAACCCCTATCGGCCTCAATCTTTTACAGTATAAATTGTGTAGACCACAATCTCAAGTGTGTCTAATAACAAAAGTTTAAAACAAAAAAGGAAAAAAAATTTAAATAATCTCCAAAAACAAAATTTTGGATCAAAGAGGAAATCAAAACTATAATCATAAGAACATCTAGAAAGAAACAAAAGAAGAAATCTTTGTGACCTTGGCTTAGGCAAAGATGTCTTAGATATGACACCAAACATACAGGCCACAAAAGAAAAAATTGATCAATTGTACATCATCAAAATTTAAAGCTTCTGCTCTTTGAAAAACACTGTTATAAAGAGAATGAAAAGACAAGTCACAGACTGAAAGTATTTACAACTTATATCCCTGACAAAAGATTTATATTAAGAATATATAAACAAATCTAAAAATCCAGTGAAAAGAAAACAACCTAATACTTCAAAAGGCAAAAGGTTTGGACAAACATTTCACTAAACATACAGATGATAAAAAGGCATCTGAAAAAACATTCAACATCAGAGTCATGAGAAAAATATCAATAAAAAACAGTAAGTTACTGCAACACATTTACTACAATGACTAAAAGACCAAAGTGTTGGCCAAGAGTCATAATGTAAAATGTTACAATGACTTAGGAAAACAGTTTGGCAACTTCTTAAAAAGTTAACAAATTATCTATATGATCTAGTCATTCTCTTCCCAGGTATTTACCAAAGAGAAATTAAAGCATATGTCCAAATGAAAACTTGTACACAAATGTTTATGGCACATTTATTTGTAATAGGAGCAAAAACCAAAAAGAAGAACCAAAATATCCATCAACGAATGGGTAAACAAATTATGGTATATCCATACAACAAAATACTACTCAGCAATAAAAAGAAACTATTAACACAAAAAAGAATGAATCTCAAGATAATTATGTTGACTGAAAGCAGGAGCCCTCCAAAAAGTACATACTATATGATTCTATTTATATAAAATTCTAGAAAATGAAAACTATAGTGATAGAAAGTGGACCAGCAGTTGGCTAGTGATGCAGAGGGAGGGTTTGTAGGGGGCACAAAGAAAGAGTGGCGGGGATTACAAGGGAGCAGGAGGAAATTTGGAGGGTCAATGAACATGTTCATTATCTTGATTGAGATGATTGTTTCACAGGCATCTAAACATGTCAAAACCTATCAAATTGTGCACTTTAAGTATGTGCGGTTTTAAATGTCAATTATACCTCCATAAATTTAAAATTCTGCATTAGGGGAAATACCACAATTACAGTACTCTGGGAAAATAACTAGTAATTAGAATACTATATGTCAAACTTTAAAGCCAGAGTTATACCTTTTCACAGAAATTGCATTAAGCCTGTTTATCAGTTTGTTGACATATTTACTATGTTGAGTCTTCCAATTCTTGACTACAGTCTGTTTCATTTATTTAGATCTTCTCTAATTTCTTTCATCAGTGTTTGGTAGTTTTCAGCATACAAGCCCTATACACATTTTGTTCGATGTATGTCTAATTTTTTTCTTTTTTTTAAGTGACTATAAATGGTATATTTCTAATTTTGCTGTCTACATGTTCACTGCTAGCATACAGAAAAACAATTGATTTTTTCCTATGTTTATCCTGTATCTTCAAACCTTACTGAACTCTCTTATTAGTTCTGAAGTTTTTTGTAGATTCCTTGAGATTTTCCACATAGAAAATCATGCCATCTGGAAAAGCAATGATTTAAAGCAAATCTAAATTAAAATGAGGTCCAAAATTTCAGAGTAAATTGTGAACTAGGGTTTGATTTTCAAAATAAAACCAAAAATATTGAAATGTATTTATTTTCTGTTGTATTTCTTTTTTTTTTTTTTTTTTTATGCAGTCTCGCTCTGTTGCCAGGCTGGAGTGCAGTGGCACAACCTCAGCTCACTGCAACCTCCACCTCCTGGGTTCAAGTGATTCTCCTGCCTCAGCCTCCTGAGTAGCTGGGACTACAGGCATGCACCACCATGCCCAGCTATTTTTTGTATTTTTAGTAGAGATGGGGTTTCACCATGTTAGCCAGGATGGTCTCGATCTCTTGAGCTCATGATCCGCCTGCCTCAGCCTCCCAAAGTGCTGGGATTACAGACATGAGCCACCATACCCGGCCTTCTGTTGTATTTCTTAAGATTAGGTCACAATTGCACCTCTGCTATTCTTAGAACAAAGAACAAATAAATGTTGCAGTTGGGATGAAAGGGACAGATTTCTCACAGTCATATGTGATAACATAATATGACATCCTTTAAGTTTTGCAATGCAATAATAAAGCACATCCTTTTTCACAAAAATGCAGGACTTCTTCAATATTTTTAAGACCCTTCCTAATCCTTTGATCCTGAATTCATTCTCGTGAAACATCTATTGGGTCATCATTTTTGTCCATTTTCAGTTCTTCAGTTGTTAACTAGTTCAACACTGTTGAATCCACACTGGTCAATGGCTTTGCAAAATTCAAGCCAATTTCTTTTACTACTTTCATTAACTTCACTAAATTCTGCAAATGTTGTTGCAAGATTTCTCATTTTACTTTGCATTCAACTTAAATTGATTGTTGCATATTTACAACATCTAATGATCAATAAGATCATTAGTGAATACATTTTGTTTTCCTATGCAATATCATTACTGCAAAGGCTCCAATAACAGGGACTCCACTATTGCAAACTGAAAACCATCTTTAGGCTTTGCCCAGAAATTCTATTCTATAAATTTAATAATTAAAGATATGCATAAGCATTTATGTACACACATATTTACCAGAATGTTTTAAAAGAACAGAAATTTAGAGCATCCTAAATGCCCAATAATAGAAAATTTGTCATATGAATTATGTTATCTTCAAAGCATGGTACACTATGTAACTATTAAAAATCATAATCCAAAAGAATAGTTAATATCATGAGAAAAATTGTCAAATATGTTCCAAAAGCAGAATACAAAACAGTGCTTGCAGACTGATATCTCAATTGTGTATGTATTTAAGAATACATAAAAATTGGCCAGGTGCGGTAGCACACACCTGTAATCCCAGCACCTTGGGAGGCCGAGGTGGGCGGATCATGAGGTCAAGAGATTGATGAGATTGATACCATCCTGGCCAACATGGTGAAACCCCATTTCTACTAAAAAATACAAAAGTTAGCTGATGGTGGTGTGGTGGTGCGCGCCTGTAGTCCCAGCTACAGGGGAGGCTGAGGCAGAAGAAACACTTGAACCCAGAAGGCAGAGGTTGCAGTGAGCCAAGATCACGCCATTGCACTCCAGCCTAGCGACAGAGTGAGACTCCGTCTCAAACAAGAATACCTAAAAACATGGAAAAAATGTGAAATTGAAAAATTTACATAGAGATGACTTCCATGCTAAAATTTTAGGCACGACTTAAAATTTTCCTTCAGTATGTTTGATTATATTTTTCAATGTGTGTACTATTTTTGGAATTCTTTTAAAGGCTCATGTTTTTAAACTAAATAAAAGTAACCTGCCCCTTAAGATTTCATATCCACTTCTCATCAAAGACATGGATACAACTGACAACAGTAAGGTGAAGAGAGGGTCATCTGATGGATGAGACTATTAGCACAGCTGCTAAAAGCTGTTGCCTGTCATCCAAGCTCTCTGTAAGGATTAACATTCCAGGACTGACACAGAGCAGCTGTCAGTAAGCAAACTTAAATTCTGCCTCCTGGCTGCGGCAGAGGTTTGGGCACATGTTCCACATATCAGTGTCCCTGGGAACCTTCACCGCAGACTCCAACGGTCACATTTTCCAAAGCGAGAAGCTGAAGAATCAGCCGTGGGCAGATGGAAAGAACCTTGCTTAAGGATGGAATTTGCCAGCCTGATTCCTCCCTCCTGGTTTCAAGGGTCACTAAGATGCTGCTTCCGGAGGCCGCAAGGAAAAAGAAAGCCTCTCCATGGTGAAGGAGGAAAACATTTCCCCTGGGGAACGCACCCAAAACAGAGCTTCTCTTCGATTTCAATAGCCTGACCTTCACAAGAGGGCAGACTATTTTCTCAGCTCCTCACAGAAACTATGGCTTGTGGCTTGCTTGGGGAAACTGAGGTACAGAGCAACGTGAAGGCTCAAATGATGAGAAATTATGTTTAAAACATAGATGGGAAAGGTAGTACTTTCTGAGCAACAAAATCATCACTTTTTCCACGATTTGGAAAAATAATTCAATTGGTACCCACAGATTTGAGTATCTGAACTTGACTTTATATAAGAATATATGTGTGGCCGGGCGCGGTGGCTCACGCCTGTAATCCCAGCACTTTGGGAAGATGAGGCGGGCGGATCACCTGAGGTCAGGAGTTTGAGACCAGCCTGGCTAACATGGCGAAATCCCGTCTCTACTAAAAGTACAAAAATTAGCCGGGCGTGGTGGCGGGTGCCTGTGACCTCAGCTACTCAGGAGGCTGAGGCAGCAGAATCACTTGAACCCGGGAGGTGGAGGTTGCAGTGAACGAGATGGTGCCACAGCATGCCAGCCTGGTGACAAGAGTGCTACTCCGTCTCAAAAAAAAAAAAAAAAAAAGAATATGTATGTGTACAACATAATAATATGGCTATGCATGCACTGAAAAATTTCAAATGGGCTTTGGTGACAAGAATTTTAAATTTTCTGTCTGGCCCAGTCAGCCATGGGACTTACCCTCAAATGCCCTCTCCACACTCAATTTCATACCCTCCCCACTACACAGCCCTTCACGGATCTACTGTCTGGAATTGCACAGCGCAAATAAATCGCCGGGAAGAACAAGGTCCTGCTCACTCGCAAACTCTCAAATGCACACTTACTGGCCAGGTCCTAGTGTGGCCTCCAGGGCTGCCCCAGCCTTGGCGAGAGTCACCTCTGGCCTTTCCTTCCCGCAGACTGACCCCTCCCATGATGCCCCGGGACGCACCGGAAGTGACTCTCCTCCTCTCTGGACGATTGAAAACATCGTTTCTCTCCTGTAGTACTGGGGTGTCTCCTTCAAAGCACACTGCTGCTGCCTCCTTTTGCTTCTTCTTTTTTTTTTTTTTTTTTTTTTTTTTTTGAGACAGTTTCGCTCTTGTTGCCCAGGCTGGAGTGCAATGGTGCGATCTCGACTCACCGCAACCTCCGCCTTCCGATTTAAGCTGGGATTACAGGCATGCGCTACCACGCCCGGCTAATTTTTGTATTTTTAGTAGAGGCGGCGTTTCTCCATGTTGGTCGGCTGGTCTCGATCTCCCTGCCTCAGGTGATCCGCCCGCCTCAGCCTCCCAAAGTGCTGGATTACAGGCGTGAGCCCCCGCGCCCGGCCCACTGCTGCGGTCTTTTGACGCGTTATCAGCGCTTTGACCCACTCCCTCCCTCCCCACAACTGGATCACAGTTGCTGAGAAAACAGACTTTCTCTTCAGTTCCTGGAAAAATGTATTCATTAGCCTTTGTTGAATGAAGAGCAGACATTCAATAAATTTCGTTGGACAGAATGAACCAGTATTGAGTAGAAAAAGAGCAGGTAAGATCCAACGCTCAGCACAGAAAAAGGAGGAACAAAACTGCGTTTGTAACAACAGCTGACATTTGAAACCCGAAGTCCTTACCTTAATTTCCAAGACTCTAAACCATCTGCTCTTGCCTACCTCTGCCACTACATTACCTACTGCTGGTTCACTCTGCCCCACTGGCCCACCATCTCCCAGAGCGTATGCATTTGTTTCCTCTGCCTGAAATACTGTCGCCCTTTGATATTTTCACGGCTTATTCATTCACTTCACTAGGTGTCTGCTCAAATATCGCCTCTTCAGAGAAACTTTCCCTGTTCAATCTGTTTAGACCTCACACAGCCACTGTTTCCTTATCCTGCTTTTCTTTCTTTCAGAGCGTTTATCATTAATTGATATATCTGTTTGTGACTTTGTTTATTTTGTTCTTCAGTAATTAAATTCCTCCCAGCATATAGTAAGCTTTCAGTGAATATTTAATGAATGAATGCATGTTCACCATGTTGCTTGCTCTCTGCAAAGCCCTGTGTATGTATTACAGCTTTGCAATTAACAGTTCCAGGTGGGAATTTCATCATCATTCTAGCTTGGATCATTCTAGGAGATGTCAAACTGATTCCATCTATCCTTGTCTTGGTCAGGCTTGTCTTGTCAGGAGGTTGCAGTAAGCCGAGATCACGCCATTGCACTCCAGCCTAGCGACAGAGTGAGATTCTGTCTCAAACAAACAAAAAAGAGTACATAAAACACAGAAAATGTGAAAGGATTTAAACCAAAATTTAGGTAGAGATTTTGAGGACTTTGCCGTGATACCCCCAAACAACCTATCAGGTATAGTGATGGATTTACCACCCCTTGCCCAAGACAGTCCTGGTTTTAAAACGGAAAGTCTCAAGAACTCCCTTAGCCCCAAACAAACTGGCATGGTTGGTCACCTACTTTCAGGTATCCAGGCTCCTATCTTCCCTGTTTTGTTTTACTGCTATGTGGGGAGGAATAAATCTACACAGAAAATTGGCTACATAGAGTGGGTAGAATGACAGGACTAAAAAGACAGTGGGCAGGCTTTGGTAGCTGGTGGGCCTCACCAGACAGCAACATCAAAGACACGAACAACATTGAGGACATTGACTTGGCTCCCAAAGCCCTCTGCCACTGGCAGTGGTTGGTGCGTTTGCCAGAGAAAGCTCATGTTTTTCAAAATCACAGGGTCTCTGTTGACATAGCCTCAATCACTCTCCCCTTTCCTAAACTATCATGTGGTATCCAAATAGTACCCTGCCATGCATTCATTAATTCACTTAATTGCCACAAGAACCTCCTGAGTTACTTATTGTTACCGTTCCCATTCTACAGGTGAGAAAAATGAGGCTGAGAAAGGTTAAGTAACTTGCCCAAATTCAAGTAGCTTAAATGGTGAAGTCAGAATTTGAGACCTAGCATTCTGATTGTCAAGGTCCATCCTTCGTTACTGGATTATCGTGTGGATTTTAATGATGTAAGTACATACTTTTTACTGTGTCCAACAAGCTTTTTTAGGACACATTGTTTAAGACCTAAATGGTAGTAGTTAAAAGTAATCAGTCATACTTTCCATAGCTCTAATGAGGTTTTAAGCATCTGAAGTAGCCAAAACACACTAAACAGACCCCAAAAAGGGGAGGTAGGAAGCAAACAGCAGGAGACCCTAACTTTCACAGACATGAGTCAAAGCTAAGAAGCCAGGCTGGAAAGTCTCCAATTTACCGAACAGACCTAGCTGGTAGGATTTGTTCTCTGAACACAATGTTCTCAGGTCATCCACACGATCTCTTCATGTTATTTTCAGTGAAGGATGCCTAGTTTATGTGTAATTCTGAGAAGCATGTATAATTCTGAGAGCATTAGTGTCTTACAGGATCTTGTAAAGCCAGAAGCAGCTGTCTTCAAGTGAAAATACAAACTGGACTTGGAGTCAAAAGATGTTTGTTTTAGCTCTCACTCTGCCACTTATTAGCCGTATGATTAGGCACTTATCCTCACCAAGCCTCAGTTTTCCCACCTACGAAACTGTGATAAGTCTCTCTTCTCATTGACATTTAATAATCAATTTAAATCATGCTTTTGATAACCCCTATGAACTTTTTGATTTGCACATTTTCAGTATATAAATACCAGAAGTGAAGAAGTTTATATATTCTATTTGAAAGAGTTCTAAACTTGCTCTGTTGAGTTTGAGAGTAAGATGGAAAGGGGTCTAATTGTATGCTTAGCGTGAATTAGGTAACCTGTCTAGAACCTCAATTTCTGATTCTGTAAGGTAGGAGTTACTTTGGACAATATTCAAAGCCTCCTTTAGTTCCAGAATCTATATTGTCATTCAAATCTTTAGTTAGGCAATTCAAATATGAATGGGGGCCATTCACCAATGTGCCTGCCCTGTGACTTTCACCCAGAAATTTATATTCCTGGCTGGAAAACTTCCTGCTGCTTTTTGAAATTTCATCTGTTACATAAGCCCTGAGATAGCCTGAGTTGTGAGGGATGAAGTATGATCCCACTATTAGCACAATTAATTGCCCTTTCTTCTCAAGTAGCCCTCTGAGGAGTGACCTCAGTCACACTTTTTTTTCCTAGTCTTATTCGGCCTTGCTACTGCCTCCTTCTTCCCACTGCGCTATCCACATTGACATTTCCTCTGAATGCATCTTAAATAGTGATTTGTGAAGAGATTTGTCCCAAGGAAAATCAGTAAAACTTTTTCCTCCTCCTTAACACCTGCTCATTCTTTAATCCCTTGCTGCCACCCCCACCATCCTGCTGACATTGCTGTCAGGATCATCTCCCTGGCCAATCCAATGCCCTGTTCCTGGTCCCGTCTTTCTCCAATTTCTCTGTAGCGCTCTTCATGATAGCCTCTCTCTTGAAAATATCACCTCCTTTGACTTATTTTGACACTAATAATAAAGTTACCTTCACTTTAGAGTAGACAAAATGATTTTGTAATAAGACTGAAGAAAATTGCCAGTCATAGAACTCCTCTCAGGTTTGAGAGAGGTGGGCTGATAGTGTGGGGTGGGAGCTGTGGACTTGGGGGGAATGGTGATGAAATAGAGATGATGAGACCCCAAAACAAGGAATCTCTCAGAGTTGATGGATATGACTATTACCTTGATTATGGTATATGCATATGTCGAGACTCATCAAATTGCGTGCTTAAGTGCGTACAGCTTTTTGTATATCAATTATGCTTCAATACAACTGTAAAAAAAGAAAGAGAAAGATAAGCCCCTTTCCCCCGAAAAAGGGCCTATGTGAGTAAAACTAGGTGGTGACCAAACTTGTTTCTAAAGATGAAAGTGGTCGTCTTTACTTGATGACTTTTATGTTGCTGAGTAACCAGATGAGTAGAAATGCATGTCTATGGCAGAGCTAAATGATTCCACATCATAGAGGAACAACTGAGTACCCTATGGGTGCAGAGAAATTCCTGAAAGGAAGAAAGGAAAAGACATCCAGCATCAGTGTAAAGAAAAATGGACTTTGTAGAACAGACATTTCTGATGGAAAGAGAGAATTTATTCTGAGGTATATAATATAATCCTCTTCTCTGTCTCCCTTACAAAATCTTCTGTAAATTCTGCATTGCTCAGTTAGATTTTTGGGGATGGTGGATTATATGCTGAGACCAGGTCAGGGTGGGTGGACATGAAAATATACAGTTTGGCCTGGGCTAGAAGCAGACTGCACACACAGATAGCCACATCTAGATGGCAAAGACAGGATTTCATTAGGTCCCCGCATCATCCTCGTGACTTGGGCAGAAACAGAAAAATTTTTTCTGATTTTGCAGCTGAAGGGGAAAGAACTCCAGAGTTGCTAAGAGAAGGGAGGGAGCTCAACCCAGTCAGTAAATGGCAGAAGTAAGCTGGGGACTCTCTCAGGTCTTCTGACTCCAGCAAGATCTTACTGCTTCTCACTTGGTATTTGCTTACTTGCAGAATGAACCTTCTTTATTTTTATTTACTTTTTTTCCTCTTTTTCTGCTTTCATTTCCTCTCCCCATGTCCGCAACACCTAGCCATCCTGTGAGCGCTCAACTTTCACAATAGTTTCAATTATCACCTCTAGACAAATGATATCCCCCAACACAGAGAACGACATCTCTAGCTTTGACATTTCCTTTAAACTTTGAACCCTTATCTGTGCCACATCATCTCACACTCAATATGTCCAAAATCAACACATCTTTCTCCAATTTAGTGTCTCCTCTGGGCTGGTGTCACGGCCCTAAATTCCAGGCTGTAATGAGGGCTGGATGACAGGCAGGATCCTTTGACAACTCCTCGCCCCTCAAACTCAGCAGTCATCAAAGCCCTTTGGGTCCTGCCTTTAGGGGACCTCTTGAGTTTTCTCTCTTTCCTTTTTTTTTTTTTTTTTTTTTGACGGAGTCTCACCCTGTTGCCCAGACTGGAGTGCAGTGGCACTATCTGGGCTCACTGCAAGCTCTGCCTCCTGGTCTCTCTCTCCTTTTGAACTTCATTTTTACTCTCTATAATTGAGGCCCTCTTCATTTTACACCAATTTTTTTAAAAAATTTCTTTTTTTGAGACAGAGTCTCACTCTGTCACCTAGGCTGGAGTGCAGTGGCGTGATCTCCACTCACTGCAAACTCTGCCTACCGGGTTCACGCCATTCTCCTGCCACAGCCTCCTGAGTAGCTGGAACTGCAGGCGCTCACCACCACACCTGGCTAATTTCTTTTTTTTTTTTTTTTTGTATTTTTAGTAGAGACGGGGTTTCACTGTGTTAGCCAATATGGTCTCAATCTCCTGACCTCATGATCCACCACCTCAGCCTCCCAAAGTGCTGGGATTATAGGCATGAGCCACTGTGCCCGGCTGATTATTTTTTATATTCAGTGTAAGTGGATGTTAATATACATTGGGTAGATTTTAACAAGTTGATATAATATGGGGTAGGTCCTCAAAAAATAAGCCTAGAACTCACAAAGATCTTAAATAGGCCCTAATATACACTTCTTTTTTTATTTTTTTGAGATGGAGTCTTGCTCTGTCACCCAGGCTGGAGTGCAGTGTTACGAACTCAGCTCACTGCAACCTCCGTCTCCCGGGTTCAAGAGATTCTCCTGCCTCAGCCTCCCAAGTAGCTGGGATTACAGCTGCCTGCCACCATGCTCAGCTAATTTTTGTATTTTTAGTAGAGATGGGGTTTCACCATGTTGGCCAGGCTGGTATCGAACTCCCGACCTCAAGTGATACGCGTACCTTAGCCTCCCAAAGTGCTGGGATTACAGGCGTGAACCACCACACTTGGTCCCTAATACACACTTCTTTTACCACCTGGGGTTTGAAAATTCACTGTTTCTGCTTTGCATAAATGGGACAGCGTTTAGGCATTGTTAAAACATTACAAGCCCATGCAATGTTCTTCTCCCTGATTCTGCATGATGGACTCAGAGCCACCAGGGCTGGACTCAGAACCACCAGCCACCAGGACTCACAACCACTGCAAAAGCCACCCTGTGGTGCTGTGGCGAATTTTAACACAGATCTGAAAGTACAGGGGCATTGAGGGGTGAAGTCTAAGCATCAAACAGCCTGTCTGCCCCCATGAGCCATCAGAACCTTCCCATTAAAAGGAAATTTTAAACTAAGGTTTTTTCAATAGCCACAAAGTGCTTCTAGGCTGCCAGGTTCTCTTGCCACCACTACATCATATCACCAGTTCTTGACTCATCTTCAAATACATATGTATGTGTGTGCATGAGTGTGCATGTGTGCGTGTGCACGTATGTGTGTGTAATCTGCTCACTTTCCTGCTCACAAACCTCAAAAGGCTTCCCAGTGATCTCAGAATAATGCCTGACTCCTTCCCTGGGCACTGAAAATCCATCACAAACAAGCACAGCCCACTTCTGCCTTCACCTCCGTATTACCCCCGACCTCACCCCAGTCCTGTGCCGTGGCCTGGCTTTCCCTATTGACCTTCCTGAAATATCCTGGGAAGACTTGTTTCCAAGCCATGATCCCTCAGTTCCCTAAGCCTAGAACCTCCTTCCTGTTCCCCTCACCCGGATAAAAGTCTGCCTCCTTTAAGAGACAGGAGAGGAGAGAGGAAAAGGCATGGCTTTGGAATCAGAAATCCTGGATTTCAGTTCTGGTTCAATTGCATACTAGCTGTAGGGCCTTTTATCCAATCCCTTACCCTTTTAGACCTCAGTTTCCCCATTTAGACAGTGGGAATAATAATAATATGAATCGTATAAGCCCTTCAGCCTGGTAGAGAAAAATAAATATAATAAAATATATAAAATAGTCATGTAAACTGAAAACTACTAAAAGATTATTGTTATCTACAGTCACTACTCCCATCCAGATCTCTTCCCTCCTCCAAAATAAATAAAATGTTGTTATCAATAACTATTATAACAATTCTGCTAATATTTTATATATACAACACACTTTGTGGTTTTCAAATATCTTGTACATAATCGAATCCACTGTCCACAATCCAATCAGTTAGGATAGCTTCATCTTGGGAAAATGATTTATCCTTTTCATGTTTATGCACCTCTCTTCCCATCTGCATTGTCACCTCCTGCAGGGCAGTGATCTTCGCTCATACCCCTGTTCCCCATTCCCAGCACAGAGTCTTGTACCGAGTAGGCACTCAAATATGATGTACTTCCAAAAATGAGAGGTTACAGGCATAGGCTCTGGAGCCAGAGAGCATTTGAAACTCATTTCAGCTTCTGACTAGTTGTATGGCCTTGGGCAGGTTGCTTAAACTCTCAGTGGTTGTATAATAGGAATGATATTAGCACCTACCTCACAGGACTATTATAAAGCTTCAGTGAATCAATATGGATAAAGCCTGGCATGTGGTAAGTTCTTAAGTCTTTTTTCTTTTCTTTCTTTTTTTTTTTTTTTAATTTGAGATTGAGTCCTTCTCTGTCACCCAGACTGGAGTGCAATGGCACCATCTCAGCTCACTGCAACCTCCACCTCCTGTGTTCATGCAATTCTCATGCTCAGCCTCCCAAGTAGCCAGGATTACAGGTGTGCACCCCCACGCCTGGCTAATTTTATTGGTATTTTTAGTAGAGTTGGGGTTTCACCATGTTGGCCGGGCTGATGTCGAACTACTGACTTCAAGTGATCCACCTGGCTTGGCCTCCCAAAGTGCTGGGAATACAGGTATGAGCCACTGCACCCAGCCTAGTTCTTAAGTCTTAATTATTACCATTAAATGAAACTCAGAGTCTGATTCCATTCTTTTCTTATGACTTCAGGCCTTTCAACACATGAGTCAGGATGACTCCCCTACGAGTCATCTTGATTCATTTATTCACCAGAATGAACATCTGCTGAGCGTCTGCTACATGCAAAAGGCAGCACTTCAAATAAAAGCAACTGTGCTTATGCCTGATCATTCTCTATTGCTTTCTTCTGGGCCAGAACTTTGCTATGGATTATGTCCTTCAGCCTTCCTCTCTTGTTTTCTGGAACAGAAAATAAATAAGTTGGTGTTCCAACATCAAATCACCTAGGGAAGTTCCGGGTCTAAAAAAAAAAAGGTATTTATATTTCTTTACTGAAAAGCTTCTCACATCCCTTAATATGCTCATATTTATGATGAATCTCTAACAGGAGGGAATAGAGCTTAACACATTTCTTAAATTCATTTAACCACAGGACCATTTATTTCACAGTGACCCTCCCAATCTGCATTCTTTCAAATCTACTGTAGAAAATACTATTTGGAGGCCAGGCGCGGTGGCTCACGCCTGTAATCCCAGCACTTTGGGAGGCTGAGGCAGGCGGATCACCTGAGGTCGGGAGTTCGAGACCAGCCTGGCCAACATGGTGAAATCCCATCTCTACTAAAAATACAAAATTATCTGGGTGTGGTGGAGCATGCCTGTAATCCCAGCTACTTGGGAGGCTGAGGCAGGAGAATTGCTTGAACCCAGGAGGTGGAGGTTGTGGTGAGCCCAGGTCATGCCATTGCACTCCAGCCTCGGCAACAAGAGCAAAACTCTCAAAAAAAAAAAAAAAAAAAAAGAAAGAAAAAGAAAAGAAAAGAGAGAAAGAAAAGGAAAGAAAATACTTTGTGGAGGTCCTATCTCTACCTACTCCTCCTCTGGTCAAAAATTCACTTTGATTAATGCAAACTGTCTTTTGGAAATGTCCCATCTACATGAAATTCTACCCACTGAAGACTGATTAAGGAACCTTTGATTCAGCAAACACTGATTAGATACAATTTAAATAGATCGCACTGGATTGCAGTAAATGGCTCTAACTTCTACATGTACAGTTGTTCCTAAATAGTCAAACATCACTTATATCTTAGCAAAAAAAAGTATCCTAAGGAACCGTAAGAATTGTCACAAAGACCACGTATTTTCATTAGAACTCACCAAAGCTGCATTCAGAACTTATTTACTCTTACTTTAGCCTGATCTTAATTTTGTCATCTCTTTTCCAATTTATAATACAAAATCAGGCTAGTAAAGACAAACTTACCACAGAAAGAAATTATACCTGAGAGGCTGGCCATGAAGGCAAAGATAGAAAATCCAAAAAGTAAGCCAAGTGCAGTGGCTCACACTTGTAATCCCAGCACTTTGGGAGGCCAAGGCGGGAAGATCACTTGAGGTCAGGAATTCGAGACCAGCCTGACCAACATGGTGAAACCCCGTCTCTATTGAAAATATAAAAATTAGCCAGGGGTGGTGGCACATGCTTATAATCCCACCTACTCGGGAGGCTGAGACAAGAGAATTGCTTGAACCCGGGAAACGGAGGTTGCAGTGAGCTGAGATCACGCCAGTGCACTCCAGCCTAGAAGACAGAGCAAGACTCTGTCTCAATAATAATAATAATAATAAATAAATAAAAGTAGACACAAAAATTCACAGCAGGAACAATTAGGGCAGGCATGGCCCACTAAGAACCAGATCCTTGATGTCTTTATTATATCATCTCCCAGAACCCCGGAGTGATCAAGAAAAGCTTAAATTCTATTCAAGATAGTAGGTTACACAGAGCAAGATAACGTAAAATACATTCTGGAAAACTTTTCTTCCAGTAGATTTTTAAACGAACAAATACGTAAATAAGACTGGACGTGTTAAAAGGTCAACCTTAAATTTCCAGAGATTTCTGAGACGAGGAGCACACCATCCCATACCAATACCGGGTAAATGAGGTGTAGTCACTGTCCACACTCTTGATCACCCATTGCTTGACAGAGCATCCTGTGGTTCTGCCCTTCAGTGACCTTCTTAGCACACTCTGCTCCAGTTCCACTCAGCCCCTAGGACTCTCTAAGTCTCAAAGATCTGTGTCCAACGTCAAAATCCCTACACAGCTGACTTGGCATTATACAGCCTCCGCTGGTCATTTATCCAAGTAACTTAACAAGAGTGAGAGATCAGGGCTACGACGCATTTACATCTAACAAGTAAATGGTGATCCCCCAAATATAGCCAAGTTAGAGTGCTGGGCTGGCAGATTTGGGAGTATAAAGAGAGCTGGGGGGTCACACTCCCGAAATTGCTGTGACCGCAGCATCTCTAGGTAAGTGCTCACCAGTGCCCACTTTTTTGCTCCATGTAGCTATAGTTGCACCTGATCAGGTTACCAGTCAAGGCGGGTAGACAACAAAGCAGCCTTTACGGAGGGCCTACTAAGTGCAAAGTCTTGTGTTGAGGACAAGGTTGGAGACAAAATGGAAAGACAAGACAACTGCCTTTCAAGAAACTTTTACACGCTGGGCATGGTGGCTCATGCCTGTAATCCCAGCACTTTGGGAGGCCGAGGCGGGTGGATCACCTGAGGTCGGGAGTTTGAGACCAGCCTGACCAACATGGAGAAACCCTGTCTCTACTAAAAATACAAAATTAGCCAGGCGTGGTGGCACATGCCTGTAATCCCAGCTACTAGGGAGGCTGAGGCAGGAGATTTGCTTGAACCTGGGAGGTGGAGGTTGTGGTGAGCCGAGATCGTGCCATTGCACTCCAGCCTGGGCAACAAGAGCAAAACTCCGTCTCAAAAAAAAAAAAAAAAAAAAGAAAGAAAGAAAGAAACTTTTACAAGGGGTGAAAAGACAAGAATATAAGCAGTTATAAGACAAAAAATATTCACCTGCAGAACAAAACTGAATATAATGCATGATTCCTCCTCTGATTATTCAGGTCAGTGTTATACTGTTCAGTTAGCAAATTACCATGGTAACTTGTGGTATCTCTTCTGTGGTTGCTTAAGCTATTATTTGACATGTTTGTGGTTATTTAATTTGTTTCCCATGTCAGGATTTCTGAAAAATGGTTGTGGGAAGAAATGATCTCCAGCATCTTACCCATCTTACAATGTGTCATAGTCTGATTTGAATTGACTGGTTGGCAGACTGTTCTCACATGGCATATTTTATAGACTTGGGACTGGATTGAGTCTGACAGTGCAATAGCATCCCTCAGAGACGTCTGATGCTTTGAATTCAGGCCACCATCTCTACTGGGGTACTTTCTGTGATAGACTCATAGGGCTGAAAGGAACCTTGGAGATTTTCTGGTGCATCTGATTCATTTTACAGAAGGAAACAGAAGCCCAAAGAAAGCATACCAGCTACTTAACAGAACTGATATTAGAATTTCTGTAGCTCTGCCTCCATATTTTTTTAAACTGAGATTCAGAATACAGTATGTAATACTTTAATTTTTTAAGAAATTTGTGAGAATTTTAGGATACAGTTGGAGATTATTTAAGATGCATTAAAGACGGAGAAGGAAGGAGGCAACAAGGATAGTAAACCAAATCCTAAGTGTCTGTTCCTGCCTAAATGGGGGCTTCATGAAATGTTCCCCTGGCTCCATAAAAGCACTGAATGGTACATAGGACGTTTGCTTAAATTACATTTGATATTGAAAATTTTTCAGACACTCGTTCCTCCTTGAGATAGCCACATAGTTTATAAACTCCTAGAACTCAGCTCCCTTAGTCCCAGGTGACTTTTCAGCTGCCCTACCTTCATCATCTGCAAGGGGAATTTAGAGCATTGAAGAGAATAAAGGAGTCTTTGTCTACAATTTATAACTTTTCTCTTATTGCCAAAAAAAGGTGACTGCCCCTAAGCATCCGAGCTGCAATCTGGAGCATTCCTCTCTCTACTTTCTTTCTTCCCTGACCCCTCACATACCCCCAGTCACAAGCAGTTTCTCTAAGTTCCTATAGTAGTTTGTTTAGACTCCTTAAAAATTTGTCTTAATCCTGTTCAAAGACTTATTTGAGCATTCTCCTATCCCTTACTAACTTTTGCATTCCTATAGGGAAGATACTATACTTTCTTCTTCATACTCCCTTAAGGAGCTGACACAGTGCATGGTACACACAGAAGTTTCTCAAGAGAGTATTAATTAAATATTGTAATTAACCAACTACTTAAAGAGTAATGATTTTAATCAAAAGTAAAAATTCAAAACAGCAAGTTTATTTCATTCCACACCGTCTACTGTGTTTCTATTTAAGGTAGATACACTGGAACAAATATAGTTTCTATATTTATTTAAACTCTTTGTAGCTCATTCGGGTTTTTGTTTTTGTTTTTTTTTTTTTTTGGTTTGGTTTTTGTTTCTCAATTTATCCCCAGGAAGACGCTTTATTCCTGAAGGACACTGACCATCACTTGGGAACCAGGCAGGTAAGGGTTATTTTCAGCTTGATCATGAATGCAATCATTGAAATTAGCCAACATTGTTTTACACGTTCTCATTCTTGCTACACGCATAAGAAGATGAAATTGATGAATTTGAAACCAATAACTTAACTATTCTTAACCATAGATTTTAAAATATATACAGGTTTTACCAAAGGAAGAATGGCTTCTCGTATTTGCTCATTACACCAAAATGTACAAAATACGATGCAGAATTTTGACATACAAGCTCCAAGTCAATATACAGTACTTAGTTGGCCCAGAACATGATGTTCATAGGATCCAGATGCAGTTTTCACACACAGGCACCTTGACCAGACGCTGCACCCCTGAATCCGCACAGCTGCACCTTCCCTCATGCGTAATACTGAAGGAATGGGGAGGGATCCGTTCAATCCTATGCCCAGTGTGGTAATAAAAACCCTATCCCCTTAAAATGTGTGCTTATTAGAGGTAATTCTAGATGAATTGGGACCAAAAAAGGCAAGGTGTCATTGACTCATGACCACATCATTGCTGACAAGACACAGTAGCGGTGAAATTCCCAGGAGAGGGATGAAAGTTGAGAGTGGTGTCATGGTACACAGAGGGTAAACAGAGAGAGAGGAACCCTCAGAAGTGGGTGATGGAGATTAGGCAGGCGGGGGTGGTCATCTCAGTTAGAAGGTGCTTAAAGACAGGAACAGAGGTGGTTGAAGGGGCACAGCTATGCAACGCTGGAAGCAGGTCCTGCTCTTGGAACAGAGAAGAGGCTAATTAAGGAAACTCTTGAGGGTGGTGCTCAGTGGGCAGCATGAGTCATGCCTAGAGACTTGGATCAGATCTAGCAAGGTGAAGTTTATCAGTCAAAAATGAATGGTCTTCCCTTGGGTCCCAACTCCCAGTTGCATAAATATAGGAAGAAGATCTGACTTAGCGACTGCGTGCACGGAGAGGATTGAGGGGCTTTGCTTGAAAGGGAGTGGCGCGTCAGCAGTGTGAGACGTGGCTGCCAACAGGCAATCACCACCTCAGGCATGACACCTAGGTCAAGAGAGGTGAGGGCACACTCCAGCGGAGGGTAACATGTGGTTTGGATATCACACTGTAAGAGATTAACAGGAGTGGGTTCAGGGAAGAGTGACCGAGATGGTAAGGGATTCCGAAGCACATCACAGAAGCAGCAAAGGAAGCTGAGGGTATTTAGCATGGAGAAGATAAAGCTAAGCAGGACACAGAGCAGCCATCGAAAGGGTGAAGAGTTGTCACGGA
The DNA here is from genome assembly GCF_043159975.1 of Macaca nemestrina. Taxonomy (NCBI): domain Eukaryota; kingdom Metazoa; phylum Chordata; class Mammalia; order Primates; family Cercopithecidae; genus Macaca; species Macaca nemestrina. The sequence goes on along the minus strand of NC_092141.1, from coordinate 10,579,579 downwards.
GGAAGGTTTGAACTCATTCTGCTGTTACCAAGGGGTGGAATGAGAAACTATTGTCCTGAAATTACGGAGAGCGAGCTTTTAATTTAAAGCAAGAAGAATTTTTGGCCTATCAAACCTGCTCCAAAAACAAAAGAGTTGTGCCTAAAAGTATTCAACTAGGTTAGATGCACCATTGCAGGAATATGAAGGGAAAACTCAAGCATCAGCTAGGTAATACTACTAGGAGATACTGGGTTCTGAGTCACAGTTAGAGTAAATGAAGCGAGAA